>NW_028317862.1:854166-1158333 GCF_062004578.1 Staurois parvus
GACCCCTGACTTAAAGAGTTATTATTTCAATTCCATACGAAAAGAGGTTCAGAGGCTTGCATTCCTACCTGTGCACTGTTCACAATCAGCCCATTCTGGACCTCAAAGCCCTAAATTGGTTTGTGCAGAATCAAAAGTTCCAGATGGAAACAATTTACTCAGTTGTGGCCCCTTTGCTTAATTGAATCAAGTTGCTACAAAGAATTCTCTGCAGCCGTCTCCTGCTGTGATATTCTGAACCATTCTATCACTGCCTAGGAGATCATGGCTGAAGCAAAAACAGGTCAAAGCAGAGAACCTGCTATGGAGTAAAGCAATCTTGAGAGAAATATCAGCATCTTGTCCATTTAGGTCCTTAACAGAAGGAACATGCTCAACATAAAACAGCCACTTTATTCTGGCAGTAAACTGGGAAGTTCACCAAGAGACGAGTGGTCCATTTCCAGTGTGGTCCTCAGTAAACGGATTCAAAACAAACAGCACAAAGTGCCTGGGAACAAGCAAAGAGCAGTCTGGAACGCAAAATTCCTTAGCAAGTAACTCTTCAAAATGAGAATGAATCCAAAAAACCTTTGCGGATTGCTTAGATCTATGGAATCCTTGCGCAGAGAGAGCACAAATATCACCTAGCATGTGTCAAAGACAGCTTGGATGAGACTTGCCATAGTCTCCTTTTGTCTAGTACATAAAGCTTTTGTGTAGTAAAAGAGTCACCTGAATGTTCACCATAAATCATGGAATCAGAAGAATATGCCTAAGAATCCTGAATAACAGGCGGACAATTTGGAGGACTGCAGAACAGGGCCGTAGGCTTACAGGCTGTGTAAACACTCAGTGAAGCAATTGCTTCTGAGCAGGAGAGAACAACTGCAAGAGGTTTTGGTGCTAGCAAAAGCTAGGAACATAATGCAAGGAGCGGTCTGGGCAGCAGACACACACATAGAGGTCCATAACCACTGAAGCATGGTAGAGGTAAATCTAGGGTTGTCATCTTGTGACTGACAACTGAATTGTTGGGTGCTTGCAGCTTGCTGTACCTTTTGAACTCAAGAGTGACTTACAATGTATAAAATTGGACTGTCTGGTTTAGGACCAGATATATGGCAACCAGGGATGGACTGACCATATGGAAACGAGGGCCCGGGGTCAGTAAGGGGCCCCATGAGATGCCCCTGGTACCTTTTTCATAGGCTTTTTTGAGTTGGGGCAAGGACACAGGGGCCCCATGATCCCCTATTGCCCGGGGGCCCCATGAGTTGTCAGTCCGCCCCTGATGGCAACCCATGAAGAATCCTAACCGCTTTCTGTAAGAGTTCTAGTATCCAGGAGCATTAGACTGGAGACATGAACTGAGTGCAAAGATGTCCAGAAAATACAAAACAAATTGACCTAGAGCTGCTCGAAACAGAAAAATAGCCTTTGCAACAAATGTATGCAGTCTTTTGTAAAGTCACCCCAAGAACACAATGGGTGCAGTGAACTGACTTCCTCACTACACGTGAATTTTTTGGGCAAACTGCAGTCTATGTATGGATGTGTTCAAAGCAGCACTCCAGCCAAAAAAAAAAACAAGATAAAATGAATAGCCCATGAAATGATCAAATAAAATAACCTGCTTTTGCAGCAATAGTTATCTTCAATCCAGTGATTTCCCTCACAATACTTTTTTCTGCTGCTAGATGTTCTTGGTCTGATGGACACCATCATTTAACCTAGTTGATGTGAGCCTATGTCATCCTGGACCCAGCCTAACCTGAGACTGGACAATGGATGAAGAAGCAAAATGATGGGCCTATTTCTCTGTCACTCTGCTTTCCCCTCCTATCAGCATGCTTCTGGCTGCACATAAATATGGCTCCTAGTACTTCTTCTCACAAGCCATTCTTGCTTTACAGGTCAAATTCAGGTACTTACACTACTTAAGTTTAAAAATACATTTACTGATGTATTGATCACAGATCTATAGTATTTCTGTCTTTTACATCTGCCTAGAATTCAGCTCCAGCTGTATTGATTATTATATTGTGTTTTCTTGCACTATAATTCATTAAAGTGTTTTTTTTTTATTGCTTGTAGAAACTGCTGCGCAAATACCACGTGAAATTAAAAATAGCGACACCCATCATTTTATTCTCTGGGGCCTCTGCTTAAAAAATAGGTATAATGTTTGTGGGTTCTAAGTAATTTTCTAGGAAAAAAAAAATGCAGATTTTTACATTATGTAAGAAGTGTCAAGATTGGCCTGGGGGTCAGATAGTTAAGTCCTCTTTCTTTGGATGAGGTATCATCTGCAGCTTCTTTTCGCTTGAAGCAATATTTGCTCTAGTATCTCCTGCTGCTTTCATTCAGTTGAAATTAATATCTGGCTTATTCTATATGTAAATGGCAACAGGGATGTTCATTACAAGATGCAGGTGTGACTTGTATGGCCTCAGATCACCAGTACACAACAGTCCTAACACATTCAATATCTGGATTAATGATGTGTCATGCTCTCTGTTCATGTATAGGTACTTCCCAATTACACCGAAGTGCCTGAAACATGTTGTAATGACACTTGGCTCTCTGTATTCACATTACCACTCCCAGTCTAGTTTATGGGGTGCAAAGAACTACCAGATGTTAAAGGAAACATACAGTAGATTGCACATAATCATGCTTGTAGTATTTAATATAGGGCCACCCATTGTGGTGTATGGAGCTGTATACAGTTTGTGGTGTCAAAATTCATTATTTCTACTTATAAAATAAAATGAAAAAAAGGAAACAGAAAAGCCAAGTATTGTGTGCTGAGAATTGCTGTCTCACTAAGACCAGTGAAAAGTATATTGTCCTGGGCCTTGTAGTTCTACAGAGACAGGTGAATGGAAGAATAATGTGCTGAGACTTGTAGTTCTAGAGATGGGAGAATGAAAGTATACAGTAGAATGCTGGGACATGTAGTTATGCAGAGACAAGAGAATGGATGTAAAGTGTGCTGGGACTTGTAGTTCTAACAAGACAGGAAAAAGGAAGCATGTTGTGCTGGGACTTGTAGTTATAATGAGACAGGAAAATGGAAGCATAGTGTGCTGGGACTTGTAGTTCTACAGATAAGAGAATGGATGTATAGTGTGCTGGGACTTGTAGTTCTACAGATAAGAGAATGGAAGTATAGTGTGCTGGGACTTGTAGTTCTACAGATAAGAGAATGGAAGTATAGTGTGCTGGGACTTGTAGTTCTACAGATAAGAGAATGGAAGTATAGTGTGCTGGGACTAGTAGTTCTACAGAGACAGGAGAATAGGTGTATAACTTGGGCCAATGTAAGTATCCATTTCTAATACTAAAGGCAGTCACTGGGGAAGCTGACAATCATTGTAGTAGTCATGGCTATTACTACGATTGCTGCGATTGTCCAGGTCTTGTGCTAAGCAGCTTCCCCTCTGTACTGTCACCATTCATTGAAAGCCTTTTTTTCTGTATGGACAAGATGGAGAGGAGGTATGGCGAAGTCATAATCTCCACCTCATCCAATCAGAGAATGTCTAGTGGTCATTGAAAAAAAAATACAAGGCATTCTATGAACACCGTAATGCCGAATGAGTGACTCCCTGTCAGTGTGCAGAGGGGAGACTGCTCATATAGTTCCCCAAACATAGTGGCTATCACTGTAATAGCACAGGGCTCTGCACTGAACCCAAGCTCATCCATAGTGCTGACTACTACAGTAATTGTCAGCTTCCCCAGCAGCTGGGTATGAGATGTGCACAGGGGCGGACTGACAACTCATGGGGCCCCCGGGCAATAGGGGATCATGGGGCCCCTGTGTCCTTGTCCAAACAAAAAAGCCTATGAAAAGGGTACCAGGGGCATCTCATGGGGCCCCCTACTGACCCCGGGCCCTCGGGCAGTGCCCGAGTTTCCAAATGGTCAGTTCACCCCTGGATGTGCATATTAACATTGAACCAAGCTGGAGCATACAATAAAGCTCATACCTGGAATTCAACTTCAAAGAGTACCTCCGCTTTTGTTGAGAAAAAAACATTCCCCTCTGGGTGATCAATGTACATTGGAGGGATTTGATGCAGATTCCTATCTTTTGTTAGTCTGAAGAAATAGCTGTTTGTTTGTCTGTGTCCATGTGCAGAGTGAATCTCTATGGGAGTGACTTCATAATTATCTATCAGCTGCTGCACCTACAGGAATCTAATGAAGAATAGGAAAATCAGTGAGCCAATCACACAAGCAGAAAATGATAAATGGGGGGGCATTTTACACACCAACTGTGTACAAAATGTGGTAAATTTACTAAAACTGGACAACTCAGAATCTGGTGCAGCTGTGCATGGTAGCCAATCAGCTTCTAACTCCAGCTTGTTCAATTAAGCTTTGACAAGAAAAGCTGGAAGCTGATTGGTTTCTATGCAGAGCTGCACCAGATTTAGCACTTGCCAGTTTTAGTAAATCAACCCCAATGCCTGCAGGTAGCCATATTGTATTGCATTTTACAGAAAATTAGATTGAGAAGGATTGGGAATTTTTAATAACTTTCAGTGACAATATGACTTTGTATACTCTATATTATTTGGTTTTATTTGCTATTTTTTCCCACCAAAAGCGGAGTTACCCATTAAATTGCAAATAAATGTAATATTATTATTATTTCAGGTACTTATATAGCGACATCAATTTACGCAGCACCTTACATATATATTTACATTCACATCAGTCCCTAACCTTCAAAGAGCTTAAAATCTAAAGTCACTAACTCCCATTCATACATGCACATACTAGGGCCAATTTAGACAGGATCGAATTAACCTGCCAGCTTGTCTTTGAATAAACAGCATAATAAAAATGACAACATACAGTAGTTAAGCGCTGTGTGAAAAGCTTAGATAAGATCATGGGAACTTTCCCTCGGTGTATATAGATATCACTGTGTTCCTAACCTGTCATTAACCTTGCTCCATTAGTTACTGTTTGTTGCCGTGTTGTATACAATCAGGCAGAGGACTTGCCACAATCACTAAATGTGCATATCAGAGAAATCACCACCTAAGAGAAGTGTGCCAACTAAGCATCAGCTGATCTCGGTTTCCTTCGTAATCTTTCTCATGGCGGAGAGCCTTGGCACTGCAAATACCAGAAAGGTAAGAGGCATAGCCAAGGGTTGTAGGAGTTATAGACTAATAGAGCTGTCACTGGGCAAGGCGTGTCTATTCCTATGGTGACTATGTTTACTCTGCAGTTCTGCAAGACTTATTTTCTGACCGTAAACTTTCAGAATACTGTATGAAGGAGCCTATATATGGGGGCTTTGGAATGTTTTTGTAAGCACAACCAGATCTTCATTAGATGTTCTCCAGCTGATAATGAAATGAATGCTCTGTGTATGCCTGGAGAATGCTCTGTAGGCAGTGACGTGCCAGCACAGCACAAAAGGGAAATTCTTCCAATCTGATCGAGGCTTTAGTGCTCTGAGATGCTGTGCCATCGTGTTCTTCAATCATGGTGTAGGCTGACTGCATGGCTGTCCCAAAATTGGAGTGTGTAACCATTGCATTTCGTGTAAGGACAATTTTGAATAGAATGGTTGCGTTGTTTTCTCCTAGCAACACAACAAACTTGAACATTGTTAGCTATAGGTTACTAGTGTAGGGCAGGGGTATGCAATCTGAGGGTCACAACCCTAAGAAGAGACACAGGGGGTCACTTAGCTTTCCCACTGCTGAATGTTAGTATAGTAAGATGCAACAGTGGAAACAACTCTTTCTTCTACCACACATCATTACATAGCAACAGGCTTGCTTGGTAGACAACATAGAGACATATATGTAACAGACCCCAGACACCCGCCACTGGGTATCTCCGTCAAGAAGCTGCTTCTCAGGCTCTGGAACATGAGACCAGTGAATCTGGCTATTGCTACCCCAAGATCTAGACAATACAAGATTTGAAGTAAACCAGAAGGTAGATTAGTTTATTTTAACACAGATACAAGATATATACACTCAAGGGGACAAACCCCCCTCCCTGCATAATGACACAGGGCGGGGCAATCTACATTTAGACACACCAACAGACAGTTCCATCAGAAGGGAGGGCTGCTGGAGACACCCCACCCCCACTAAGCTAATACACATAAACACATACATCCCATAATAGTTTGCTCCCAAGCCAGACACACAATAGAACAATGAGATGCAACCACATAACATCAAACAATCAACAACCGCCCACCCCAATATTAGGACAGATCACCCTGTATCCCTAACAGGCACAGCGTGATTTACACATAAGAGGGATATGGGGAGCTGAGACAGGGGTCTCCCCACCTCTCCAAAGTGAGCTGTGTTCCATGTGCCCCCCACCCAAAGTGACTCTCACATAATATCCTTGTGATGTAACATTGATATGCACCCACCACACACCCTTAGCCCTTTACTTAGTAATGCTAAATGATGAGAGAATCTTTCCTATCACTGTTTCTTACAGTCTAATATTAGAAGGTTTTTGGAGGGTCCAGGGGCATGCGTGTGATGAAAGTGAGGTCTGATGAACCCCCACACTATGTGTATAGAATGGGGTAGTAGTACTGAACACTGTTCAACCCTTATTTTTCCCAAAATAGGAAAGTCAGTAACAAAAATGATCAGATGTCTATCTCATACCTATCCTTATGTAGACATTAGTATTATTATTATTCAGGATTTATATAGCGCCAACAGTTTGCTCAGCGCTTTACAAAATAAAGGGAGACAATACAGCAACAATACAGTTCAATACAAGAGGGTTAGGAGGGCCCTGCTCCTTGGAGCTTACAATCTAAGAGTCATTCAGCCAGCTTAAGGAGTTAGTTCACTTTTAATGAACAGTTTGCAAAGCACACCCAGCAGATTACAGGTGAAACTCAAAAAATGTGAATATCGTGCAAAAGTTAATTTATTTCAGTAATGCAACTTAAAAGGTGAAACTAATATATGAGATAGACTCATTACATGCAAAGCAAGATAGTTCAGGCCATGATTTGTCATAATTGTGATGATTATGGCTTAGAGCTCATGAAAACCCCAAATCCACAATCTCAGAAAATTAGAATATTGTGAAAAGGTGCAATATTCTAGGCTCAAAGTGTCCCACTCTAATCAGCTAATTAAGCTATAACACCTGCAAAGGGTTCCTGAGCCTTTAAATGGTCTCTCAGTCTGGTTCAGTAGGAATCACAATCATGGGAAAGACTGCTGACCTGACAGTTGTGCAGAAAACCATCATTGACACCCTCCATAAGGAGGGAAAGCCTCAAAAGGTAATTGCAAAAGACGTTGGATGTTCCCAAAGTGCTATATCAAAGCACATTAATAGAAAGTTATGTGGAAGGCAAAAGTGTGGAAGAAAAAGGTGCACAAGCAGCAGGGATGACCGCAGCCTGGGGAGGATTGTCAGGAAAAGGCCATTCAAAAGTGCTGGGGACTTTCACAAGGAGTGGACTGAGGCTGGAGTCAGTGCATCAAGAGCCACCACACACAGACGGATCATGGACATGGGCTTCAAATGTCGTATTCCTCTTGTCAAGCCACTCCTGAACAACAAAGAACGTCAGAAGCGTCTTACCTGGGCTAAAGAAAAACAGACCTGGTCTGTTGCTCAGTGGTCCAAAGTCCTCTTTTCTGATGAGAGCAACTTTTGCATCTCATTTGGAAACCAAGGACCCAGAGTATGGAGGAAGAATGGAGATGCACACACTGCAAGATGCTTGAAGTCCAGTGTGAAGTTTCCACAGTCTGCGTTGATTTGGGGAGCCATATCATCTGCTGGTGTTGACCCTGGACTTAATGAAGCACAGTGGACCAACGCAGCCGTCTAACAGGAGATTTTGGAGCACTTCATGCTTCCTTCCGCAGACGAGCTTTATGGGGATGCTGACTTCATTTTCCAGCAGGACTTGGCACCTGCCCACACTGCCAAAAGCACCAAAACCTAGTTCAATGACCGTGGGATTACTGTGGTTGATTGGCCAGCAAACTCGCCTGACCTGAACCCCATAGAGAATCTATTGTTCTATGTACAATCCTTGTTTTATTGATTGCATGTAATATTCTAATTTTCTGAGATGGTGGATTTGGGGTTTTCATGAGCTGTAAGCCATAATCATCACAATTATGACAAATCACAGCTTGAACTATCTTGCTTTGCATGTAATGAGTCTATCTCATGTATTAGTTTCACCTTTTAAGTTGCATTACTGAAATAAATGAACTTTTGCACAATATTCAAATTTTTCGAGTTTCACCTGTATATACCACTCTGCCACAACTAAATATTTGCTCTTGTCCCACTTCATACATGTAGGCTGTGTGCTGCCTGTTAACAAAAAAAAAACATTAGTAGTTGGACCCTCCCCCCCATCCTGCCTAACCGCTTCCCATCCAGCGACGTACCGGTAGGGTCATCACCGCTGATTTTTTTTCAGAACTGAAGATTCTTCACACTGTAAAAGTAATCCGAGCGGCTAAATAGCTGCTGGATTACTTTTTACAGGCAGCGAAAGGCAGTCCTTGTCCGCACATCTTCTCCACTTTTCTCTACTTTAAAGTGGAAATTTTGCAATGTGGCATTTTTATCTATTTACTCAGCGTAACATAATCTTTAAAATGTATCAATCAATTGGGTATTAAATTGTTTTTTTGTGCATTAAACTTCATTAAAGTGTATTTTTTCCCAAAAATTTGAGTTTGAAAACTGCTGCACAAATACTGCGTGATATAATAATATGCAACACCCACCATTTTATTCTCTAGGGCCTCTACTTAAAAAAATGACACACACACACACACACACAGTGTATCATGTTTTTTCTAGCAAAAATTATGTTTACATGTAGGACAGGAATGTCAGAATTGGCACGGACTGGAAGTGGTTATTGGCAGGATGAGCCAGACATTAGCAGTGAGCTCCCAGCAGCCACTCAGTCAAACACACAATGGGGTTGATTTACTAAAGGCCAATATACTGTGCACTGCAAGTGCTCTAGATCTGCGGGGAAGCTCTAATATGAGGGAAAGCTCTGCTGATTTCTATCATCCAATCACGTGCAAGCAAAAATGCTGTTTTTTTTTGTTTTATTTTGTTTTTTTTAATCTTCCTTGCACGTGATTGGGTATTCTTTGCAACGTGAAGCTTTACCTCATTTACTAACCTCTGGAGCAACTGCACTTGAAGTGAACAGTATACGAGTGCCAGAGTGACTGCTGGTGGCACACTGCTAACATCCATCAATGGCAGGATAGAGAGAGGTCAGCTATTAAGAAGCTTTTTTTTTCAGACAGGCTGTGCATGGCCTACATGTATGGAGGGGGACGGGAGCAAGTATCTGAACAGCAGAGGAATAGTTTGTAATATGCTCAGAATGCTGGAATACTTGGGGGGTTTTGTGCAAAATGGCCCCTAAAGGAAAACTAACAGTTTATAAAACATTTGACAAACAGCAGGCAAAGTTAGTAAGAATGCAGAAGCAACATAAACCTTACTTAGTAGGGTCTTACAAAGGTTGCCGAAGAGACCTTGTCTTAAATGGTCAAGTCATATATACTCTGGTCTGTAGTTTAGTGAATACACATCTGTCGGGCAAACTGACTTAGGGCTAAACTTCCATATATCAGAAATTTTGAATTCTAATTCATATTTCATAACTCCTGTGGTAGTGAGGTTACCTACAAAAACAATGACTACACTAATGCTGTGAACTGTGAGTTTTTCCATTAAAACATGTGCCGGCTACCATGTGTGCATGTACAGTTGTGTTCAAAATAATAGCAGTGTGTTGAAAAAAGTGAATAAAGCTGAAAATCCCTCTAATAGCTTTTATTTCCATACACACAAATGCATTGGGAACACTACACATTCTATTCCAAATCAAAACATGAAGTAAAATATATCACATTTGTGTTGTTCCTCTAAAAAAAATTAAGAAAATTGAATATTAGACTGTTCAAAAAAATAGCAGTATTTGTATTCTTCTTTACAAACTCAAACATTCACTATATAAACTGAAAAATGTTTGAAGATTTTGCTTTCCTTTGAATCACTTAATTAATATTTAGTTGTATAAGCACTGTTTCTGAGAACTGCTGTACATCTGTGTTGCATGGAGTCAACCAACTTCTGGCACCTGTGAACAGGTATTCCAGCCCAGGATGATTGGACTACATTCCACAATTCTTCTATATTTCTTGGGTTTGCCTCAGAAACTGCATTTTTGATGTCACCCCACAAGTTTTCTATTGGCTTAAGATCCGGGGATTGGGCTGGCCACTCCATAACGTCTATCTTGTTGGTCTGGAACCAAGATGTTGCACATTTACTGGTGTGTTTGGGGTTATTGTCTTGTTGGAACACCCATTTCAAGGGCATTTCCTCTTCAGCATAAGGCAGCATGACCTCTTCAAGTATTCTGATATATTCAAACCGATCCATGATCCCTGGTATGCGATAAATAGGCCCAACACCGTAGTATGAGAAACACCCCATATCATGATGCTTGCGCAACCATGCTTCACTGTCTTCACAGTGTACTGTGGCTTGAATTCAGTGTTTGGGGGTCGTCTGACAAACTGTCTCCGGCCACTAGACCCAAAAAGAACAATCTTACTTTCATCAGTCCACAAAATGTTGCGCCATTTCTCTTTAGGCCAGTCAATGTGCTCTTTGGCAAATTGTAACCTCTTCAGCATGTCTTTTTTTCAACAGTGGGCGTTTGCGGGGGCTTCTTGCAGATAGCTTGGCTTCACATAGGCGTCTTCTAATTGTAACAGTACTCACAGGTGACTTTAGACCTTCTTTTATCTTCCTGGAGCTGATTGTTGGCTGAGTCCTTGCCATTTTGGCTATTCTTCTATCCATTTGAATGGTAGTTTTTCGCTTTCTTCCATGTCTTTCAGGTTTTGGTTGCCATTTTAAAGCATTTGCGATCATTTTAGCTGAGCATTTTCTGCACTTCTTTATATGTTTTCCCCTCTCCAATCAACTTTTAAATCAAGGTACGCTGTTCTTCTGAACAATGTCTGGAACGACCCATTTTCCTTAGAATTTCAGAGAGAAATGCACTGTAACCAGCATGTACAACATTTGCTGCCTTCCTTCCTTAAATAAGGGCAATAATTGCCACCTGTTTTTCAAAGAATGAATGACCTCACTAATAGAACTCCACACTGCTATTATTTTGAACATGCCCCTTTCAATTAGTGATTCAATTACACAGAATCAGCAGCATGCATGTCATGACTGTTGGGTCTGTTGGATTTCTAATTACTCTACTACAGCTGCTAGTAAATTATTTGTCATGTAGAAATATAATTTCTACCAAAAACAGTGATTGATCAGGTTAGTGATGTCTGACTGCTATTATTTTGAACACAACTGTAGGTAAGCTGTTCAGTTAACCTGCCTCAGTGACAATCACTCTCATTCTATTGGTGCTTAGATTCTTATTCTATGAGCTGGAAAATACCTGTGCAAGTTGAGGCTGAGTGTGTATTACTCACCATGAAAATTGTATATTTTTAGGTTTTTACATGGGGCTGGGGAAGACCCAGCTGACATGGTGCATATTGGTTCCAATGGCAAGGTTAGAGGAAGGGCAGGAAGTACGATGGTGGTCAATGTAAATGGAATAAATAAGTTCAACACGTGTGGACTGGCAGAATCCTACTGCAGCTTTGGAACAAACAGGGATAAAATAACACGCGGTCGTACAAGACTAAAAGGCATGTTCACTAATGCTAGAAGTTTGGTGAAAAAAATGGAATAACTAAAACCAATGATACATGAGGGGATTTCGACTTTGTGGGAGTAACAGAGACATGGTTTGACAGCACATATGATTGGATTGCCAATGTCCAGGGGTACTCCCTGTATCGGAGGGACAGGGTAGGTAGAAGGGTAGGTGTGCATGCACTGTATGTCAAGTGTGGGTTTCTGGTGAACATGAGGAATGACATTACTAACAGAGCAATAGAAGGGGTGGAATCCTTATGGCTGGAAGGGATGACACAAATGGGAAATTAATAGTGGGGGTATGTTACAGGCCCCCCTACCCTGCCAGATGAAAAGGAGATGGATCTCCTTTCACCCTAGGTTCACACCTAAGCATTTTCTGCAGCGTTTTTCAGAAATGCAGTACAGTCCATTTAACATGATTTCCTATGGGACAGGTTCACATCTCCGCGTTTTGACCCACTGCATTTTTTGGAAAGTGTGAGGCTAGGTTCACACCTATGCAGGTTACGTTTGAGGCTTTTCTGCATTGCGTTGCGTTTTTGCTGTGTTTGTGCTGCGTTATGGTTTTTTTTTCCATTTTTCTTGTTGCTAGGCAGATTTTAAACCCAAAATGCATAACAAACGTGGCAAAAATGCATCAAAAACGCAATTCCTTTTTTTTCTGCAGCGTTCCCATTGAAGTCTATAGAACCAAAAAACTTGCCAGGGGGTGTTTTTCTAAATGATTTCTCAGCAAAATAAAGCATGGAGAAATGGATGAATGGGTGAGTTTGCTTTAAATATTAAAAATGAATTAAATAGCATTTTCGGTTTGTGGTGCTCAGATGCAGTGTGGTTCCACTTTATATATATGCTTAACACATACATGGGGTCATATTGGGGTAAACGTTTCCTGCTGATATTGGCATCTTGACCTTGAAAATGTTGAGCACCATTGGTGTAGTTCATAAAAATTGACCATGAATAGCATGCGGCATAAATTAAAGTCTATTGTTGGGCAAAGAAATCATGAAACAGGGCACACACTCAAGGCTGCTACACATGCTGTAGTAGAACCTTTACTGGGAATAATGGGTGATCTGTGATTGCTCATCTGAATCACCATACCTCCTAGATCCCCTGAAACTTTAATCACAGCCTTACCCAGTTTATGAATGTTGTGCTGATTGTTTTGCTACAGAGAAAGGAAAACCATGTGAGAATAATCAAAGCTCAACAGTGGTCTTTATTGCAAGAAAGTTAGCTCTTGCATTACTCAAGAGACAGAAATCAGTTTTATTACTTTAATAAATATTGAGGCACCTTACAAACCAGTTGGAAGGTATACAGTTGCAAGCTGGAAAGGTACTCTAAAGCTGGTAAAAGACATTAAATGAGCTTCAACTGTTAATTGGTTTGGACAACCATTGCATGTCTATTGCATTGGGACACAACCCATTGTGACCTCTGATGGAAAAGATAGATTAATGTCTATTTGCTATGGTACTATAGCTTTCTATCCATACCTCCCTTCTCCAAATGTGTAACTGTGTATGCTCAACATGGCTGCAGACAGCAGTCTTGCAAAAGAACAGTTGAATCATTTCTGCACTTTTAGGGGCACATTAAAGCAGAACTCCAAACAGCTAAATACAAAACATAAATGTTTACTAGAAATGGCGGTCTGTTCCTCGTACAAGCCATATTTTGCTTATGCTATGTGACAAGTACCACTTCTAGTTTTTCTTTCATTTAAAGACTGGTATCCCAATGGCTGCAGGGTGGTGAACATATAGCCTCTACCAGCCATGTGTAAGTGCTTTAACAAAGGAGTCAAAGTAATTAAGGCTCGCTCAGGCCACCATTCTGGCAGGGGCAAATTACATGCAGTAACACAGAAGATCACCATAAAGTGTTGACCTGGTTTGATCCATTATTTTTATTGACTTTATGAAAGGTGTAGTTTGGAATCTCTTGTATTGTTAATAATTGCAGAAGTTACATTAAGAGGAATATTTTTTTTTTACTGAATCTTAACCCCTGCGCATTATCGAACATAATAAAGTCTGCAGGACAGTGTGCCCATATTGATATGCTGCTGAAAACCCGTATGAACGTCAGCATTGGGTGGCTGCTTCAAGAAAAGGACTTATAAACGCACCCTCTGAAAACATTGAGACAGTATTTACAGGCATAGAGGCAAAGGCTTATTTACCACAAGGCACCTGCCTAGGGCGGCATTTTTCAGGGGGGCAGCACCTCCCCCACAGAAGAAGGGATGAAAGAAGAGACACACGTGCCATGGGAACTAGGTAGGATCGGAGAGAGGCTGCAGGCTGCTTGATGGTGTATGTAGAGCCTTACTCTTGTTCCAGGGGATGTCCGGAGCTGTGAAGATGAGTATCTTTTTCTCTATCGTCGGGGGAGGTGGAAGGCTCTCCCGGGTGGGGGGCAGGGGTGTTGTTGGTGAATGTCAGCAATGTCAGGTTCTCTCTGCGGGGGGGGGGGGGGTGATAATCGCTGTCTGTGGGGGCAGATGATTTTTGTGTTGCCTAGGTCAGCACAACACCTAAATACACTACTGCATACAGGTGTACTAAACCCTCTTTTTTATTTCAGAAGAGAATCATTTCAAAAAATTATTTCCTCCTGTAGCCGGGGGTCCTATGTTTTTGGTCCCTGGCTCTCCGTTTGTGCATGTCTCCTTACCTAGCCATATGCTAAGGAGACACCCATGCATGCTCCCTCTCTGTGCCGAGCTATGTGTGTCCATAAACACACACAGCGGCGGTAAGCCACGTCCATGTTCTCTGCTCTCACCAGTTTGACTGGTGGCAGCAGGGGCCAATTGTTTTGCTGCCCTCAGTGCCTGTTGAGGAACCAGGAAGTTCTGGGAATGGTGCTGATGGATCCTGGACCTGGTGGCTGTGACAAGGACAGTAGGTAGGTGTTTGAAAGTAGTGGGAGGGGGGTTAATAAAAGTAGAGGAACTTTTTTTTACCTTAATTCTGTGAATGCATTAAGGTAAAAAAGTGTATCCTTTAGAACTGCTTTGATGTCCAGCCAAAACTGCTGTCTCGAGCTTCATTAGAGAGATTTCTCCTCATTTAGTGTCCCTGGGACAACAGTTTCATCAGACAGGACGTGAGGGAAAACTGCAACAATTCCTGGGAAAACCATTGTCACCGAGACAGTAAGGCTGGCTATACACTAGTAGAATTTTGTTAAAAAAATGATTGTTTTTGAAAAATGTGTTTAATTTTTTAACAGGTAGTGGGGTCAAATCAACTTTTTTCATTTTTGAGTGTAGTGAAGAGAAAGCTTGAAATTAGTTTCTCAAAACACCAAAATTCTAACTGTGAATGTGGTTTTTGTTTGAGAAAAATTGTACATATTGTAATACACTTTATTGGCACAAAAGATACCAGTTTAATACATCTAGAATTCAGTTACCGTATTTTTCGCCGTATAAGACGCACTTTTTCTTCCCCAAAACTGGGGGGGAAATGTCAGTGCGTCTTATGGAGTGAATATGGAGCGGCCGGTCCGGTATTTCCACCGCGGCCGTGTCAGAATACCGGGCCGGCCGCTCAGCTCTGCAGCGGGACCTTACCTGTTCCTCTATCCAGCGGCGTGCTGTCTTCCCGACTTCTGTAGTGTGGGCACTGGGCATGACAGCCGGGTGCCAAGTGCGCATGCACAAGAAGCGGTGCTTTTTGTGAATGGTAAGGCGGTACCTGGGACACATGACAGATCCCAGAAGCCGCCGGACCAATCACAAAGCGCAAGTGCTTCTTGCTCATGCGCACTGGGCACCCGGCTGTCATGCCGAGCGCCATTACAGAAGCCGGGAAGACAGCGAGCGGCTGGATCGAGGAACAGGTAAGATCAAACAAAAACTCAGCGGAAGTAAGAGCGGGTACCTGTCAAATTCAGGTACCCGCTCCCCACCTCCCCAAAGGTCAGCAGTCATCTGTACTGTCCGCAGTCTCTGGTCATCCCTGTGCTGTCCGCAGTCTCTGGTCATCCCTGTGCTGTCCGCAGTCTCTGGTCATCCCTGTGCTGTCCGCAGTCTCTGGTCATCCCTGTGCTGTCCGCAGTCTCTGGTCATCTCCTGTACTGTGTCTGCAGTCCACTAGTTCAGAATTTTTTTTTCCTGTTTTCTGCCTCTAAAACCTAGGTGCGTCTTATGGTCAGGTGTGTCTTATTCGGCAAAAAATACGGTAGGTTGGCCATACAATATGCAATTTTCTTTCCTTCAACCACAGGTTGAAAATAGCTTGATTCAGTCAGTGTTGATGGGGGAATCCTTCCCGTTGTGCTATCGTATTCCGACAGTGGGAGGTTTCCCTGCTTTCAGAATACAATGGTCGCTGCTGCAGACTACAGCCAGCGGCAGCGATCGCACGAAAGAAAAAACTTTACAGGATGGTTATACTGAAGTCATTCCATAGATTAACTTCAGTACAACTAGCCTGCCCATAGATGGATCGAAATTATTTCAATCCATCTATGGCTGGCTTTAGTATCAGGTCTGATCAAAGGCTTTTGAACAAAATAAGTTGACCTGCCCCATTAGTTCGCAGCAATCTCTCCAATGGAGCCCTAAATAGCAGGGCATTAAATCCTTCCCTGCTCTTTTCAAAACTAAAACAAAAAAAAGTTTTGACTGGACATGTACTTGAAATACATTCACTTACAAATAGACTAAATTAACTTGGAGAACAAATCCTGCTGTGATTGTAATCTGGTAAGAAAATCCAATTAAATTCTCAGGAAATCAAATTGCGGCAGTTTGTCTTCTAAGGAGGCAAAATAAGTAAAACAAAAAAACTGGAAAAAAACTTAAAAAGTAGCAAAGTTTTACTTTTAAATCCCTTAATAAAAGTTAATAAGGGATGCTTTGTTCACTATAATGTATTAAAACTAAATGTGTGCACTCTGTGCAGGAAATAGTATCCAACTGACTACAAAACTTCCATTAATTTATCTTCTTCATTGGTGTGAATAAAATACAGAATGAAGTGTGGAGCTGGTTCCCTCTAGTGGGGACATTTAGGTACTGAATGTCAGCAGCAGGTAATAAAGAACAATGAGATTTTATTACTCTTCTGATATGGTACAGTCA
This sequence comes from Staurois parvus, assembly GCF_062004578.1. Classification (NCBI taxonomy): domain Eukaryota; kingdom Metazoa; phylum Chordata; class Amphibia; order Anura; family Ranidae; genus Staurois; species Staurois parvus. The sequence goes on from NW_028317862.1 coordinate 871,034, forward strand.
CATTTGTTGCTTTAAAACATAATTTAATATTAACATAAAAAAATAAAAGTTGCACATTAAAAGATTTTAGTCAAGGAAGCGGGAAAGGTCTTCCTTGATTTCTGCTTCATCCCAAGGTCCGTGGATGTTATCTTTGAACAGCTGTAGTCGAATGAGGATGTAGGGGCACAGAAATGTCACAAATGCAAGCAGCAGGAAGAAAAGCAGGGCTCCCACACTAGATATACTTAACATCCCTGCCAGAGAGGACAAAGCGAACAGAAATGTGACACACGTGTAAGTCCGTGGAGTGTAAGCTCTTAGCTTTCTCTGCAGGCTTGGCCAAAGGGCAAAGATCTGAATGGCAAAAGTCACCATAGTAAATGCATGCAGGGAACGAGGAAGGCGTGAGGCCAAACACACGGAAGCAAAGATGGCCATATTAATGGATAATGTGTTAGAGACAACTGCTGCATTGGCTCCATAATCAAAGAAGACAAGATGTCCTATGAGCATGAGCACAGACATGGCATAGATAGTATCTGTGCTGATGGACTCTGTCAATGTTTTCAGCACCGGAGAGAAACCATAAGTGAAAGCTACAAACACCAAGGAACTCTTTAGATCATCCCAGCGAGTCCGTCCACTGTCCTTCCGGCCAGCTCCTCTGTCTACTGCATCAAATATAAGGTAGCCAAGGAGTGTGGAGGCCAACCCAACCCCACATAGCTTCTGAGGAGACAATAAGTCCTGGTCCATATACCACCAAATCACTGAAAAAGAACAGACACTGCATAATTGATGGATTACAACTACAGATTCAAATACCACAGCCCAGTAGCTGTAGCGGCGGACATAGATATTCTTCCTTAGCTCTTCCAAGAAACTTTTATCGACGTAATTGTCAGGAAATGGCTGTCTTTCATAGAGAACCTTCCTCCAAAGAGAGTGGACATCTACCGGTTCTAGTGAAGAAGCGTCCCCTCTCCATGTTACATCTGTATAGGCACCAGAATTAGAGCTTTGCAGAACTGGGCTCATATCCTCCTACTTGCTTGTCAGATTAGATCCCAAAAGTAAATCCAAATGTCATTGCCTGTAACAAGAACACAATACAATGTAAAGAACTCAGTGTTGGTGGAAGAATTGTTACAGTTGTAAAAAAAATAACATTTGTTATTAAAAAGAACAAAATACACTGAAGGTACTTGTAGATATAGGTCACATTTTAGCCATTTACTATCCATTGTTTTCTATGCGTTAAAGTGATATTAAAGCTTCGTTTTTAGGGGTTTTTTAATTACAAACATGTCATACTTACCTGCTTTGTGTAATGGTTTTTCACAGAGCAGCCCCGATTTTTCTCTTAGTTTCCGCACTGGCACTGGCCCCTCCCCTTTGACCAGTCACTTGCTATGCGGCTACTGGTGTGTGCTAGCTCCCGAGCCCCGCTCTATGCATGCATAACCACTTCACCTCTCACACCTGTTCATCCCTTATGGACCAGAGCAATTTTTACACTTCTGATATGGACATGTTTATTTAGCGATAACATACTTTAAGGACAAACAAGGCTTTCTTTTCATGAATATTGTCTTGCAACAATGATTTTTTTTTTACTAATCCTTAGACAACAGAACTAAACAAAACTCACTTTTTCTTTTTTGCGCAGTGTTAGTTTAAAAATTGTGTAACTGCACATAAAAAGTGTGCATTTTATTGTGTATATTTGCCGTGTGGGCAGAGCCCCACACAGCCACGCTGTTTTCAAATCTGACTGATAGTACGGGGAAACGTCTCCCCATACTATCTGTCAGAGAGGGGGGGGGGGGCGCGGCAGGCGCAACTGCAGCTATGGCAACATGTTACATGTTCCGTTCTAAAAATGGGTGGAACATGTAACATGTTCCCAAAGGTGATCCTTTAAAGTAGAACTATAGGCAAAACTTTTATTTTCATTTTGGATACAGCAAGGGAGGGTTATAACCAGTCAGATTTTTTTTTCCACCATTTGAATCCCATAGCGCAGATTTCTCTTCACTTCCTGTCCCATAACCAAACAGGAAGTGAGAGAAAATTCCTGCAAATTAAGGGAATTCCTCCAGATCACCAGAACTAGTGTCCCCGTTGAAAGATTTCCCCTCCTTTACTTTTTGGGAACAACTCAAAATGTGGGATTTTCTTTAACTTTCATTTTCAATGATAACAGTAAACAGGACAAATAGAGAGGGTGACTCTCCCTACCAGGGTCCCAGACAGCAATAAAAACCGAGAGGTGTCCTAATTCTTCCATACTCTATCCAAAACTAAAAAATGTTCTGCCTTTAGTTACACTGTTTTTAAATCTGACAGATAGTACGGGGAACCTTGGGGGGGGAGGCGCAGCTGCGGCTATGGGAGCATGTTACATGTTCCACCCTAAAAACAGGTGGAACGTGTAACATGTTCCCAAAGGTTAACTTATCCTTTGAAGTAGATCTATAGGCAAAACTTTTATTTTCATTTTGGATCAAGCAATGGAGGGTTATAACCCGTCAGATTTTTTTTCACCATCTGAATCCCATAGCGCAGATTTCCCTTCACTTCCTGTTCCAAAGCCAAACAGGAAGTGAGAGAAAATCCCTGCAAATTAAGCGAATTCATTGGGGACCTCCAGGTCACCAGAACTAGTGTACCCATTGGAAGATTTCCCCTCTTTTACTTTTCTGGAAGCAACCAAAAATGTGGGATTTTCTTTTACTTTCACTTTCAATGATAACGGTAAACAGGACAAATAGAGAGAGTGAATCTCCCTAATGAGCACAGACAGCAATAAAAACAGAGGTGATCTAATCCTTCTACACTCTATCCAAAACTAAAAAAGTTCTGCCTTTAGTTACACTTTGACATCATCTACATATCAAAGTTCATCCCTTTGATATGTAGATGAATAAACAGAATAGATACAAATGTAACAATATTTTACTTTTTTATCTTTCTGTATTTGGCTGAGTAATGTTCTTAATAAACATTGTCAGACTTTTTTTTTTGTACACAGCTCCAGTTGTAAAACATAGAGAACAGATACAAAACGCCAAATGATTTAATCTCTCCGAGTCTGGGTTCACACATGCGGTGCGGTATATCACATGTGAATTGCACAGGAACCGCACCGCATTCCTGTGCAAATAACGTGAATTGTGTGCGGTGTAACTGGAGCCATACATTTTGTATGGCTCCAATTGCACTGCATCCGCACCAAAAAGTTGCAGATTTTTTTGGTCCGTACTAGAATCGGATTGCATGGGTATTCACACAAATGCAATGCGATTCTGCACATCAGCATTTTGCGGACCGATTTCGGGGTGTTGTAACATACACACCCGCAGCGATCCACATGAACGGGGTGCGATTGTGATGCGGGGCGGAATTTGCACAGAAAACACTGAAAATTCCACACCGCATCAGTGTGAATCCAGGCTAAAGATAGAGAAGAGAGGGATAGACAGAAAATGTGGAAACATCTAGCAGTGGAAACTAATGAAAAGTTGATACAGAGAAAGTCATAAAATTGGATGTTCCTATCTCAACCAAGGATCCCATATAGTACTGAAGGCTTCTAATCCGTTCTCTACCCAGGACTACAACATCTTCAATGAGCACATTGTATGCAGCTTTGAGCCAAAAAAAGATATTCTCTGGATCTTGTAATTATTTGAGGAACATCAGTTGACTATGTACAAGCATCATGTTAATGATCTAAACTTGAAATGACAAGCCAGAGAGAATGTATATAACCTATTTATCTTCCATCTAGGTATCAGTACTAAACATTGACAGGGTACCCAGAGCGGATGTGTTTTATCCGCACGCAAGATGCAACACAGTGCCCATCACTGTACAGTGCAAGAAGAGGTGAGTTTATTCAGCTCAGTGGTTCTTATTTTAAAACGGAATGTGCAGTAACCCACAGACACCAATAAAGCACATCTTTTAGGCTTCATCCACACCACACTTGAACTTTAAGAGTTCCTTTATGTTAAAAAAAGTAGTGATGCACCGATATATCAGCCGAAAATAGTGTTATCGGCATTTTGCCAATAATGATAATTGACTGCAAATTGCGTCCCACTGCCTTCAATGCAAAAATGCCCCCTATTGACGTCAATGCAAAATTGCGTAGCATTGACTTCAATGCAAAAAGACACCTATTGACTTCAATGTAAAATCGTGTTCCATTGACTTCAATTTAAAATTGTGTCCCATGGACTTCAATGCAAAACGCCCCTTACTGACTTCAATGCAAAATCGCATCCCGTTGACTTCAATGCAAAATCGCCTTTAAGTTTTTCTTATTTCATATATATTTCATTTTATCTTCTGTCCAATTTTTGTGTGTTATTTTCAATAAAAATGATTTTACATTACTGGATTGTATTGTTAATATTCATATTCATTTAAATTCATGATATTAACCCCTTCGCACCAACGTCACACAAATATATGGCCTCACAGAACTGGGCTTTTTTCCGTGGGGCCGCATATTTGCGTACCTGTCTTTGTGCTGGGTGTCACTGAGAGCCTCGGGTCCCGTTCTAACGATTGGGACCCAGGACTCCCGATTCTGGGTCACATGATCGCTGTGATAGCCTCTCATTGGCTGTCACAGTGATCAGTTACTGTACAGCCTGGCCCCCTTGTTTTCTTTTCTCTCTCTCTATGAATGGAGGAGAGAGATACATTGTATCTCTTTAACTACTGGCATAGATTGGGGGGGAGATAAATATTAAAAAATAAAATAAAATAAAGAAAAAGAACCTAGATCAAGGCTTGATCTAGTTCAGTGCCAGGTTTTTTTTTATTTAATTGGTATCAGTGTCAGTTAATGTCAGAGTGTTTTAGGTAAAAAAACAAAAAAACCCAAAATGCGCACTATTGTTTCTGGGCTGTACTACGGGTACAAACAACAAACATACACATATATGGTATTGCTGCGATCGTCAAGAGCTGGCAAATTTATTTTGGGTTGTTCTTAGGTGGTAGGTTATGGTAGCAACATGAAACACACAGCTAAATTTAAAAAAAATATTTTATTTTTACTATTTTGGGCCAGTTTTCCTTTGATTATAAAAAAAAATCAGGAGATATCCATTACCATTTACCACCAAATGAAAGCCCAATTTGTCCTGAAAAAAATGCGGTATAATTCACCTGGATGTACAAAGTAGTTGTGATGATATGTACGGTTTTACTAAGACATGTCAACGTTGCAAAATTGTGCCTAAGCTTTAAGATTTGTTTTACCCTTAGGCGTGAAGGGGTTAATTAAAAAGTCGAATATAATACAATTATTTGTAAAAAATATATATATTTTTTAAAACTGTCCATTTTGGTTTTCAGCATTGAATTTTAATTTCGGTGCACCACTAGAAAAAAAAGAAATGAGTTGAAAAAGGTCGCTGTAAAGGAATGACCTTTCTTTCTTATATATACAGGATATTGTACACGCCAAAACTGTAACACTATTATAAATACATCGCTTTATATCATAACTGGATGGATTAAATAATAAACAGCCAAGTACAGATTTTTGTATTGCAATAAAATGTTACAGTCAGAACCTGACACTTGTGTAATTGACACGAATACTAAACTAGCATTAACAATAATAATGATGTGCTTGTATATCGGAAGCGCTCCAAGATTACGCCGGCCACTCCAAGACTTGGCTCACAGTGATCAGCTCTCGGGAAGCCTGCAATCCAACTCCCAGTATGAGCTCAGTTTCTTAGTGACGTGTCCATTCAACCACAGCCAAGCAGAACAGGTATGCAGGGTAGATGCGGGGCAAGAATTCTTAATGCTACTACTACTACTACTACTACAGTTGCAAGAAAAAGTATGTGAACCCCTTGGGATTACGTGGAGTTTTGCATGAATTGGGCATAAAATGTGCTCTGAACGTCATCTAAGTCACAACAATAGAACACAGTCTGCTGAACATAATACTACACAAACATTAGATGTTGCCATGGTTTAATTGCACATAACATGTAAACATTCACAGTGCAGGGAGGAAAAAGTATGTGAAGTCCTAGCTTAATGACTTCTCCCAGAGCTAATTGGAGCCAGGAGTGAGCCAACCTTGACTCCAATCAGTGTGATGATATTGGATGTGTTGCTGACAGCTGTCCTGCCCTTAAAAAGCACACACCTATTTTGGGTTTACTGGTTTCAAGAAGCACTGTCAGATGTGAACCATGCCTCGCAGAAAAGAGCTCTCAAAAGACCTACGATCAAGAATTGTTGACTTGCATGAAGCTGGAAAGGGTTACAAAAGTATCTCCAAAAGCCTTGATGTTCGTGTGTCCACGGTAAGACAGACTGTCTACAAATGGAGAAAGTTTAGCACTGTTGCTACTCTCCCTAGGCGTGGTCATCCTGTAAAAATGACTGCAAGAGTACAGCGTAGAATGCTGCATGAGGTAAAGAAGAATCCCAGAGTGTCAGCTAAAGACCTACAGAAATCTCTGGCACATGCTAACATTTTTGTTGACACATCTACAATAAGGAAAACATTAAACAAGAATGGAGTACATGGGAGGACACCACGGAGGAAGCCATTGCTGTCCAAAAAGAATATTGCAGCACGTTTGAAGTTTGCAAAAGAGCACCTGGATGTTCCACAGCACTACTGGCAAAATATACTGTGGACAGATGAAACCAAGATTGAGTTGTTTGGGAAGAACACACAACACTATGTGTGGAGAAAAAAAGGCACAGCACACCAACATCAAAACCTCATCCCCACTGTAAAACATGGCGGAGGGAGCATCATGGTTTGGGGCTGCTTTGCTGCCTCAGGGCCTGGACGGATTGTTGTCATTGATGGGAAAATGAATTCCAGAGTTTATCAAGACATTTTGCAGGAAAACATACGACCATCTGTCCGCCAACTGAAGCTCCGCAGAGGATAGGTGATGCAACAGGACAATGACCCAAAGCATGCAAGTAATTCAACAAAACAATGGCTGCAACAGCACAGAATACGCCTTCTGGAGTGGCCCAGTCAGAGTCCTGACCTCAACCTGATTGAAATGCTGTGGCATGACCTTAAGAGAGCGATTCACACCAGACATCACAAGAATATTGCTACACTGAAACAGTTTTGTGAAGAGGAGTGGTCCACAATTACTCCAGATCGTTGTGCAGGTCTGATCTGCAACTACAGGAAACGTTTGGTTGAGGTTATTGCTGCCAAAGGAGGGTCAACCAGTTATTAAGTCCAAAGGTTCACATACTTTGTCCTCCCTGCACTGTGAATGTTTACATGTTATGTGCAATTAAACCATGGCAACATCTAATGTTTGTGTAGTATTATGTTCAGCAGACTGTGTTCTTCTATTGTTGTGACTTAGATGACGTTCAGAGCACATTTTATGCCCAATTCATGCAAAACTCCACGTAATCCCAAGGGGTTCACACTTTTTCTTGCAACTGTACATTAAAATGTGATATACTAGCGGAAACCTGGAGGAAATTGCAGAGAACAACGGAGACAAGGTAGAAATCATTGTATATTTTTAAACGCCCCTCTCCTGAATGCAGAAGAATTGTGCTCAGGAGAGGAGTGTTTTGGCTGAAAAATGCAAAACGCTGCAAAAAAAGGTGTGTAAATGCGACTAAACTCACATTAGCGCTAGGAGTGTTCAGTGCTTGGCGTATTTTCTTTTCAGTGGCAAGGATACGTTATTATTTTGGCCAATAAAACAAATAAATGCCCAAGTGATTAGTGTCCAGGGTGCATGTATCCTTAAAGTGACTTTTTACCAATTTTTGCATCCCCCCCCCATACACTTTTCACATAAGCACTGAATTTTTTTTACAGATAGTAAATACCGTATTTTCTGGTGCACCCTCCACTTCTTTATTCTACATCTAGGTCAGGATGCCATAACCCTCAGCTGTCAATGCACACTAATTACATCTGTAGACTGTTTTTAAGCCTCCTGGGATGCATAACGTGTATATCCCAGAAGGCCTCAGAATAGTCTTCTGATCTTACACATGCTCAGCTACACGTGCGCAGAAGTCTGGCTGTAAAAATCAGCAAGTTACAGCCAGCTTCCAAATCAAGATGGTGGCTTATTACCATCCTACATTGACAATATTTGGAGCAGCTGTATTTAGTTTGGATGGGTAGGTAGGTAGGTGGAAGGTCCTCTTTTAAAGGAGAAGTATAGCCAACATTATTTTGGCTATGCTCCTCCTGGGGATCACAGGAGTTCAGTTTGTTGGGCACTCCTGTGACCCGTTTTCAGTGGGCTAAAGCATATGGTTGGGATCCACCCACAAGCCTGGACCGGCACCTGGCTGAGAGTCTGAGCCAGACCCTCCTGCCCCCACCACAGTCCAGTGCTCCATGACAGAACAAAGAGCTGGGGACTGACAGTCACCACACTCTGCACACAGCGGAGGGGAGAACTCAGCAATCAGCGGTCTTTGATTGCTCAGTTCTCAGTGCAGAGCCAGCCGGGGACAAATGCAGCATCAGACTGATGGGTACCCAGATACTAAACAATTGACAGCCAGGGGCGGACTGACAACTCATGGGGCCCCTGGGCAACAGGGGATCATGGGGCCCCTGTGTCCTCGCCCACACCCAAAAAAGCCTATGAAAAAGCCAATGAAAGGTACCAGGAGCATCTCATGGGGCCCCCTACTGATCCTAGGCCCTCGGGCAGTGCCCGAGTGCTTGAATGGTCAGTCCGCCCCTGTTGATAGCTAAGCTACACAAAAAAGTCCAATGCTGCTGGGTAGCGAGAGGGCAAGCTCTGAAGCCTGCAAAGGAAAAAACAAAGAGAATGCCGCACAAAGGCGTACAGTGTAGTATAAAAGCAAGACAGGGCGTACTCTCTTCGTGCATTAACGTAGTAAACCAAGAATTTATTAAGAAGCATAAAAAGGCATACTCACAAACCAAAGGTGGATAAAAACAGACAAGAAGAGTCCATAATGACAGTCCAAAGTGACGGTAGACCCTTAGTGAGGTAGGCGTTTCAGGAGACGAACGCCCTTCATCAGAGCCTGAAGGAAGTTTTTCTCCTGAAACGCGTTAGCCTACCTCACTAAGGGTCTACCGTCACTTTGGACTGTCATTATGGACTTTACTTGTCTGTTTTTATCCCCCTTTGGTTTGTGAGTATGCCTTTTTATGCTTCTTAATAAATTCTTGGTTTACTACGGTAATGAACGAAGAGCGTGCGCCCTGTTTTGCTTTTGTTCACCGGTATCAAGATTTCTCGATCTTTAAGGGCTGCACCTCTACGAAAGACAGTTTCAGTTATCCTAGTCTGCATGAAGATTTGAGCGCTGGTTTCGTTTGTTCATTATAATAGTGTAGTATGTTTATTATAAAAAAAAATAATATGCACTCACAAATACAGTCGTGAGTCATGGCACATAACCACCTCGTGCAGCTTGACAGCCTCAGCTCTTGTAGAGTGTCCATCCTGCTCCATCCCTGGGTGGTTTCCCGATTTCCGGTATCTGTAACACATGTGTGGTCCATTCTGCCCTAGTGCTTATGTGCCCTGCCTCTTGACTGTATTTGTGAGTATTTGTGAATACATATTATTGGTTTTCTAGAATAAACACCTGATTTTTACATACTGCAATGTTAGCCTTTGCGCTGGTTTGTTTCTGTTTATCATATCTTGAAAGCTAGTGAGAAACTCTGAGGGTTCCATTATCTTGGTGCCCTAAGCACATATTTATTTTGCTTAATGGTTAGTCCAGTCCTGGTCACGCCATGTGCATTAGGCCATGTATGGACACTTTCTATACAAACATACTATGATTCACAAAGAATAAAAACAGAAATAGCTGACGCCTTCTAAGTATGTGATAAATTTAGCAGATCTGATGTTTATTTTAAAACACACTGCCTAACAATAATTATAGGATAAGACTTCTAATGAACCTGCCCTATGATTGTGCTTTCTTTTAGATACTTGTTCAGGTCTGCCAAAAGACAGAATTGCTTTGTCAGCGCAATGCACATAACCGGTCAGCAGGTGGAGACAGTGTATCTGCGCTTATACAGAATCATGCACACATGGATTTAGCAGATACACTGGAACTTTCAAATAACTTGGTTATATTTTTCATTAAATACACTCTTACTTTGCAGGAATATGTAATAAGAACTGAACAGTCTGAAGACCCCCGAGATGTGATGCATCACCGGCAGGGGCATCTGCTCAAGGCTCGGTAGGTTTAACTGCGCATTACATACGGCAGTTTTGTCATATAAAAAAAAAAGAAATAGCTCAAAACACCATCAAAGTAACTAAACTAATTTCTGAAATTAAAAAAGCCTATAATATTAGATCCTGGATTTAGCAAAAAGTTGAAGTATAAAATAACTTTCAGGTTACTTTAAATTAACTCAAAAACTAAAAACACTCCATAACTAAAAATGGAAATCAGCGAAGCAGGGTGAGTATGCCAGATCTTTTGTTTGAACCAGTCAGGAAATGTAGGTGAGCCAGTCAGGAAAGGTAGGTAAGGCAGTCAGGAAAGGTAGGTGAGGCAGTCAGGAAATGTAGGTGAGGCAGTCAGGAAATGTAGGTGAGCCAGTCAGGAAATGTAGGTGAGCCAGTCAGGAAATGTAGGTGAGCCAGTCAGGAAAGGTAGGTAAGGCAGTCAGGAAAGGTAGTTGAGCCAGTCAGGAAAGGTAGGTGAGCCAGTCAGGAAAGGTAGGTGAGCCAGTCAGGATTCAGGAGAGAGAGGAGGCGCTTCTAAGTGTAGTAAGTAAGATACTTTATTCTGACACAAGGATAAAACACACTTACAAAAGCGTGGTGGAGCCAGGGGCGTATTTACCACAAGGCAAACAAGGCATTTGCCTAGGGCGGCATTTTTCAAGGGGGCAGCACTGCATCTTGGAAGAAGGGATGGAAGAAGGGACACAAGCGGCATGGGGACCTGGTGGGTTCCGAGAGATGCTGTGGGTTTCATGACAGTGTATGCACAGCAGGACTCTCTTTCTTGAGGATGTCTGGAGCTGTGAAGGTGTCTTTCTCTCTCTTGCCATTGGGGATGGTGGACAGTGATAGTGGAAGACTCAGTTGGAGGGCAGGGGTGTTCTTGGTCAATGTCAGACTCTGTCGGCAGGGGGGGGCTCCAATTTTTGTGTTGCCCAGGGCAGCACAAAACCTAAATACACCACTGGGTAGAGCAGCATGGTGGCTACTAGGGTCGTTGGTTTGAATCCCAACCACGGCACCACCTGTCTGGAGTTTGCATGTTCTCCCTGTGCCTGCGTGGGTTTCCTCCGGGTACTCCGGTTTCCTCCCACACTCCAAAGACATGCTGGTAGGTTAATTGGATCCTGTCTAAATTGTCCCTAGTATGTGTATGTATGAATGTGAGTTAGGGACCTTAGATTGTACGCTCCTTGAGGGTTAGGGACTGGTGTGAATGTACAATATATATGTAAAGTGCTGCGTAAATTGACGGCGCTATATAAGTGCCTATAATAAATAAATAAAACGCTTTTGTAAGTGTGTTTTATCTTTGTGTCAGAATAAAGTATCTTTACTTACTGCACTTAGAAGCGCCTCCTCTCTGTCCTGTCTTCTATCACAGCTTTGGCTTCTCTCTGATGGAAAGCTGTTGTAAGCGCATAACCGACACCTTTACTTCCCTTCACATGGATGCCTAGTCATTGGTATACTACCCATTGGATGTGGATGGTTCCCTACACCAGAGCGCCCTAAACATTTTCTCCATCGAGCCAGTCAGAATTCACCTACCTTCCAGGACTCTCTACACAAGCCTACTTAATACAGAGAAGAAAGCAAATGAGTCAAGTAAGCAAAAATCTGCATGGAGGACATGCAAAAGCACACGTTATGAACAGACGTAGGAGCAATGGCTCACAGGGCTGGATTCATTCCTTCTTTTAGTCTAGGTTCACACCTATGCTTTTTCCGCTGCGATTTGCAGAAATGCACAGCAGTCCATTTAACATGATTTCCTATGGGATAGTTTCACATCTCCGCGTTTACACCCGGTGTGTTTTTTGGAAAGGGACAGGAACTATTTTAAATGCAAAACGTTGCATTTTTGGTTCTACAGACTTCAATGGAGATGCTGCAGAAAAGCATGTAGTGTGTTTTTGATGCATTTTGCATTTTATTCTGCCCAGCAACAAGTTGAAAAAAAAAGGCAAAACGTATCAAAAACGCTGCAAAAACACATGTACAAAAAGCAACGCAGAAACGGATCAAACGCAAACTGCATAGGTGTGAACCTAGCCTTAGACCCGTTCTCTGGTGCAACCACAAAACACCTACCCCAGTGTTTCTGGATCAGTGGGAGAGTGGTGGTGGTAATGTTTAAAATAAGCCCTCACCTTGTCAAACAAACCATTTAGTTTAAAATAGAAATGAAAGGTAAAAATTTGTGTACAGATATAAAAAAGCATTATAAATACCTTTTCCCCCTTTTATTTTTTTTAGAAGTGATCACATACCCTTCGTTCAGCAGGAGCAGGGGGAGGAGAAAAAGCAGCTCACGGATCTTCCCAGGGAAAGACTTTGCTGAAGGGGCATGTCAGTAGAAGTCAAATTGTTGGAAGAGAGCAGGCACAGCTAGAGAACTGACTCTTCTGTGTTTCCATGCCTAGTGTGGTCAGTTTTTAATAGGAAAGCAGACGGACTGGCAGGAACATGAGGAATGTCCATATGAGCCACACATCTCTGCTAACTCCAGGTAAGAAAATGTAACGGCTCCAACCAGGCTACAACCTCCATGATTAAACTCTGGGGGCGGGGTGAAATGAGTTGGGGGCGTGGCCTGGCTGGCGCCCGGGCTAGGGCTGTTACATTTTCTTACCTGGGGTTTGCAGAGATGTGCGGTTCATATGGCCATTTTATTTCCTGTACATCGATGTTCCAAAGGTGAACTTATCCTTTAAGCCCAGGCTGCATGTGAGGCACCAATTTACATTCAGGTTGCAATTAGCCTTTTGATTGCTGTGTGGAGCCGGGACAAGCTCTATCCTAGCCTACACTCACAGTAGTTGGTTTTATTGATTGGGATCCCTACAGTCTGAGCGCCGTCCACAATTTCGCTTTGCGGTCACCTTTGGAACATGCTACATGTTCTACCCATATTTAGGGTGAAACATGTAACATATTTCAGCTCCTGCTTCCTCTCCACCCTATCCCCCCCCCCCTGTGACAGTGGGCAGGGGATCCTCTCCCAGCATCTGCTGTCAGAATTTAAAAACAGCACAGTTGTGCATTGCTCCACCCACACAGACGCGTCATTTAATCACAGAGTTCTGTGAATGAATGAACTACAAGTACCGTCAGCCATGGCTTGTAGTTCTCTATGAACTGCAAGGTTGCTGGTGAGCGCTCTGGTAGTTCATTGATTCTTCCTGCAATTTGGGAGGTAGGGGCAGACAGCTGTACTAAATGTCTGCAGGATCCTGGCATTGCGCCTGTGATCTGCTGATTGCGGGGGCAATACTTTACAGGCTCCAGCGTAAACAAATAATACATGCATATTTTTTAATTGGAAAGGTTTTCAAAAGAAGTGAACTTAGGAGTTGATTTACTAAAGGCAAACATACTGTGCACTTTGCAAAGTGCAGTTACGTCAGAGCTTAGTAAATAAGGTAAAGCTTCACTTTGCAAAGAATACCCAATCAAGTTCAAGGAAAATTAAAAAAACAGCATGTTTGCTTGCACATGATTGGATGATGGCAGTCAGTAGAGTTTCTAATCATTTACTAAGCTCTAGAGTACCTGCACTTGCAAAGTGCATAGTCTATTTGTCTTCAGTAAATAAACCCCTAAGGGCTCATGTACACTGCAGCTGATAAACGCACGTTTAGGAGCTGTTCAGCATTTTTTCAGCAGCCCCTGAACTCACCCTAATGTTTTCCTATGTGTCCATGTACACATCTTCGTTTATAGGCATTTGAGTTTACAGTCGTTTTTTTGAACGCAGAAAACTTGTGTTGAGCGGTCGATTTTATCAGCGTTTCAAACACAAAATGCTTGTAACTGCGGCAAATCGCGTTTATAAGCGTTTGCGTCTGAAATTTTTTTAAACTCTTCCAGTTCCCGATGCTGTCTAGAGCCTTTTTTCATCATGAAAAATGCATGAAAGCGTTTTCAAGGTACTCTTATGGACAAAATTCTGAAAACAGGGTGTTCCTACCAAGCTTGTCACACATTGTAATGACCAATTCACACCTCCGACCTCTCCCATCCTTGGAAACAAAAGATATGTTACTGACCATTCACACCTCAAAATCCTCAAGAAGACCTCCTGCCAGGTGGACTTAATGACTCACTCCACCAGACACCTTCCCACCCTTGGAAACAAAAGAAATGTTAATGAGCAACTCATTTCAACACATACTGCTGTCTCTGCTTCTACTCTCTGTATTTCTCTGAAACAGTCTGAAATAGTGAATAATTTACCAATTTTCAGTGCATTCTGGGCATTTGGGAGGTTCTCCTGTGCTTATCTTTAAAAAACGCTTCTAAAATGCAAACGCACATAAACGCGCATAAACATGTTATGCAAACCCAGCTAAACGGATGTTTTTTAACCTACGTTTTCCAGCAGTCAGTTTCCATCGTTCAGAAGTGCCCCGTGTACATGGGGCCTTAGTCTTTAAGCCACAAGTATCTTGAATTTCAGCCAGTTTCTGCTGAATCAGACAAAATGCAAGCTGCGAGTGGCCTTGAAGGCACTACCTGGCTCAACAAAAGTCAATTTAAAAATTGACTGAGCAGTGTTGAAAATTATCAGCCGAACAGAGACTACACCCTATCAGATGCAGTCACAGTTTGGGAATTCAGGCTGCTGCTCTAAAACAATAGCTGGCAAGGAAGTTTTCGCCATCCATGCTGTGGATGGCTACATTTAAGATCCAATGGAGCTCCACAGGAACTGATCTGAAGACAAACATATGAACTTGTAGACACTACAGGGACTAGCAGACTGAAAATGGTGATAGGCAAACGATAGGTAGGATCAGGTCTCTGAAACATGTAGATTGGCAGGGATTGGGGATCAGAGTGATCTTTCCCTGGCAGTCAAACCTACCGCCATTCATCAAAAGTGAGGTGAACATCTACTAATAAAAGGAAACCCGTTCACAGGTACGCCCCATTTGTGCGTAGAAAATAATAGGTTGAACTTTCTATAGTTTCAGTGTACTGTTGCTGTAAGGGCGTGTGTAGATTGATCAATGGATATACATTGTCAGGCATCACACTAAATACTTTCCAACCTGACATAGGAAAATAAACTCTAATTAATGGAAAAGCAAACAAATGATTACAGTAAGCTTGACAGGCACATGAGTGGAAACAAATATACTCAATCCCCGCCACGTCATTCTTTTCTATAACCTACCGCAGCAGCAAAGCTAATGTGGGTAGAATACATTGCAAGACATGTTCCGTCTACACAAAAATCAGTTTTACTGTCTCTTACATAGTTACATAGTTAGTCTGGCTGAAAAAAGACAAAAGTCCATCCAGTTCAACCATAGGAAAAAAAAAGTTATAATCCTATACCCACAGTTGATCCAGAGGAAGGCAAAAAAACTCAGCAAAGCATGATCCAATATGCTCCTGCAGGGAAATAAAATTCCTTCCTGATCCCCCGAGAGGCAATCGGATATTCCCTGGATCAACTTTACCTACAAATGTTAGTATCCAGTTATATTCTGTGTATCTAGGAAAGAATCCAGGCCTTTTTTGAAGCAATCCACTGAGCTGGCCAGAACCAACTTTTGAGGGAGAGTATTCCACATTTTCACAGCTCTCACTGTGAAGAAACCTTTCCATGTCTGGAGATTAAATTTATTTTCCCCCAGACGTAAAGAGTGCCCCCTATATTAGCCATTTTCAAGTTGTGTTACACAAATTCACAAAAGTAATACAGCAGCTGATCAATAGGTTTACTCAATAAAGGAATACTGAGAGCACTGATGTAGAAAGTGAAGGAATCGCTCATATAACCAACTCCATCCTCGGTTCTAACCCTTCTCCCCCATTCAACTTCAACTGATGCTGGATCCGTGAAAGATGAATTCTTATATAAGGATACAGGCTACTATACTTTCATTAACCCCTTCACGCCTAAGGGTAAAACAAATCTTAACAACCAAGCACAATTTTGCAACTTTGACATGTGTTAGTAAAACCGTACATATCATCACAACTACTTTGTACATCCAGGGGAATTATACCTTGTTTTTTTCAGGACAAATTGGACTTTCATTTGGTGGTAAATGATAATGGATATCTCCTGATTTTTTTTTTATTATCAAAGGAAAACTGGCCCAAAATAGTAAAAAACAAAAATAATTTTTTTTAAATATACCATAACCTACCACCAAAGAATAACCCAAAATAAATTTTCCAGCTCTTGACGATTGCAGCAATAGCATATATGTGTATGTTATTTGTTGTTTGTACCCGTAATACAGCCCAGAAACAATAGTGCACATTTGTTTTTTGGGTTTTTTTTTGTTTACCTGACACTGACACTGATACCAATTTAAAATAAATAAATAAATAAATAAAATTCCTGACCTTGACCCAAACACTATCCCTGGCACTGAACTAGATCAAACCTTGATCTAGGTATTTTTTTCTTTATTTTTTCATTTATTTTTCAATATTTATTTATTTAATCTTTTTTTTTTACAAACAGTTGTTTTGTTTTTTTTTCTCTAGTCAAGGAGAGAGAGAGATACAATGTACCTCTCCTCCATTCAGAGAGAAAAAAACACAAGGGGAGCAGGCTTCACAGTGACTGATTACTGTGATAGCCAATTAGAGGCTATCACAGCGATCATGTGACCCGGAATTGGGAGTCCTGGGTCCAGATCTTTAGGACGGGACCCAGGTCTCTCACTGATACCCAGGTCTCTCACTGATACCCCGGTCTCAAAGACAGGTATGCAAATATGTGGCCCCGTTGGAAAAGAGCCCAGTTCTGTGAGGCCGCATATTTGTGTGACATCAGAATCAAGGAGTTAAAGTGATATTAAATCTTCTGTTCTTTCTGCAATTTCACCAGCTAATTTAATCACTTACCGAGTAAAAGCCTATGTTACAGTTTAAAGCGGAGCTCCACCCAAAAGGGGAAGTTCTGCTTTAAGGACTGGTCCCCCACTGTCCATTAAGAATTGGCACCTTTGGGGAACGGGTACCCAAAATTGACAGGTACCTGCTCTCACTTCCGCTGCGATCTTCTAGGCGATCGGAAATGGAAGTTGCCAATCACTTCTGAAAAGTGTTCTGAATACAGGTCGCATTTCAGAGGTGCAAACATTTAGTTGCGTGCCTAAACCTAGACTTAGCTCTATCCTGTGAAGACTGGAAATCCAGGGAAGCAGCACTGAGAGAGTAGGAGCAAGTAGCACTGAAAATTGTAAACTTGGCTAAGAATTTTATCAAACACTTTACAGGGGAATGTTTTTTTTTTGTGCTCCATATGTTAAACTCAAAAATGCTAAGCATTTCATACTACTTTAATGCTTTGCCTTCCACTAGAGAAGACTGACAAGCTGTAATCAATCAAATCTTGGAAACCTGAAATGGAAAAATATGGTTTATAGATTTCTGTACTCATTATGATTGCTACATAATGGTTGTACAAATTCCTGTAATAAAGTGGTAGTAAACTCTAAGTTATAACTTGTACCTACAGGCAAGCTTACCATCAGGCTTATCAAAAATCAGGGAAAAGGGAAATGTTGGGGAATCCACACACAATATCTGAGAGTGGGGTGCCACCAGGATATCTGGAAGGGTGCTACCTAATCAACTATCAAAAAAACAAAAGAAAAAAGAGAAAAAAGGCTGCACACCTAATTGGCTAACCTCATAGGAATTTTAATATGCACCATAAACAATAATTAACCATTGGAGGTGCAACAAACAATCCTACATACTAGAGGACACCACCCACCCCCAGGGAAATCAAGAGGGGGGAGCCCTCATAAAAAGACCAAGGATAGAAAAATGTCCACTGGGACTAACCTACCCCGATGAGTCCCAGTGGAGGGTTATCATCGGAGTAGGTTAGTCCCAGTGGAGGGTTATCATCGGAGTAGGTTAGTCCCAGTGGACATTTTTCTATCCTTGGTCTGTTTTTTAGGGCTTCCCCCTCTTGATTTCCCCGGAGGGGTGGTGTCCTCTGGTATGTAGGATTGTTTGTCATACCTCCGATGGTTAATTATTGTTTATGGTGCATAATAAAATTCATATGAGGTTAGCCAATTAGGTGTGCATCCTTTTTTCTCTTTTTTCTTTAGTTTTTTTACCATCAGACTTGCCTGTAGGTATGATGAGTATCTCCTAAACGTGAACCATTTAAGAGGTACTTACATAAGCAATAGGCGGAGACCTCACCCGTGAATGTGCAGTGACGCTCTGCATTCAGGACATACAGTGTGCTGTGAAATGCAGAGCGTCAAGCCGTGGCTTTCACGCGCATGCGTGGGAATGACCTTATCGCGGCCCTGGCCATTCATACAGCTGCACCCCGCGAACTCAGAACGAAGACCGGTTGAAGATGGAAGCGCTGGGGAGCCATGACAGCGCTGTGCATGTATAGATAACTATATCATAATGTGTAGTATGCGATGCATACTAGTACATTATAACTTAAACATGCAGGGGCCCGATTTTATTTTTTGGATCAGCAGAATCAGGTAGTATATCCCCCTCCATCCTCCACAGTCACAAACATGCATGCTCAACCAAACGAAACATGCGTGTTTATGGAAGGATCTACTGTACAGTACAAAAGAGTATGACAGTTAGCTTGTGCTACATTATTAATTGGAAATTACAGCACAGTATTGCATCAAGGTCTAATACAGTTTTCTCTCTTGTAAAGGATGAAGCCTCTGTGGCCAGTTCATATCAGTGGTCCCACTGCAGCAGTATGTCAGGGCATGGTACCTGGTAAGTTATAGAAGACATCCTTAATCCAAAATCCATGCAAACTGTAATTTATGGTAAGAAAAGTTGATTAAATCTGAAGATCATCTGTTCTGTATTGTACTAACGTGGAAGAAAAATATAACGCCATCTGTTCTGTTCCCCCAACTCCTACCTATCCAACCTAACCTGTATTAAAAATAGTGTATACTTACCTATTTTTAACCGCTTCATGTCCAGACACTTTCACCCCTTTCCTGCCCAGGCCAATTTTCAGCTTTCAGTGCTATCGCACTTTGAATGACAATTGCGCAGTCATGCAACACTGTACCCATATGAATTTTTTAGCATTTTTTTCAGAAAGATAAAACTTTATTTTGGTGGTATTTATTCACCACTGGGATTTGTATTTGTTTGCTATCTAAATGAAAAAGTCCAAACATTTTGAAAAAAAGTGTTTTGCAAAATTTTGGAAATAAATAATCTTTCTTCATAAATCTTGGCCAAAATGTATTCATCTATCTTTTTAGTCCAAAAAAAAAAATAACCCAAATTAGTTTATAACCAAAAATTGTAATTTAACAAAAAAAAATGTTTTACTTTTTTATTTTATATTATTATTTATGGGTTTTTTTTTTAACATATTGTCACCCTAGCAGTACAGTGTCACCATAGTGACCCTGTACTACTTGTGGGGGGTGATGAAGATTTTTTTTTTTTACACTGATTGCTTTTACACCCATAAAGGCTGTAAAAGCAATAATTTCTCCTTTCTGGCTGCCTTCTTGCAGCCATTGAGAAATACTGTGAGAGCTGTGATTGGTCACAGCTTGTCATATGGTACAAGGCTGTTGTGAATAGCCTTGTACCATGTGACCTCTGTGATCATTCACAGATTTCACTAGTAGTAAGCAATGAGGTCAGAAGTGACATCTTGCTTACTACTATTCATGTGATCACTGATTGGCCAATCAGTGATCACATGATCGGGACCTCACACAGAGGTCCTGTACAGCGATCAGTGTTCGTATCGTGGTGCCACGCGCTCCCAGGGAGCGCGCACAGGCCGCGAGCGGCCCACCGACTCCTGCAATGCTCCTGTCCAGCCATTTATACACATGGGAAGTGGTTAATCTATTCTGGTCCAGTCATGTGATCCCGTAGCTCCCCTGTGTCAGTGAGCGGCTGCTGCAGGGGAAAGGAAGGAGCACTGACGACGGCTGGGCTATGGAAGCCTATGGGTGATGTCACAACTCTCGGAATTCCAATCCATTGTCGAACACCCCCTAAGCTGTAGCTGCAGGATCATGTGACCAGACCAAATTGAAGAAAGGCAAGTATACAGATTTTTTTAAATCGGGGTATGCAATATAAGTAGGGGAGGGAACATTTTTAAGAATTTTTAGATTTTTCTTCCATATATACACACACACACACACACACCAGGAAAGCAGTGTAGTATTTCTAGAAACACACTGGGGAAATAAAATTCTTGGGATGACAACTGTCAAATTGGCTTGAGGCTAACATGAGCAGTCAATGTCAAGCTTTTTGTCATGTACGCTGGAGGATTTTACTGACACATTATAGGAGTGTCCCGAAATACTTGCAGGTCTAGATATATTTGCAGGTCTCAACTATTATATAGTTAAAAAAACTGTAATCTAAGTGGATGCAATAACTGCCCAAAAGCTGCTTAAAGTTGTTATTCACTCTGGAAAAAGAGTCAGCAGCTACAAATCTTGTAGCTGCTAACTTTTAATGAAGGAACACTTACCTGTCCAAGGATCCAGAGCCATCCTCACCCAAACTGGTTCTTTGCTGGTCTTCTTTGCTGGTGACAGCTTGCAGATTCACAGCTAGCTTCCTACTGTGCATGCAGGAGCCGCGCTGCGCTTTGTGAATGGTCCCACAGCCCTCTGCGACCCATGACGTGTCCCAGGAAGATGTGGGGGAAGGTGGGGGGCTGAATTCCACTCAGAGTGGAAGTAGATCTGGGTACCTGTGAAAACTAGGTACAAGCTCCCCCCCCCCCCCACAAAAGAAATAATATGCCAAATGTAGAGGAGGGGGGGGAGGACTTAAAGTGATTCTAAAGGAATCTAAAAAAAAGCAACCATGTCTATACTTACCTGCTGTGTGCAGTGGTTTTGCACTGCACACAGCAAACCGGATCCTCCTCTTCTTGGGTCCCCCGCCAGCACTCCTGGACCCTCCCTCCTGTCAGGTGCCCCCACAGAAAGCAGCTTGCTATGGGGCTCCGTGTGTCCATTCACGGCCCACCCCCTCGCTTCTCATTGGCTCACTCACTGTGATTGACAGCAGTGGGAGCCAATGGCGCCTGCTTCTGTCTCAGCCAATAAGAAGAGGAAGTCCCAGGATAGCCGAAACTCCAGTGCACATCGCTGGAACCAGAGGGGGCTTAGGGGAGTATTAGGGGGCTGGGGGGAATACTGCACAGAGAGGGTTTTTTAACTTTATGCATAGAATGCACTTTAATGTGGAAATCCTCCTTTTGGGTGAAGTTCCGCATTAAATATTCAGCGTATCCTTAATTAATGTTACATATGCCATAAGGCAACCTGTATTTGTATACTGTAGCATCAGGATCGATCAATATAATATTTGCAACTAGTTTAGGGCCCATTCACACTGCTGCAGTCTTGTGTACTGCATTGACGCTCATTATATTGTACGGTATTGAGCACTGCATTAAGGCAATGAGGTGAGGTGTCAGGGAAGTGTTTAGGGGGGTGGGGGGCAGAAAAAGTATTGTGAGGTTTTTTTACATTAAAGCAAGGAATTAAGGTATAAAAAAATGTTTTGTCCTTATAACCAGTTTAAAACCAGCTGTGAAAAAGTTCCCAACAAGCTCCTGTCCCCTGCTGAACCGAGAAACATCCACAATCTGTGAATGGAGGAGAGAATCCTGTGACTCATCAGACTCTCCCCCATTCACAGATCGTATTACAGACAGTGAAAGCAATGTGGAGAACTTTTCCCAATGGAGGAAGAAAGAGGAGGGGGTGGGTCCTCATCAGGAACTTTTTCACAGCAGCTTCACAGAAGACCAGAAGCTGTTAAAGTGATTGTAAAAGATTATATTTTATTTAAATAACATGGTAAACTTCCCTGCTCCGTGCAATGGTTTTGCACAAACCAGCTCTGATTCACCTCTTTTTAGGGACCCCCGCTGACACTCCTGGCTCCTCCACCTGCTGAATGCCCACTACAGCAATCTGCTTGCTATGGGTGCACTCGTGCAAGCTCACTCCTGAGCCAGCTCTGTGTTCATTGACACACAGAGCGCAGCTCGGATCCACCCCCTCCTGTGACTGACAGCAGCGGGAGCCAATGTCTCAGAGCCAATGAGGGGGGAGAGATGTCTTCTGCACAACGCTGGATCGAGATTGGGCTCAGGTAAATGTACGGGGGGGGCTTTATAACTTAATGCATAGAATAAAATATGGTATAAAAAACCCCACAAAACATTTCTGCCTTTAGAAGCCCCCCAAGGCAGGTGGTTTAGAGACAAGAAGAGGACAGGGCATCCCTGCAGTTAAGATTTCTCCAGGACCTGGTTGGGAAAATGTTCATCAGTACCTCCTATGACTTGATGAATATCATTCAAATTTGTTTTAAAAACATTTTCTTTTAACATTCAGTTTTGGAGTGAATGAACATTCCTAAACATTTTCTGTTAGAAATTCGATGTTTCAAATTTTGTAGTCACTAAGGTCGAAAACATATGTTAATTTGACCACACTGTGATTAGAAAATTGAACAATCATTTTTAAAACAAACATTTTTAAATGAAATTCTATAGTATATGGACAGGTTAACTTGTAGTGATGCACCGATATATCGTCCACTGAAATCTATCAGCCAAAAACAGGGTTATTGGCATTTTGCCTATAGAACAAAAAGGTGCTGATAATGTCATTGACTTCAATGCAAAATTGCGTCCCATTGACTCCGATGTAAAAATGCCCCCTATTGACTTCAATGCAAAATTGCGTCCCATTGACTCCAATGTAAAAATGCCCCCTATTGACTTCAGTGCAAAATCACGTCCTATTGACTCCAACGCAAAATTGTGTCTCATTGACTCCAATTAAAAAATGCCCCCGTATTGACTTCAATGCAAAATCGTATCCCATCAACTCGAAAACAAAATCGCATCCCATTGACTCCAATGAAAAATTGCCCCCTATTGACTTCAATGGAAAAAAGCCTATATTTAAGTTGTTTAATTTTATATATATATATATATATATAATTTTATTTTCTGTCCAATTTTTGTGTGTTACTTTCAATAAGTTATTTAACGTTACTGGATAGTATTTTTAAATTCACATTAATTTAAAATCAGGATATTAATTAAAAAGTTGAATATAATACAATTATATATAAAAAATATTGTTTTAAAAATTGCCCATTTTGGTTTTGGTTTTCGGCCAAGTGCATCTTGAATTTTTGGTTTCG
The DNA here is from genome assembly GCF_062004578.1 of Staurois parvus. NCBI lineage: Eukaryota > Metazoa > Chordata > Amphibia > Anura > Ranidae > Staurois > Staurois parvus. The sequence goes on from NW_028317862.1 coordinate 894,475, forward strand.
GTCCAGAATTTTCATTTCGGTGCACCACTATTAAATATATAACTATTGTTACAAAAATGTTCAGCTATAATTGTAGGAAATGTAGTAGTATTGCAATCTTCTAAACACTACAGGCCCTCTATATCAAGATGCAGTCTTCAGCTCTATACCCTCGTTTAACCCTGACGCAGAGCATCAAGAATGTGTGTTGGGTATCCGCATTTTAACCACTTGAGCCCCAGAGGATTTACCCCCCTTAATGACCAGGCCTTTTTTTGCTGTTTGGCGCTGCACTAATTCAAATGATAATTGCGCGGTCATGCAATGCTGTACCCAAACGAAATTTACGTCCTTTTTTTCACACAAATAGAGCTTTCTTTTGGTGGTATTTTATCACCTGTGCGCTTTTTATTTTTTGCGCTATAAACAAAAAAAACACAAAACTTTTGAAAAAAAACAATATTTTCTACTTTCAGCTATAAAAAATATATCGTAAACTCAAAGTTAGTCATAAATTTAAGCCAAAATGTATTCTGCTACATGTTTTTGGTAAAAAAAATCCCGTGCATTAGCGGGCAAACTGGCGCTATCTAGGAGGGGCGCTAACACTATCGGAAGTCACCAGTGACACTAATACAGTGATCAGTAAAAATCTGTTCACTGTAATCAATGACACTGGTGACAGGGCAGTGAAGGGGTTAACTGGGGGGGGCGGCGATCAAGGGGTTAAATGGGATTTCTGGTGCACTAGCACGCAAACTGGCGCTATCTGGGAGGGGCGCTAACACTATCGGAAGTCGCCAGCGACACTGATACAGTGATCAGTAAAAATCTGTTCACTGATCAATGACACTGGTGACAGGGCAGTGAAGGGGTCAACTCGGGATGGGGGGGGGGGCGATCAAGGGGTTAGACGGGATTATTGGTGTATTAGCGGGCAATCTGGCGCTATCTGGGAGGGGCGCTAACACTATCGGAAGTCGCCAGCGACACTGATACAGTGATCAGTAAAAATCGGTTCACTGATCAGTGACACTGGTGACAGGGCAGTGAAGGGGTTAACTGGGGGGGGGGATTAAGGGGTTAAATGGGATTACTGGTGTACTAGCGGGCAATCTGGCGCTATCTGGGAGGGGCGCTAACACTATCAGAAGTCGCCAGCGACACTGATACAGTGATCAGTAAACATTGGTTCACTGATCAGTGACACTGGTGACAGGGCAGTGAAGGGGTTAACTGGGGGGGGGCGATCAAGGGGTTAAACGGGATTACTGGTGTACTGGCGGGCAATCTGGCGCTATCTGGGAGGGGCGCTAACACTATCGGAAGTCGCTAGCGACACTGATCAGTAAAAATCGCTTCACTGATCAGTGACACTGGTGACAGGGCAGTGAAGGGGTTAACTGGGAGGGGGGGGGCGATCAGGGGGTTAAATGTGTCCTAGTGTGTTCTAACTGTAGTGTAGTGCTTGTGGACTCACTTTTTGGATGTCTTCTTCTCTGTCTGGAACGGAATGTGTCCAGGCAGAGAAGAATGACATCATATCCTGCCCTGTGTAAATATCAACACAGGACAGGATAGGACAGGGACCGATCATGTGATTTCAGCCAGAAATCACTGGCTGAAATCTAATGATCGATCCCTCCTGGATCGAATCGTATCACCCGCGGGTCGGCGGGAGTGCACGCGCGCGCCCCCTACCCGCGAATGTGTCGGGAGCGCGGAACACGTTTTAAAACGTGCTTTTGCGCTCCACTGCCGCCCTGCACACGTATATACACAGTGGCAGGGCGGCAAGCGGTTAAACATTTGTGTATGGGCTCTTCCCTCCCAGAGCACAAGCGATTATAGCTGGTGTATTTCTCGCCAGCATGGAGCTCTGGTGAGTGGATTCAATCTATTTGGTGATGGATTTTCACTTGGGTTAACATCATACAAGATAAAGAATTTTGAAGATTGGAGCACCTCACCATTGTTTTACTGATTGTTTCACTATTGTCTCACCTATTGTCTCACCTTTTTATTGACCTTTTTATTTTGGACACCTTCTCACTTTCGTTTATGGTTTCATGTCAATCATTTTAAGATATGAGTATGTCATGTTTTTAAACAGTTTTCCACACATTTCAGTTTTGGACACTTTCCCACACTTTTTTATTACAAGTTTTTAATATTTGTTTTTTAGCACTTTTGCATCATTGGAGATATTTTTTGGGTAGAGTGCTATATAGTGCCTTGGTTGTTTGCCATGGTTGGGTTTAAAACATTTCTCTCCATCGGTTTTACGTTTGGTTCACGAATTGTATCACAAATGTATTGATTTATTTTTCTTTTGAACACTTTCACACAGCTTAGTTATTAATATTTTTTTGATATTTTTGTTGATGTTAATCACTTCAAGATATATTGATTATTAACCTCCCTGGCGGTATTCCCGAGTGTAGCTCGGGGTGAACTTTCAGTACCAAAATCTGTAACCCCGAGCTACACTCGGGAATACCCTGCAGCGTTGCTCTGGAATTCCCTGTTTAACTTACCTTGTCATGCGCTCCCGCGATGTCCCCCCTGCAGCGTCCCCGGCCATGTCCTCTGGCCGATGCCGGCATCCGTCTTCTGGGTTCCGGTCCCTGCGAGCGCCGGGACGCACAGGACGTACGGGGGACGAAACCGGCGGGAAATTTAAAAATGTTAAAAAGTGACATTAACTAAATACACTAAAATCACATAGTAAAACATTACTGTATCAAACATTTCACATACATTTTGTCCCGAGTGCTTTGTCCTGTGCCCTGCCTGCATTTTTACTGTTCTTTCTGCCTGGAAACTGAGAAATGTTCATGGCGTCCAAAAAGAGTCCCTTAGACCAGCTAGAAAACAGCAATAGTAAATTAGAACCACTTGCAGAATTGAGTGATAATGATTCGTGGGGAAATTCGTCATCAGACACTGAAAACGATTTTGCGACTAAGCTCAGTGATGTGCGAACTTGGTGCTCTATTTCAAATTTCAGTGTTTTTGGTTTGATTATATTATTAAAGTAAATTTATTATTCTTATTAAATTATTATTTTTTATGATTATTTATTATATTATAATTTCGGGTTTCAAATTTTATCATACCCGGGATGTTTACTAGATTCTTGTTTGGACAGATTTCAGTGAGTTATTCCTAAAAATTACAGGCCTACAATAAAAAAAAGGACATATTTATATGCAAAAAAAGGTACCGCTTTGAGCACAGACATATTGACATAATCAGACCGCTCGGGAGGTTAATATGCTATGTTTTTGAATAGTTTTCCACACTTTTTTATTATAAGTTTTTTATAGTTGTTTTTCAGCACTTTTGTATTATAAGAGATATTTTGGGAAGAGCACTGTCTTGATATGCTTTGCTTTGGTGGATATCTGAATCTAATCTTTAGTAACAAATACAGTAAGATCTGCCAGTATTGACAAATAGATAGACATGATCATAAACAAACAATTGACTGTAAAACTGGGCTTGCAATATAAGGCTTTTCTTCTCATTGAAGAATGACGACTCCCCATTGTTCCACAGAATGACAAGTAGGTGTATTCTAGATATTGAAGATCAGCTACGCCTATATTGTCCTGGGGGGGAGATAGTGAGTGAGGCTTATTTGTGGGAATTTGTGGGAATTTCAGAAAACAATGTTAATCAATTAGAATAATCTAGGAACACAAACAGGCAAACTACACTATGTACAGTATATATTTACATAAGATTAACATTGTGTACTTCTGTGCTTTGTAGAAAGGATGCAATGGAGCCCAACCCAGCCAGGTCTAATGAGATTTCAACATGAGCTATTCGGGAAGACAACTCTTCAGCTCCAAAAGTCTTCTGATTCAATTCATTACACATCCCTCGCCTCTCTGACTGGGCCAAGAGCCAAGTAAAGACATGTCACAAAAATGCTATCAGTCTGGATCCGGTTCACTAGAATGGGAGGAATCATTCCCTACAGTAAGTGTAATGACACAGCTGTGCACAACAAACACCGGCAGTCTGATGGACATAATTCAAGATCTGGATCTAGGGAACTACAAGGACCTAAATTGAACAAAAGGACACATTACTAAATCATTTTTCTTCCATTAGTAATTCAACACAAAAGGCAGGCACGTCATTAGGGCCTGTTGAAAAGAAAGAAAAAGTTCAACACTAAAAATAAAATCTATCACTATATTGCCATAAATCGATGAAAAAAGAGGAATGTAGTTTAGGGTGACATTAACAAGAGCTTAACTGCACCTGCATTTCCTTAATGTTTGGTCTGACAGCTAACGACGTGCTAATATGGGGAGTCCTACGTGACAGACTCTTCAGAGGCCCTACATAAGTGCAAAAAGCAGATACAGGCAACGTGTTCTGGATATATATTCAATGCAGCACAGTGGCTAAATGGTTAGCACCTCCGCCTGGCAGTACTAGGGTCATTGGTTCAAATCCCAACCACGGCACCACCTGCCTGGAGTTTGCATGTTCTCCCTGTGCCTGCGTGGGTTTCCTCCGGGTACTCCAGTTTCCTCCTACACTCCAAAGACATGCTGGTAGGTGAATTGGATTCTGTCTAAATTATCCCTAGTATTTGTATGTATGAATGTGAGTTAGGGACCTTAGATTGTACACCCCTTGAGGGTTAGGGACTGATGTGAATGTACAATGTATATATGTAAAGCGCTGTGTAAATTGACGGCGCTATATAAGTACCTGAAATAAATAAATAAAAATGCTTCCCAAACTCCAGGGCGGGAGGGTGTGATGAACTGCATGGATCAGGATAGTTTGCTGTGCATGCAGAGGACAAACGTTTTCAGCATCCAACTGGCAGTGACTTTTTCATTTTAAAGGCTATCATGCTACTCAGAAGTGCAGCGTCAGCTTGTCTGCCTAGGGAATGTCAAATTGATGGACAATGAGTGCACTGTAACCTAGTCCTTAACACAGATGGACACTGCATCAGGGGCGTGGAAATGTAAAAAAAGCTACTTGTCCAAGGGACTAAATCCGGGTCCTAATCTACTTGTCTCTCATGACAATCTACTTGTCCTGATAAAAAAAAAAAAATGTAACCAAAACCGTATTTAAAGCGTAGTTCCACTCAAAGGTGGAAGCTCCGCTTTCCTGCCGCCCCCCCCCCCCCTCTGCTGCCACATTTGGCCTTTTGGGGGGGGGGGGGGAGAAGCGGGTACCTGGTTGACAGCTACTCGCTCTTACTTTCGGCTCAGCTCGCCACGGTTAACTGAGCCAGAAGTTCGGCACCGCCCGCAGGGTCCCAGAGGACTATGACCCATTCACAAAGCACAGCGCGCTGCATGCATGTGCAGTAGGAAACTGGCGGTGAAGCCACATTGCTTGAATGCTGGTCAAGATGGCGGCTCGAGCACCCGACATCCGAGAGCAGTGCAGGAGCGGGTTGCCGCTCATAAATGGTGCCCGCATTTTTAAGCTGTGCTCGCTCCCTGGGAGCACGCAGCACCGCGATCAGGTGCCCACTGTGTCATCCGGACACACCGGAACACCGATCGCTGTACGGGACCATCTTGGCCAATCAGTGATCACATGAATAGTAGTAAGCAAGATGTCACTTCTGACCTCATTGCTTACTACATGTGAAATCTGTGAATGATCATAGAGGTCACATGGTACAAGGATATTCACAACAGCCTTGTACCATGTGATAAGCTGTGACCAATCACAGCTCTCACAGTATTTCTCAATGGCTGCAAGAATGCAGCCAGAGAGGAGAAATGATTGGCCCTCCTTTCCCTCTTGTATTGAACTGTATTGTTGCTGTATTGTCTCCCGTTATATTGTAAAGCGCTGAGAAAATTGTTGGCGCTATATAAATCCTTTATAATAATAATTGCCTTTATGGGTGTAAAAGCAATCAGTGTAAAAAAAAATCTTCATCACCCCACACAAGTAGTACAGTGTCACTATGGTGACACTGTACTGCTAGGGTGACAGTATGGTAAAAAAATAAAAAAAACATTAATAATAATATAAAAAATAAACAAATATTTTGAAAAATTATAATTTTTGGTTATAAACTAATTTGGGATTTTTTTTTTTAATAAAAAGATAACTGAATAAATTTTGACCAAGATTTATGAAAAAAGATTATTTATTTGCAAAATGTTATAAGAACACTTTTTTTCAAAATGTTTGAACTTTTTTATTTATATAACAAAAAAAATAAAATCCCAGTGGAGAATAAATACCACCAAAATAACGTTTTATCTGTCTCAAAAAAATGCTAAAAAATTCATATGGGTACAGTGTTGCATGACCGCGCAATGGTCATTCAGAGTGTGATAGCACTGAAAGCTGAAAATTGGCCTGGACAGGAAGGGGGTAAAAGTGTCCGAACATGAAGTGGTTAAGAGGTCAGAATTGCAATGGCAGGTGCTGGAAACTGTGCATAGTTGCATTATTATTATTATTATTATTATACAGTATTTATAAAGCGCCAATAGTTCACTCAGCGCTGTACATTACAAAGGGGGACAGAACATGTGACAGAACAATACCAATACAATGCAAAACATGAGGGGATCGAGGGCCCTGCTCTTTCGAGCTTACAATCTAGAAGGGATGGGGCAGTGGTACAGGAGGAGATAGCTGTGGGGGATGGAGTGGTAGGAAGAGTGGAGGAGGTCAGCAAGTTAGCAGGGGATGAGGTAGGCTTCCCTGAAGAGATGGGTTTTCAGGGTGCGCCTAAAGGAGAGGAGAGTAGGTGATAATCTGATGGGTTGGGGCAGGGAGTTCCAGAGGATGGGTGACACCCTGGAGAAGTCCTGGAGGCGGGCATGGGAGGAGGAGACCAGGGAACTAGAGAGAAGGAGGTCTTGTGAGGAGCGGAGTGTGCGTGTTGGGCGGTACTTGGATATTAGGTCAGTGATGTAGTTCGGGGCAGTATGGTGGACAGCTTTGTACGTCAGTGTTAGGATTTTAAATTTGATCCGTTGCGCAATCGGAAGCCAGTGGAGGGATTGGCAGAGGGGGGTGGCGGAAATGGAGCGGTTGGAAAGGTGAATGAGTCTGGCAGCCGTATTCAGGATCGACTGAAGCGGGGATAGCCAGCGGCGAGGCAGGCCAGTGAGGAGGGAGTTGCAGTAGTCGAGTCGTGATATGATGAGGGAGTGGATGAGCTGTTTAGTGGTTTCTGGGGTTAGGAACGTGCGGATTTTGGCGATGTTGCGGAGGTGGAGTCTGCACGAGTTTGTTAAAGATTGGACTTGTGGCTGGAAGGATAGGTTGGAGTCCAGAATGACACCAAGTACTCTGGCCTGCAGAGCGGGTTTGATATTGGCATTACAACACATGGTGGCGGCTACTGTGTGTTTGTAAAGGATTACACAGCAAGTGCACAAGTGACATATACTCTCAATCTGAGGCTGCTTAGATAATTGTTCCAGAGCAGGAAAATTTCTGCAGAGTGGGATCCGAGAATGCAATCATCACAGGAGGGGGTGGGGAATGCGAACAACCTTCTCCAGCAAGTACTTCGGCTGGCCATACAATATGCAATTTTCTTTATGCCTCGTATACACTATAAGAAAAGCGTACGAAAATTTTTCGGTAATCGGATCGTCAGCACACAGCTTTCGAGAGCCGATCACGACAATTCGTACGACAATATCCGAAGGGACAAGCGCAAAAATTTTTCTCAGACGACACCAGATTGCACGATTTTCATTTAATCAGTACAGTAGTCGTCTGAAAATACAATACAACGCAATACATGACATCACTTTCGAATTTCTTTTCTTTCAAAGGAGAATTTTCGTATCTTTAGTAACCTTTTCCCTTTCAATGTGAGACTAGCAGGCGAAAAAAAACGGCCGATTGTTCGTCCGATATTCTCATCGTGTGTACAGGGCACTTTAACCATGGGTTGAAGGAAAAAAAAAAATCGCTTGATACCCCCATCAACACAGTCAGTGTGGATGGCGTATTCCCTCCTGCTGCGCTATTGTATTCTGGCAGCTGGAAGTTTCCCCGCTGTCAGAATACATAGATCACTTCTGCTGGCTTTAGCCAGCGTAAATAATCATACAAAAAAACCCTGACAGGGTTTATAGATCTCTGACAGACTCTATAGATCGACTTCAGTCAAACCAGCCTGCCTATAGATTGATCGAAATTCAGCTGCTTCCTGCTGAACTATCCGAATTTTGATCCATCTTTCCAGCTTTACTCCTACTTTCTCTTTCCTGCCTAAGTGAAGATGACTTCCCCCTGAACTGCTCCCCTCCCCAACCTGCGCCTTTAACCTCCTGGGTTACACCTCAAATATCTCAGGAAGGTACAGGACCAGTCCTCCTGTAGGCCGCGTCTTATGCATACGCAGAAGAATGGCTGTGAGTCCTCAGGAAGGTGGCGGCATAGGATCCTAATGAGTTGTAAAGACTTTGAGTTCTTTGACAACAGGGCTGGACTTTTTCACCCGGTAAGTATGCTTTTTTTTTTTCTTTCTTTAACCGCTTCCCCGCACCCTACCCGCAGCGCCATTCGCGGCCGCAGATGTCAATCCCCTGGTCCCGGCCAGTGACTACCAGCCGGCACCTGTTGATTACAGACAATCACCGACGGGGAGGAAGACTGTTTTCTTTACTAACAGTCTTCCTCCCTGTCAGCTTTGGCACACTGCTTAGGATGGCTGTGCACAGCACAGCCATCCCAATCAGTGTGCTTACAGTGAAGCACACACCCCTCGCCCCCTAGAAAAACACTCCCAGCACACAGTTGATCGCCTCTCACATTAACTCTTTCCTGCCTAGTACAATTAGTACAGTGTCAGTGCTGTTTTTTAGCAATGATCACTGTATTGGTGTCACTGGGTGTGTCAGTGACACCAAGTTAGTTCCCCTCCAGTGTCAGAATGTCCATCGCAGTCCCGCTATAAGTTGCTGATCGCCACCATTACTAGTAGGGAAAAAAAAAATCCCTGTATCTATACCGCCATTTGTAAACGCTATAACTTTCACATAAACCAATTAATTTACACATATTGGTATTTTCTTTAGCAAAGACATGTAGCAGAATACATTTTGGCCTAAATTTATGACAAAATTTGATTTTTTTGATTTTTTTTACTGGACATGTTAAAAAGTCAAAAATATTGTTTTTTTCTCAAAATTGTTGGTCTTTTTTTTTATAGCGCAAAAAATAAAAAATGCACACATGCGATCAAATACCACCGAAAGAAACTCAATTCATGGGGAAAAAAAGGACGTAAATTTAATTTGGGTGCGGCATTGCATGACCGCGCAATTGTCAGTTAAAGTAACGCAGCGCCGTAACGCAAAAAATGGCCTGGTCAGGAAGGGGGGTAAATCCTCTGGAGGGCGAGTGGTTAAATCACTAGCTACAGTACTCGTAGCAGATACTTTTTTTCAAAGCAGGTGAAATTCCTTTTTAAAACCCCTGCACTATCCCTTCCCTGCTCTAGTCAGTAAAAATAAAAAAAATTGGTGGGGTTCAGCCCCGTACACAAGACAAGAATATCGGACGAATGATCGTCCTTTTTGCTGCAAAAATGAAGAGGTTACTAAAAAAACTGAAAATCCTCGTACTATAGAATAAAAATTCGGAAGTGATGCATTATATTGTATTTTCAGACGAATACGGTACTGATTAAACAAAAATCATACAATCTTTTATCGTACCAGAACATTTTTGTGCTTGTCCCTTCGAATAATTTCTGACAAATGACTAATAATCAGATTATCATACGATTGCTTCGAAAGCAGTATTTTTCATCCGATTTTCTGATCCTGTAAACTAGGCTTTAAATGTTAAAGGATAATGATTATCTGATAGCCAGGGAAGAACAAACAGCTTAGATTGGCTCCAATCTCTTCTCTACTGATAAGGAAACACTGCTTAGTATTTGTTTTTACTGAGACTTGCAAATTGTGCAGCCCCTGATTCATTTTCTTATCACAAGTGGACTTGCTCTCTACGTGGCCAGGGCATGAAACCAGACATGTTTAATATGAAGGTGCTAAATCTCTGATCAAAGGTTACTCATACAAAATGACATCATCGCCATGTCCTGGACCAAGAGCAAGTAGCAGTCAGAGTATTGGATTACATATCTTTCACTGTAAGATATAATTAGATGATTTAATAGGCTGCCACGCTGCACTGAGCCTCCAGCGTCTTAAATCTCCTTAAGTTACAGGCATTTTTGTTACCCAGGAACACACATTTGATCGTGTTACTCACACTAACACTTAGAGGTGGCTTTAATATTTATGACAGTCAAAAAATTATATATATATATATATATATATATATATATAAAAATGTTATCTATTCATTCGTTCATTCTTTTAGGTTACCCATCTGATTACTAAACTGATCTTCTACATCATGGTCAGCAAATTGATTGTGATAAATATATAAAATATATTAAGATATACAATAGTTTAAAATGCCTATTACTTTCTATATAATGTACTACTTATTAAGATTTCCAACTGTGTTAACAGCTAGCAATGTTTACCAAATCAAATATGTATATGTTACTCTGCCTGCTGGTATATTAACAGACAGCTAAGGTTGAACTCTGGGAATGTGAAAAAAATATCATGCATCCCCCAACCTCGCAATGCAAGGGTTAAACACTCATTTAGTCTAGGGGTGCACAAGTAAGGAGAAATTGCTGCTGGAGCCAGAAGGTTCCCTTGATCTGTGCAACCAGAGGACTGCAGTCTCCTCTTTAAGATGCTTTGGGTTGGGGTCGCATACTTGCCCCCTGCATTTTACATAATGATGCTGAGATTGGCCAAAGACTGGAGCTTCATGGAGAGAAGGAGAATGCCAGAGCTGTCTAGAGTGGGGGTAAGGTGAGCAACATAGCCTGTTCAGCTCCCTCTAATATAAATAAGCATGTAACCCTTGCATCATTGGGGTGGGGGTTACTGCAAAGGATGCTTTTGTCACATTCCTGGAGTTAGACTTTAAGGTGTAGGTAGATATAAAATATAATGCCCCACTTAAATCCATTCATATTAAAGTGTATGTGCAGCACAGTGGCTAAATGGTTAGCACTCCCGCCTGGCAGTACTAGGGTCGTTGGTTTGAATCCCAACCACGGCACCACCTGCCTGGAGTTTGCATGTTCTCCCTGTGCCTGTGTGGGTTTCCTCCGGGTGCTCCGGTTTCCTGCTACACTCCAAAGACATGCTGGTAGGTTAATTGGCTTCTGTCTAAATTGGCCCTAGCATGTGTATGTATACAGTTGTGTTCAAAATAATAGCAGTCAGACATCACTAACCTGATCAATCACTGTTTTTGGTAGAAATGATATTTCTACATGGCAAATAATTTACTAGCAGGTGTAGTAGAGTAATAGAAATCCAACAGACCCAACAGTCATGACATGCATGCTGCTGATTCTGTGTAATTGAATCACTGATTGAAAGGGGCATGTTCAAAATAATAGCAGTGTGGAGTTCTATTAGTGAGGTCATTCATTCTTTGAAAAACAGGTGGCAATTATTGCCCTTATTTAAGGAAGGAAGGCAGCAAATGTTGTACATGCTGGTTACAGTGCATTTCTCTCTGAAATTCTGAGGGAAATGGGTCGTTCCAGATATTGTTCAGAAGAACAGCATACCTTGATCAAAAAGTTGATTGGAGAGGGGAAAACATATAAAGAAGTGCAGAAAATGATAGGCTGCTCAGCTAAAATGATCGTAAATGCTTTAAAATGGCAACCAAAACCTGAAAGACGTGGAAGAAAGCGAAAAACTACCATTCAAATGGATAGAAGAATAGCCAAAATGGCAAGGACTCAGCCAACAATAAGCTCCAGGAAGATCAAAGAAGGTGTAAAGTTACCTGTGAATACTGTTACAATTAGAAGACGCCTATGTGAAGCCAAGCTATCTGCAAGAAGCCCCCGCAAAGTCCCACTGTTGAAAAAAAGACATGCTGAAGAGGTTACAATCTGCCAAATAGCACATTGACTGGCCTAAAGAGAAATGGCGCAACATTTTGTGGACTGATGAAAGTAAGATTGTTCTTTTTGGGTCTAGTGACCGGAGATAGTTTGTCAGACGACCCCCAAACACTGAATTCAAGCCACAGTACACTGTGAAGACAGTGAAGCATGGTCGCGCAAGCATCATGATATGGGGATGTTTCTCATACTACGGTGTTGGGCCTATTTATTGCATACCAGGGATCATGGATCAGTTTGAATACATCAGAATACTTGAAGAGATCATGCTGCCTTATGCTGAAGAGGAAATGCCCTTGAAATGGGTGTTCCAACAAGACAACGACCCCAAACACACCACTAAACGTGCAACATCTTGGTTCCAGACCAACAAGATTGACGTTATGGAGTGGCCAGCCCAATCCCCGGATCTTAATCCAATAGAAAACTTGTGGGGTGACATCAAAAATGCAGTTTCTGAGGCAAAGCCAAGAAATAGAGAAGAACAGTGGAATGTAGTCCAATCATCCTGGGCTGGAATACCTGTTCACAGGTGCCAGAAGTTGGTTGACTCCATGCAACACAGATGTACAGCAGTTCTCAGAAACAGTGCTTATACAACTAAATATTAATTAAGTGATTCAAAGGAAAGCAAATCTTTTTCAGTTTATATAGTGAATGTTTGAGTTTGTAAAGAAGAATACAAACACTGCTATTTTTTTGAACAGTCTAATATTCACTTTTCTTCAATTTTTTTAGAGGAACAACACAAATGTGATATATTTTTCTTCATGTTTTGATTTGGAATAGAATGTGTAGTGTTCCCAGTGCATTTGTGTGTATGGAAAGAAAAGCTTTTAGAAGGATTTTGAACTTTATTCACTTTTTTCAACACACTGCTATTATTTTGAACACAACTGTAAATGTGAGTTAGGGAGCTTAGACTGTACGCCCCTTGAGGGTTAGGGACTGATGTGAATGTACAATATATATGTAAAGCACTGTGTAAATTGATGGCTCTATATATATATATATATATATATATATATATACCTGAAATAAATAATGAAAAATGTAATCCCTCACCTTGTAGAACAATCCATTCAGTTTAAAATAGAAATGAAAGGCAAAACATTTTTGTAAATATGTATAAAACATATCCGATCTTATCTGTAAATATCACCCAAACTGTACTCTCCACTCCTCCTTGATGATCGTTGTCAACCATAGAGATGAGAAATATAAGGAGAAGGATGGAAAAATTGTTCTGGTTTCTTTTGTGAACAAATGAAATTTTAACTGTGAATGTGGTCCTGGGACAACACTGAGCCAATCAAGTTTTACTGCATTGTTGTGACTGAAGAAAAGAGAACAAGACGGCCCCATTAGTGGGTTGCTGTTCCTTCACTATGTGATCTCATCTTTGACCAATCTGCATAGCTTTGACTACAGTGAAGAAAAGTATTTGGTCAGGATTTTGTCTAAAATCCATCAACAGTGTCTGAACTAGAGAACTGGCCAACAAAATTCTACATGTTTCAATAGGTAAATACACATGTATTTCAGTTGTGTATTCAGCCTACACTTCCAGAGACCAGATATAGTGAATGCAAGGTCCTGGGTTTAGTAACACTTTAATCAGTTGGCCCTATGCATGAAAACTTACAATTAAGTGGGTGAGGATTGACCTGAAGTAAAAATTCATTTTTTCAGGTGGAAAGAGGACAGGCTTTCCTGAAAAGATGAGTTTTCAAGGATCACCTAAAGATGGCCAGAGTAAGAGCCAGGTAGATTGAGGTAGGGGTTTCCAGAGGATGTGAGAGGCTCTAGAGGAGTCTGCGATGGGAGTATAGGAGGACTAGACATAAGCGATAGGGAGCAGGAGATCTTGAGAAGATCAGAGAGTACATTTTGGGTGATAGTTTGAGGCAAGATTGGTGGTGTAACTTGGGGCAGAGTTGTGAATGGTTTTGTATTCTAAGAGCAAACCATCAAAGATTTTAAATAATTAGCTCTTCTCAGTTGTGTTCATACATCCTCAGTGCAATAATGTATGTTCATGAGCGTTATGCAGTATGTTAATATGTGTTGCATTATGGCAGCTCATTCATTTTTGAACAAGGGGGCCAATGCACCCAAGTGCAGAAAAAAAAAAATCACCTGAACCTTTTTTGGGAGACAGGCATGGACACAGTGAGACAGTGATCAGGACCTATCCTTTAAGCCCTTCCCACTTTAAAAGCCCAATTTGGCCACACCCACCATTCATATTAGCTTCCCTCCTTAACCTTATTTTCAGATATGCAAATATTGTGATTTAATTGGAAGGTAGTGTACACCTGCAAATATTACATTTAGATACTACATAGCCTGCATGCACATGAAGAAGTATATACCTATATCATATAACATATAAAATCAAAATATATTAATAATAATAAAAATTGTTTTAACACTTACAGGTTTTCTGGTGAAATATGGAGCAATAAAAAAATTAGCAGGCAATCTATCTAACTTGAAAGTTCATTGTACAGATCATAAAACCCAGATAAATGAACGTTTATTAATAAGCCAAAAGGAGAAAGCTCTCTCTGTATATCAAATTACTTTTACATTAATACTCTGGAAAGGGAGGGTTTGGATTTAGGGATCTGGAAAGATTCTATTTGCAGAACAGAGTGACGTGTCTTTCAATCCCTGTCCTGATAATATCAAAGCCAAGCAGTCAAGTGAGCTTATGACTATACTTGAAAGGTTGTTAGGATTTAAACGAGTCATCTCCCTTCAAACTGCCACTTCTCTATGATCCAGATGACATCTTGTAAAACAGGTGTAATTGCATGCCATTTAAAATGGAATAAACCCGCATAATCAATTATCTTCAGGGGCCTTATTATGTTATTCTGGGACATCCCAGAAAAATATTACTCTGATTAAGTCAACTAAATTTAGTGTTACAGTACATAAAATGTATACAAGATTGCATTCCTTGGTTGCTGACCCCGGAACCTGGAGAGTATGGGCAGCATTTAGTGGAACCGATCGACTGTATTTTCCTCCCTGCAGCAGCTGAATGCCTGATTCTGAGGAGGAGGGGTAGCGTTCAGCGGATACAGCTGGTCAGTTCCACTAAATGCTGCTCCCGTGGCCCCTCCTCTCCAGGTTCTTTTTTATTCTTTTGCATAGCCCAGTGTGCTCCCTTGGCACCCCTACACCCCATAATACTGCTGGCTTCCTCCCTCCTCCTTTTGGCTGCTGCGGGTGATGTGTCAGGATGAAGAGCGGGGGAAGGGGCCAGTAAATATGCCATTTACCAGCCCTAACGTATTCTGAACGGACACAGTCAGTGATCAGTACCGATCATTGACTATGTTCATTCATAAATGTAGCATACTAAACTTTGTTTACTAGCCTTTAGTTTGTGAATGAACAGGAAGCCTCAGGGCATTTCATATTCATTCTCTGTCAAGTTCAGTTGAGGCTGCAAAGAAAGGGACTGGGGAATCTCTGCCCTCAATCCCTTTCTCTGTCTCAAATGTGAGACATCGGGGGTCTGTTTAGACCCCTGACATTTCACCAAAGCCTCCAACAGGGCTCCTAAAATAGTAAAAAAAATAATTGTTAAATGTAATTAAAAAAAAAAACTGTAAAAAATAATACAAACTTAAAACAATAACAATATTGACACTAACCTCTGCCCTACTAACACCATCCACTGCTCTACTGACTGACACCGTCCACAGTCCTACTGACACCACCCACTGCTCTACTGACTGACACCGTCCACAGTCCTACTGACACCACCCACTGCTCTACTGACTGAAACCGTCCACAGTCCTACCGACACCACCCACTGCTCTACTGACTGACACCATCCACAGTCCTACCGACACCATCCACTGCTCTACTGACTGACACCGTCCACAGTCCTACTGACACTACCCACTGCTCTACTGACTGACACCGCCCACAGTCCTACCGACACCACCCACTGCTCTACTGACTGACACCGTCCACAGTCCTACCGACACCACCCACTGCTCTACTGACTGACACCATCCAAAGTCCTACCGACACCATCCACTGCTCTACTGACTGACACCGTCCACAGTCCTACTGACACCACCCACTGTTCTACTGACTGACACCGTCCACAGTCCTACTGACACCACCCACTGCTCTACTGACTGACACCATCCAAAGTCCTACCGACACCATTTACTGCTCTACTGACTGACACAGTCCGCAGTCCTTTTTTTAAATAGTGTATAACTAAAGCTAAATAGTTTTTTAGTTTTGGAAAGAGTGGAAAGAAATTAGATCATCTGTTATGTTTTTACTGCTGTCTGTGCCCCTATTTGGTAGATTCACCCTCTCTGTTTGTCCTGTTTACCATTATCACTGAAAGTAAAAGAAAATTTCAAATTTTGGGCTGTCCCCAGAAAAGCAATAGAGGGGACATCTTCTAATGAGGACACTAGTTTTAGCGATCTGGAGGACCCCAAGGAATTCCCTTAATTTGCAGGGAAATCTTCTCACTTTAAAAAAAAAAATGTAAAAATCAAATTTCTTAAAAAATTTAGGCCAAAATGTATCCAGCTACATTTTTTTGGTGGTAGAAAAAAAGTGTATATTAATTGGTATGTGTGAAAATTATAGCGCCTACAAACGATGGTATATGTACTGGAATTTTTATTTATTTATTTTTTATACTAGTAATGGTGGCAATCAGCGACTTGTAGTGGGACTGTGATAGTGCAACGGACAATCCGACACTGGGTGGGAACTAACTGCCAGTGACACTAAAACAGTGATCAGTGATGATACAGTGCCTTGAAAAAGTATTCATACCCCTTGAAATTTTCCACATTTTGTCATGTTACAACCAAAAACGTAAATGTATTTTATTGGGATTTTATGTGATAGACCAACACACAGTAGCACATAATTGCGAAGTGGAAGGAAAATTACAAATGGTTTTCAACATTTTTTACAAATAAGCATCTGGAAAGTGTGGCATACATTTGTATTCAGCTCCATTTACTTTGATACCCCTAACTAAAACCTAGTGGAACCAATTGCCTTCAGAAGTCACCTAATTAGTAAATAGAGTCCACATGTGTGTAATGTAATCTCAGTATAAATACAGCTCTTCTGTGAAGTCCTCAGAGGTTTGTTAGAGAACAAACTGCATCATGAAGGCCGGGGAACATACCAGACAGGTCTGGGATAAAGTTGTGGAGAAGTTTAAAACAAATAAGTCTATGAAAAGTGTGGGTGCATTTGTATTTGGCCCCCCTGACCACCTTTCGTTGCAATTACAGATGCAAGTCTTTTTGGGGATGTCTCTACCAGCTTTGCACATCTAGAGAGTGAAATTTTTTCCCATTCTTCTTTGCAAAATAGCTCGAACTATTCCATTGTAGCTCTGGCTGTATATTTAGGGTTGTTGTCCTGCTGGAAGGAACATCCGCCCCAGTCTCAAGTCTTTTGCAGACTCTAACAGGTTTTATTCTAAGATTGCCAGGTATTTGGCTCCATCCATTTTCATATCAACTCTGACCAGCTTTCCTGTCTCTACTGAAGAAAAGCATCTCCACAACATGATGCTGCCACCACCATGTTTCACGGTGGGGATGGTGTGTTCAGGGTGATGTGCAATTTTAGTTTTCTGCCACACATATCAATTTGCTTTTAGACCAAAAAGTTAATTTTTCGTCTCATCACCACAGCACGTTTGCTGTGTCCCCCACATGGCTTCTCACAAACGGGATTTCTTATGGCTTTTTTTCAACAATGGCTTTCTTCTTGCCACCCTTCCATAAAGGCCAGATTTGTGGAGTGCACGACTAATAGTTGTCCTGTGGACAGAATCTCCCACCTAGGCTGTGGATCTCTGCAGCTCCTCCAGAGTTACCATGGGCCTCTTGGCTGCTTCTCTGATTAATGCTCTCCTTGCCCGGCCTGTCAGTTTAGGTGGACAGCCATGTCTTGGTAGGTTTGCAGTTGTGCCATACTCTTTCCATTTTCAGATGATGGATTGAACAGTGCTCCTTGAGATGATCAAAGCTTGGGATATTTTTTATAACCTAACCCTGCTTGAAACGTCTCCACAATTTTATCCCTGACCTGTCTGGTGTGTTGGCCTTCATAATACTGTCTGTTCAATAATATTCTCTAACAAACCTCTGGGGACTTCACAGAACAGCTGAATTTTTACTGAGATTACATTACACACAGGTTTACTCTATTTACTAATCAGGTGACTTCTGAAGCCAATTGGTTCCACTAGATTTTAGTTAGGGGTATCAGAGTAAATGTAGCTGAATACAAATGCACACCACACTTTCCAGATGCTTATTTGTGAAAAATATTGAAAATCATTTATCATTTTCCTTCCACTTCGCAATTATGTGCCACTTTGTGTTAGTCTATCACATAAAATCCCAATAATACTGTCAAGAACTGCCTGGCAGTGTCTCTAGCAGCCCACAGCACGGATTTCCTCAGGGCGCGGGGTCTAAGTCCCAGCCTGCTATTCACCAGGGCCCCTGATGGTGGGGATGGACTTGGTGCAGACTGGAACCAGGTCGCGACCCCTGAGTGCATCCGGCTGTGGTAGAGAGCACCGGCAGGTCACAAGCCGGGTTTCAGTAACTAGCGGACAGCGCGGTAAAAGGGTCAGGCAGAAGGATGGTCAGGCAAGCCAAGGGTTAAGCAGGATACAATCAGAGTCAGGTACAATGCAGAGGTTGGCAACGGAGTAACACAGGATCAGGTAAAGGAACACAGGAACAAAAGACCAAACGGCAATCTGACATACCTCTATCCTTGTTTAAATAGCCCGCCCTGCGCTGTCATTGGTGCCAGGTGCGTGTCCGTGACCGCGAGTGCATATGCGCGGCCATCGTGATCGCCCGGGTCCCGCTGCCTGGAATGCATCGGTGTCCTGCTCATGCGCCGCCCAGCGTATAGCGGCAGGGACACCGATCCCTGACAAATACATTTATGTTTTTGGCTGTAACATGACAAAATGTGGAAAATATCAAGGGGTATGAATACTTTTTCAAGGCACTGTACTTACACTGTCACTGTACTAATGACACTGGCTGGGAAGGGAGTTAACTTCTACGGGCAATCAACGGTGTGCCTAACAAGTTTCAATGTGTGTTGCTTTTCACTAAACATGGATTTGTTTCTTTTCTCTGCTTAGAAGGGAAAAAACAACACAAACGTTCCCTGTGAATAGAGCCCTGTGTTGTTTATCAATACAGGGCTCTAGGCTGTGAATGGACACATCCAAGCAGCAGATCCTGATCCATGAATCATTGGCCAGGATGTGGAGAGGGGAGTAGGCAGGCAGGAGAACGTGTGTGCTTCCCCAACCCAGAAACAGGCAGCAATGTACCAGTACGTTGCAATGCCTGTAGCAGCCGCCCCACTGAAATACTGTGCTGGGTCAGCAAGTGGTTCAAATAAATTCATTTTTCTTGACTATGCTTTCATACTGTGTCTTGTGTGAAGGAGCCCTGATGGTGGCCCATACACACCTCGACTGATGATTTCATTTCCAATCTCTCTGGTAGGAATAATCCGTCAATAGTTGACCACGCATTCAATCCATGCCACGCACACGAAAGTGGATTTCAATCAATTACTTCCTTTTTCTTTTAACAAACTTTATTGAAATATCACGTCATTACTTTCAATTGGCTGCAGCATGGTCTGATGCGGTGTACTGCCTCGCACTGTACTTTTTGTTCAGCGCACACAGACCGCTGCAACGCAGTGGTGTGAAGCGGGCACATAGGAGGCGCAGCATTTTCCCTTGTCTTGCGGTGGGACTGCCCTGGAACAGACAGATGCCCCACCGCCCCAACTATGGATGGATCCGGAGACACAGACTGGAAACAGCTGGATCAGAAGCCAGCAGACATGGAGAAGGATACATGACAGCACAGTGCAAGGAAATGAGGAGGCTATGACCAGAGATGGAAGTTGCCAGGCAACCAGAAGCCCAGAGGCAGGGGGCGTGTCTATGAGGACCCCTGAAGAATGGCTAGCCATTGCCTGCAGTTCATAGCGCTCAGTGTGTCCATCTCACAATGACAGCTGTACTAATCTCTTCTTTATAACAATAAAAACGTGGCCGACCGACAAAACCACACCGGTACATACACTACACAGCACCGGCATCGGTGCAAGGCAAGCCACCCAATGCTCGGTCACCAGAGGAGGCGGCCACACTGACAGGGGTGCTGAACACTTACGGTCCAGGATTAGACTCCTTCCTCCGTCTTACCTACACTGTATGTACGAATCTCGGGCTTCCTGGATGTATTCACCTTCTTCCCGGAACACAGCCTCTGCGGAAGACTACCACTCCCAGCATACACCGCGACCACTTCCGGACTCCTGGCCTGTATCACGTGATGGGCATACAGGACAGACAAAGCCAGGAGATGTGCCAAAGTCGCTGGCTCTATGTACTGTACAACTCTGCAAGTGCTGACAGGGACTGACTGGGATAGGAGGATACAGAGGGCACGTTATAGGGGGAGTAGTGTAGGCTGGAGGGCATAGAGGTACTATAAGGAGGGTACTGGATATGGAGCACTATATGAGGGGGTAGGATATAAGGACACTATATGGGGGGGGGGGGGGTAGGATATAAGGACACTGTATGAGGGGGGTAGGATATAAGGACACTATATGGAGGGGGGTAGGAAATAAGGACACTATATGAGGGGGGTAGGATATAAGGACACTATATGGGGGGGGGGTAGGATATAAGGACACTATATGGGGGGGGGTAGGATATAAGGACACTATTTGGGGGGGGGGGTAGGATATAAGGACACTATATGTGGGGGGAGGTATGGGGCACTATATGAGGGGGGTAGGATATAAGGGCACTATATGAGGAGGGGGGTAGGATATAAGGACACTATATGAGGGGGAAGTATGGGGCACTATATGAGGGGGGTAGGATATAAGGACACTATATGGAGGGGAGTTATGAGGCACTATATGAGGGGGGTAGGATATAAGGACACTATATAGAGGGGAGGTATGGGGCACTATATGAGGGGGGTAGGATATAAGGACACTATATGGAGGGGAGTTATGGGGCACTATATGACGGGGTAGGATATAAGGACACTATATGGAGGGGAGGTATGGGGCACTATATGAGGGGGGTAGGATATAAGGACACTATATGAGGGGGGAAGGATATAAGGACACTATATGAGGGGGGTAGGATATAAGGACACTATATGGAGGGGAGGTATGGGGCACTATATGAGGGGGGAAGGATATAAGGACACTATATGGAGGGGAGTTACGGGGCACTATATGAGGGGGGGTAGGCTGTAAGGACACTATATGGAGGGGAGGTATGGGGCACTATATGAGGGGAGTAGGATATAAAGACACTATATGTGGGGGGAGGTATGGGGCACTATATGCTGTGTCCCCCACATGGCTTCTCACAAACTGCAAATGGGACTTCTTATGGCTTTCTTTCAACAATTACTTTCTTCTTGCCAGTCTTCCATAAAGGTCAGATTTCTGGCATTCACAACTAATAGTTGTCCTGTGGACAGATTCTCCCACCTGAGCTGTGGATCTCTGCAGCTCCTCCAGAGTTACCATGGACCTCTTGGCTGCTTCTCTGATTAATACTCTCCTTGCCCAGCCTGTCAGTTTAGATGGACAGCCATATCTTGGTAGGTTTGCAGTTGTGCCATACTCTTTCCATTTTCAGATGATGGATTGAACAGTGCTCTGTGAGATGTTTAAAGCTTGGGATATTTTTTTATAACCTAACCCTGCTTTAATGTTCTCCACAACTTTATCCCTGACTTGTCCGATGTGGTGTCCTTGCTCTTCATGATGCTGTTTGTTCACTAATGTTCTCTAACAAACCTCTGAGGGCTTCACAGAACAGCTGTATTTGTACTGAGATTACATTACACAGCTGGACTCTATTTACTAATTAGGTGACTTCTGAAGGCAATTGGTTCCACTAAATTTTAGTTAGGGTATCAGAGTAAAGGGGGCTGCATACAAATGCACACCACACTTTCCAGATACTTATTTGTAAAACATTTTGAAAGCCATGTATCATTTTCCTTCCACTACACAATTATGTGCCACTTTGTGTTGGTCTATCACATAAAATCCCAATAAAATATATTTACGTTTTTGGTTGTAACATGACAAATTGTGGAAAATTTCAAGGGGTATGAATACTTTTTCAAGGCGCTGTATATATGAGGGGGCAGACTAGGTGGACACTATATGGGGGGTTGGGTATGAGTACACTATATGCAGGGGGTAGGGTATGGGGACACTATAGGGGGTAGGTGTGAGGACCCTATATGAGGGGTAGGGTATGGGGACACTATAGGGGGTAGGGTGTGAGGACCCTATATGAGGGGTAGGGTATGGGGACACTATATGGGGGGTAGGGTATGGGGGCACTCTATGGAGGTAGGGTATGGGGGCATTATATGAGGGGGTAGAGTTTGGGGACACTATATGAGAGGTTGGGTACGAGGACACCTTATGGGGGGGGTATAGGGACACTATTTGGGATTTCAAAGCAATTGTCAGCTCACTACAGAAAGTAAAGAAAAGAACTAACAAGTAGGACAACAACCTGCAGTTTTTTAAAGATACAAAACATGTAGAAAAGTGCATGTATGGCAAAGATGTACTGAATATGTTGTTTCTTTATTTTAACAGCACATACAGTATAATCTAAAGCTAAAGTTGAGTCTACTTATATTCTGCCTTCCCTGGTTCCCCACCCCCCTCCCTCCATCAACATACTAATGAATTTTTTAAATAATCCATTTCTGTTTTTATTACATACCTTATTTTAAATCCTATGATGTCATCACTGGGTCTCTTTGTTTCAGTATGCAATACAGGCAAATCATGGTCAGTGGGAGGGGCTGTCAGGGTTCTGTTCCTAGCTTACTAAAAAACATCACAATACCCTGTCTCCATACTCCTCTCAAGAGCGCTCAGCCCAGATGTAAGCAGTGGGCAGGCTCTTGAAAGGAGTTAAGCAAATATCAAAATGCCCTGATGGGTGGGTGTCAGTCTGGAGAAGGGATCATTAGCATTCAGACTACTATAGGTATTCCCACTTCGATGCTGAGCCTCCACGGTAAAGAATTAAAATCCAATGAGTGAAAGGAGCGTGCCAGGGACAGTAAGGCTGCTTTTTAAGGCTTCATACACGTAGATGCTTAGCAATGCCGCATGCTGAGACATAAAATCTTTTCTGGTGCCTGGAGAGCTGCAAGTGCCACATATAGCAGCCAATGCAAGTGAATGACTGTATGCACCACATGCACATGCGGTGCTTCTCCTCAAGGCCAACGTGGCACCAGGGACATAACTTATTTGTAATGTCGTGTGCCCCATGTTCATCTGGTTGCTGCATAGTGTTGAAATCTCCCCACTGCTGCCAGGACTCCCCACACCTCTGATCATCTACGTTAAAAGAGAAGAGAGTTTTAAAAAAATAAACACACATACTCACCTAGGTGGATGCAGCATCGCTCCGATGCTGCATCTGTCTTACACTGCCTCTAAGACCGAGAACGGAGCAGTCAAAGACTGCTGATCACTCAGTTCTTTGTCTTCAGTGAGCAGAGAGCTGGTGACTGTCTGCTCTGCCATGGAGCGGTGGAGGGGGTGGGATCAGCTGGCTCAGGTTCTCAGTGGCTCACTGAGAGGCTAAGCCAGCTGCTGGTCAGGCATCTGGGAGGATCCCGACTGTAAAGTCGGGATCAATCCAGAGCCTAAACTGGCTGAGTGATGTCAGCTGACAGCAGGCTTTAGTTCACTGTCAGCTGAAAATGGGTCACAGGAGTGCAGAACAAACTGCACGCCCATGATCCATAGGATAAGTAGGGCCAAAAAAAAGCTTTGACCATACTTCTCTTTTAACTGCCGCGGTTAACATCAGTTGCTACAAATGTGAAAGTTTTGCACCAGTTGCTCACCTCTTCCATTCATAAACTTCGAAGTATTATTTACCAGAATGCAAAGTGTTCTGTCATTGGAAGAGGCAGATCATGTAATTCATATGCCCATCCTCCATTCAGAAAACACTTTGCATTCTGAGAAAGAACACTATGAAGTTCATGAATGGAAGTGACGGGTGGGCAGACAGTGCAACTTATTTACACTGGTAGTGGCTGCAGTCAACCCCTGCAGTGCCAGAAGATCAGCAGTGCAGAGGTGAACCCGCAGCAGTGGGGAAAAGATTTCTACACTTAGTCTAGGTTCACACCTATGTAGGTTGCGTTTTAGGCGTTTCTGCATTGCGTTTTTGCACTTGTAGTTTTGATGCGTTTTGTAGGGGTTTATTTCAGGTTTTTTTCCTTGTTGCTAGGCAGATTTAAAACTCAAAACACATCAAAAATGCAATACATGCTTTTCTGCAGCATTCCCATTGAAGTCTATAGAACTAAAAACACAACTTTTTGCGTTCAAAAAAGTCCCTGACCCTTTCCAAAAACTGCAGCGGGTGAAAACGTGGAGATGGGAACATGTCCCATAGGAAATCATGTTAAATGGACTATACTGCGTTTCTGCAAAACGCGGCAAAAAACACTTAGGTGTGAACCAAGGGTTAGGAGCACCCAGCCAGACAGGGGACACACTTCATTACAAGTAAGTTATGTCCCTGGTGCTGTATATTCTGCTTTAAGGCTTCGTGGTCTTTAGGAAATGTTGGTATAACATACTTTACTAATGTGAAAATACTGGAAACATTTTCTATTTTTAAATGTTTACTGTCATGCTATATGTGGTAGTTTCACATCCTTGTAAGAAGTAGTACACACAGGCATGTGAAACTTAAAGCATACACGTACAAACATGGGTGCAGTGTGACCCTCTCCCCTCCCCATGCCTGCTCCTCCAATAGGCAATATTTACATAGATTTTTCGGCAGGGCTCCATGCAGCAGAGTGCAGGTGTGACTACAGGTTCTGTAGATATGAGACACGGAGGAGCTGGTCGGTGCTAAAGCTGAGGTCTGTGCGGGGGCATTCTAGATGTAAAAATAGAAAATAACACCTGCATTATGTGAATGTAAAAAAAAAAAGTGTCTATGCTGTTTGCCACCAGATGCAGGACCATCGGTAAACGGCGGTGAGAAGTGCGTTCACGCTGCATCTGAGGTGTTAAATGCATTTTTATATGGTACAGGAAAGCAATAGAAACTTTATTAAAGTATATCTACACTGAATAAAAAGCAATTCCCCTTAGGCACATCAACAAATTGAGTCTTAACAGGTTGGACCGCTTATGAGATTATATTGTAGCCTCATAGCATCTTGGAAAGACAATTCAACTTTTTGCAAAATCTGATATCCAGGGTGGGTCAAAGGAAGGCATTTTATAGTATGTACAGTGGGGATCGAAAGTTTGGGCACCCCAGCTAAAAATTTGTCTTAATGTGCATAAAGAAGCCAAGGAAAGATGGAAAAATCTCCAAAAGGCATCAAATTACAGATTAGACATTCTTATAATATGTCAACAAAAGTTAGATTTTATTTCCATCATTTACACTTTCAAAATAACAGAAAACAAAAAAATGGCGTCTGCAAAAGTTTGGGCACCCTGCAGAGTTAATATCTTGTACTGCCCCCTTTGCCAAGCTGAGACCTGCCAGTGTCATGGATTGTTCTCAATCATCATCTGGGAAGACCAGGTGATGTCAATCTCAAAGGTTTTAAATGCCCAGACTCATCTGACCTTGCACCAACAATCAGCACCATGGGTTCTTCTAAGCAGTTGTCTAGAAAACTGAAACTGAAAATAGTTGACGCTCACAAAGCTGGAGAAGGCTATAAGAAGATAGCAAAGTGTTTTCTGATGTCAATATCCTCTGTTCGGAATGTAATTAAGAAATGGCAGTCATCAGGAACAGTGGAAGTTAAAGCAAGATCTGGAAGACCAAGAATAATATCAGACAGAACAGCTCGCAGGATTGTGAGAAAAACAATTCAAAACCCACGTTTGACTGCACGATCCCTCCAGAAAGATCTGGCAGACACTGGAGTTGTGGTACACTATTCCACTATAAAGAGATACTTGTACAAATATGGTCTTCATGGAAGAGTCATCAGAAGGAAACCTCTTCTACGTCCTCACCACAAAAATCATCGTTTGAACTTTGCAAATGAACATATAGACAAGCCTGATGCATTTTGGAAACAAGTTCTGTGGACCGATGAGGTTAAAATTGAACTTTTTGGCCGGAATGAGCAAAGGTACGTTTGGAGAAGAAGGGGCACAGAATTTAATGAAAAGAACCTCTGTCCAACTGTTAAGCATGGGGTTGGATCAATCATGCTTTGGGGTTGTGTTGCAGCCAGTGGCACAGGGAACATCTCACGAGTAGAAGGAAAAAATGGATTCAATAAAATTTCAGCAAATTTTGGATGGTAACTTGATGCCATCTGTGAAAAAGCTGAAGTTAAAGAGAGAATGGCTTCTACAAATGGATAATGATCCTAAACACACCTCGAAATCCACGGGGGATTACATCAAGAGGTGTAAACTGAAGGTTTTGCCATGGCCTTCACAATCTCCTGACCTCAACATAATTGAAAATCTATGGATAGACCTTAAAAGAGCAGTGCGTGACAGACAGCCCAGAAATCTCAAAGAACTGGAAGACTTTTGTAAGGAAGAATGCTCAAAGATACCTCAAACAAGAATTGAAAGACTCTTGGCTGGCTACAAAAAGCGTTTACAAGCTGTGATACTTGCCAAAGGGGGCAGTACAAGATATTAATTCTGCAGGGTGCCCAAACTTTTGCAGACGCCATTTTTTTGTTTTCTGTTATTTTGAAAGTGTAAATGATGGAAATAAAATCTAACTTTTGTTGACATATTATAAGAATGTCTAATCTGTAATTTGATGCCTTTTGGAGATTTTTCCATCTTTCCTTGGCTTCTTTATGCACATTAATACAAATCTTTATCTGGGGTGCCCAAACTTTCGATCCCCACTGTATATATTATTTCTTCATTATACATTAGTGAAAATTATACATTGTAATGGGGCCCCTTTTCATATTTCTTTGTCGGTACAGAGTTACCTTGACAACATCTTCCCACAGAGCTGGACTGGGGGACATGGCAGCACTGACTGTCCACCACCTTCACCCAACCTGACACCTATGGACTTTGTTTTGGAGGGGGCGTAGTAATGGAGAGTCCAATTGAAGGAGTTCATCTCACAAGCAATTCTGGATATTTTTGCTAATAGAAATTTGTGTGTTATGCAGGCCATAGACAGGTCAAAAATCGTCCGTTTTTAAAATAAAAAAAGAAAAATCGGTCCTTCGATCAGCTGACGTTACCACCAACGGTAAAAAAATCGTCTGATTTTTGTCCCGTCTATGGCCGGCATTTAACCCCATGATTACTTCTGTCCCCTGCAGAGACAGGGGAGCACACAGGAGAGCAATACATAAGAGTAATAAGAAGAAGAAAAAAAGAAGAATTCCAGTCCACTATTATATTTTATATGAAAAAGTCTTGCGGTTGCAACAATGTATCCATTTCGGATACAGGTGGTTTTATTCGGATACAAATGGATACATTGTTGCAACCGCAAGACTTTTTCATATAAAATATAATAGTGGACTGGAATTCTTCTTCTTTTTCTTCTTCTTCTTGCAGGTCACGGCTCATGCACAGATTTTTTTATTGCTAAAACAATCGGCCGATTTGCCCATCATTGCCGGGAAAATCGGCAGATCGTCAAAATTGGCCGCAAATTTTCCAACGTGCCCGATAAAAAAAAATGTGCAAAAAGCCCAAAAATTGTCCGACCAATTAACCCACTAACGGTGTGAAAATTTTTAGGCCAGAAAAAAAATCGGCCAATTTGTGACCCGTCTATGGCCGGCATTACTGTGTGTCAGTGTTGGGGACAGGATCCACGAGTGTTTCAACACCGATGGAGCACCAAAAAAGACTAAACAGTGTGACTGCGATGGGAACAGGTTCCAGGGATGTTGCACGTGAGAGACTAAACATGACCCAATCAGTACTTTATACCTACTTTTGGCCATATTGTTTCAATCAGGGCTTTTTCTCAGCAGGAACATGGGGAAATGCAGTTCTGGCACCTCCAGCACTGAATGTATAGTATGTAATTGCAAGGGGTGCTGGGGTGTGCTGGAGGGTCTTTTGATGCTGGCTGCTGGGGGATTTATTTTTGCTGGGGGTATATGGATGCTGGCTGCTGAGAGATAGATTGTTGCTGCTAAGAGTCTATTATTACTAGGAGTATTTTTTTCAGGTGGCTATTGTTGCTGGGGGATATATAATTGCTTTTAGGGTCTGTTGTTGCTGGGAGGGCCTATTGTTCCTGGCTGCAGAACATCTATATTACTGCTTTTCTTGTTATTATTAACAAATTCCATACAAATTACTTAGTAACACAAAATGATACTTGGTTCTGTATTCTCTAAAAGGGTTGGTACTAGGAGGTGGGTAGGGGGTGCAACCAAAGGATGGTGTTTAGTAATGGATAGGGTGCTGGGACAAGGGGTAACTCAGAAGAGGGGAGTATTTGCAACTATTCTTTGGAAAAAAAGCCCTGGTTTTAACAACTGTAAAGTAAAAGTAGTAATAAAAAAATGCGAAATAAAAAAAAAATGTAAATATAATGCGATGATCCGATCAGTTATGTATACCTACATTTGTCCCACCCCGTAGTAAGGCCAGGCACTGACATATTACTGTATATCCATTTTTGTTCAGCTGCTAAAAGTTTCCACTGTGCCAAGCCAGCAATGCAAAAGTATTACTTGCTGGGCAGGGGAAACAGAAAACACAAGGTCTTACTTTAACTCTGGGTAAGCTGACTATGTAAAGTTACTGCTTTTCTCTGGCACATATGACAATCCAACAAAGCAATAAGCAGCATATTTAATTACACCTGGATTCAACATATTACTCTTAGTAAGGCTTAGTATACACTTGATCCCCCTGATCTGCAAAAGCAGCTGTTTGGGGGTATACACATACGGAGGACAATGCAGCAAAACTTCTACTGTATCATTTACCACTGTCAATGCACCATTTGGGCTACAAGTGACACTTTCTGTTTGCTGCTGAGACAATATGCGGTTTATTTACTAAAGCTGGAGAGTGCAAAATCAGGCTCACTTGGTTTCTATGCAGAAGTGAGCCTGATTTTGCATGCTCCAGCTTTAGTAAATAAATCCATATGTGTTGCTATTTACACCACTGCTTTCCATCTGCAGCTAACATAGTCACTTTATTGCAGAGTAGAAGTTTTACATGTTACATTGTATCTCATATTATTCTGGCATATATGTGGTATGAAGCAACAATCTTACAGTTTGGGAAATCTGTAAAGTGCATTTGTTATTAGGGTACATGATGAAATGACCATCTACACAGGGGCGTATTTACCTCAAGGCAAACATGGCACTTGCCTAGGGCGGCAGTTTTCAGGAAGGCAGCACCTCCCCCCAGAAGAAGGGATTGAAGAAGGGACATGTGCACCATGGGAACTAGGCAAGGGAGGCTGCGGGCTGCTACTTGATTGTGTATGTAGAGCCTGACTCTTGCTCCTGGGGATGTCCAGAAGATGAGTGTCTTTTTCCCTATGGCTGGGAGGGGGAGTTGAAGGCACTCCCGGGTGGGGGACAGGGGTGTTGTTGGTCAATGTCAGCAATGTCAGGCTCTCTCCACAGCAGGGGGAAGGGGGGTGGTGTTGGTCGGTATCTGATGGAGCAGATGATTTTTGTGTTGCCTAGGGCAGCACAAAGCCTAAATACACTACTGCATCTACGTATTATCTTGGTGGCAGAAAGAAAAGCATGGAATGGTCCATAAAGCGCTTTTGATTATACACATATAGACATGTAAAGGCCAATACAGCATTAGGGCCTTATTGACACCTAACTGTTGTAGC
This sequence comes from Staurois parvus, assembly GCF_062004578.1. NCBI lineage: Eukaryota > Metazoa > Chordata > Amphibia > Anura > Ranidae > Staurois > Staurois parvus. Next base: position 924,435 of record NW_028317862.1, read on the forward strand.
GTGAAACACATTGCTCCAAAACTCTCAAACAAATCCCATGTATTTAAATAATGGCCATTCACATATGAACACTCCAAAACCTATAGCTTTATACCTGATGCTTCGAAGGCTACATAAACTACTTTTGAGGCTCAAGGAGCTCTCGGGAGAGGTGCCCAAGGGTGTCAGAAAAAAATACTTTGCCAGCAGCACACCATTGAGTTCTTCACTGGCACTAGGACACCTCACTTTACGTTTTCCTTGTGCACGTCTTTTGGGCTTCTCCAGGGGAAACTGCTATACTGGTCGGGAGGCCTTTTTAAAATTCTTTCACTATTTATTTATCATGGGTACCAGAACTGCATGTGTGTTGTTTGTTTATTTATGTAGAGTGGCTAAATGGTTAGCACTTCCACCTGGCAGTACTAGGGTCGTTGGTTTGAATCCCAGCCACGGCACCACCTGCCTGGAGTTTGCATGTTCTCCCTGTGCCTGTGTGGGTTTCCTCCAGGTACTCTGGTTTCCTCCCACACTCCAAAGACATGCTGGTAGATTAATTGGATCCTATCTAAATTGGCCCTAATACAGTATGTGTATGAATGTAAGTTAGGGACCTTAGATTGTACACCTCTTGAGGGTTAGGGACTGATGTGGATGTGCAATATATATGTGTAAAGCGCTGCGTAAATTGACAGCGCTATATACAGTAAGTACCTGAAATAAATAAAATAAATAAATAAAAAATAAAAATAAATGTACAGAGACTGAGGTTGCAGATTATTAGGGCCTGCCCTGATGTTGGGGGAGCATCTGTGCTCTTCCGGTCTTTCTCCTCTCCCCAACTGGGGGGGCAGGTCTCCTTTTAGACAAGCCACCCACCAATTGATTGGAGGACTGGCTTTGGCAGGTTCGTAAGGAGCAGGGTCCACCTAGCTTCTGCCTAGGTAGATCATGGAGTTCCTTGCCCCTGTCAGGAGTCTTGTGCCCTAGGGGGTTCAGGGTTTGACGCTGTTCCTCTTAGGAGGTTTGCCCATTTCTGTACACTTTTTTTTTTTATTTTACGGCTCACATTTTTGTTCACTGCGGTTTGACCACAGAGTTCCAAGGAAAAAGAATGGTTGAGGCAGATTTGACCATGTTTGGCCTCATAGACATGGGAACATCTGCAAACACTGGAATGAAGCGGTTTTTTAGCACTTTTTCAGGCTAATTTTAGGTGTTTTGTCCCCCCCATGGTTTCCACTAGCTAAAACAAAAATGCCTAAAGATCAAATACACATGCAAAATGCTTGAAACGCACTTGTAAAATACTGATATATATTACTTTCTCAAAAATGCCTGAATAAAATCACCTGAAAATTGGTCTGCTCAGGTATGAATGTAGCCTTAGAGCGCTAGCATACATCCATATCTGGTCATACAGTGTAAATTCCCGCATATCAGACGTGCAATTTTTCCATTACGAAAGTCAGACAAAATGTTTGTTATTTGGAGATTCGGATGTATTCAAATTTCCGAATCACAACAGTAATGAATTTCAATGAATCCAGAATAAATGATAATTAAACCAATTATCTGTATTCGAATTTGAAAATGAATTTGAAAATGGAAACATATTGCAATAATAACAGTAAGATATAACAGTGAAACAAGATGTTGATTCCTGCTTAGGCTGCTTTATAGAATAGAGTAAAATAAAATAGAATACAATAGAAAAGACTAGAATAAAACAGAATACAATAGAATAGAAAATAAAATAATACAATAGAATATAAAATAAAAGAATAGAATACAAAAGAATAGAATAGAAAATAATAGCATAGAAAATAAAAGAATAGAAAAAAACCAATATAGCCATCTTACGAAATTTGAATTTTGAATAGAATGAAATAGAATATAGCAGTTTTCCAAAATTCGAATAGAATAGAATATAATAGAAAGAACATAGCCGTCTATCGAATTTCGAACAGAAAATAATTAAAAATGAAAGAATAAAAAATATAGCAAAATAACAAATATATGAAACCAATACGAATATATGAAACAGAATGATACATTTTCAGAATTTAACATAACGAATATGACGAAACAAAGTTATTTACTTAACAAATGAATCTGAAACAAATTTTTCTGTTGTACACATCTCTATGGCATATTTAAAACTTGTTAAAATACAGAATTCAAACCTTGACAGTGTATGAATTCTGTATTTCTGGATGAACTTTGTCAGCGTTCATAATCTGGAGTACAAGAGAGGACTCATTAATTAGACAGCATCGGCAATGGAAAGTTGTAACGAAAAATGTTTCCTCACCACCATATTTGCAAACCTTCTTTGAATGTATTGCCTTTGACCATGCCTGCAATAAATAGGCAGGTGCCCAAACCACATAGAAATAAATCAATAAAGAAAATAGATTAATGGCACCTAACATCGCTTGTCAAAGAGTTTTTAAATTACAATTACAAAATGCAACTATAAAAATCCTGGTATTTGAAAACCTTCCCACCAACCTATAAAACCTGACACATAGGATTGGCAGTACTACCACCTACACTTTGGGCCCCATTCACTTACACCCGAGTACGTTCAACATGCAGAATCCCATTCTTTCTAATTTTCCTTGTTCTCATTTGTATGCTCAGTCTCCGTGTGTTCTGAGCCCACTCTCAAAGAAGCTTTTTTTTTTTTTTTATCATATTCAGGCTTTTTAGCCCCATAGACCCCTTGAATAGCCCAGGATACAAACACATGATACAAACACTTGTAAAATACCTAAAAAAAAGCCTGGAAAAAAATGGTTCAAAATCACCGGAAATACTTTGTGCTCAGGTGTGAATGCAGGCTAAATACAGCAATTAGGCTGAAAAGTAAAGAACAGAAAAAAGCAATGTGGCCCAAAACACTGGATATATCTGAATGAGTGATTACATTCACATGGGCAATTGTATGTGGATAGTTTGCTGTGTTCAGAGGCGACTAAGCACTGCCTCAGGACTCAGAAACATGTGTAACCGCTCAGCAGGGTGGATATGATTTAAATTAAACTGATTTAAATCATGATTTAAATCACGATTTAAATCACTAGTCAGTAAGGCTTGATTTAAATCCTAGTTTTCTACATAGACTAATTCTTGCTGGTATATCTTTAATATGCAAGTAGATGAAGATTTTTAGAATAACAACTTTTCATATTAGTTTTTTTATCCCCAGTTTAATAGGTTAATCATTCATATTTGGACAACTTTTCTGTTGTACTTAGGAAGGAGAAAAATAATCATTACCTTAATAATAACAATTTAAATAGATTTATTCAACTGAAACAATAACATTCCAGCATATGTTATTTGATTAAACAAACATCCATGTTTAACTAATTTGGCTAAACAAAATACATATATTTTAAGAAACATAGACTGTCAGCCCCTTCCTCCTCACACTTAGTTTCACTTTCTTCTTGTGCAGATCTATTCCACTCCAAACAATCAGAAAAATATTGTTTCTATTCTATTCACTGAACTTCTTGAAACTTAGCACTGAAGGGGTTGATTCTGTATTCATAGGTTTGTAGAAGTTAGGATTAAGGTCTTTTTCTTAACTCTGTTCATGTTATAACATTTTTGCTGTGAAGAAGAGGCATGTGATCTCCGCTGAGTCAAATTCAGATTTGAGAACTGCAAAAGTAAACCAAGCATCTGTGATAATATCTTGTAGGCAGAGAAAATGCCCAATAATCTTACAAAAACCTCTGGAAGAGCATGACATTGTGAATGGATTCATGGAATTTATTTACCAAAAAAATTAAACACATACAGCCTTATTCTACATAATTAAAAAACTAATCTTTTATTTCATGATGGAATAACCTTTGGATGGTAATATATTTTCCTCAAAAAGCATTTTATTTTAAAAAATCCGATTTAAATTAAAAAAATCCGATTTAAATAAAAAAAAATCAGATTTTTTTGATTTTTAAAAAAAAATCATTGATTTTTATCCACCCTGCCGCTCAGATGAGTGGTTACATGCAGCCAGCAGCAGCAGCGCAGCTGGTGATTTGAATTCTGACAGTTGTCAGTGTTTGCACACAGTGGGGTGGTTTTACTATAGGAAAATAGACTGTGCACATTGCAAGTGCAGTTGCACTCATTTTCCTTAGTAAATTCATTGTAAAGAATACCCAATCAAGGAAAATAAACAAAAAAGCATTTTTTGCTTGCAAATGATTGGATGATGGAAATCAACAGAGCTTTATCACATTTTCTAAGCTCTGAGAAAAATGAGTTGCAACTGTACTTGCAAAGTGCACAGTCTATTTGCCTTTAGTCAGTCAGTAGAAAAAATCTACTGATTCTTGCTGGCAGCTGCCCTGGCCTCTTGCACGCAGGTTGTGTTGTGTAGCATTTTTTATAAAGGATATGAATAAAGGAGCATGATTATCTATGGGGCAATGCACTCAGCTATGTAAACATCTGTAACGATGCACTCAGAGCCATAAAAAACTAAAAAATAAATTTACAGTGAGTCTTTAATGGCATTATGGTAAATAATCATTTTTTATCTAGTTAGAATTGCACAAGTGGGATGTATCTATAATAAAAAAAAAACCTTTACTACTACTTTAAAATAATAAGCCTCATTCATACAGGGCAATTACATCCACTCCCTGTGCAAGACCTTGTGTTACGGCATGGACATGCACAGGTATTTCATGCATCCCTGTCAGGGGCAGACTGACAACTCATTGGGCCCCTGGGCAATAGGGGATCATGGGGCTCCTGTGTCCTTGCCCAAACTCAAAAAAGCCTATGAAAAAGGTACCAGGGGCATCTCCCGGGGCCCCCTACTGACCCCGGGCCCTCGGGCAGTGCCCGAGTTTCCAAATGGTCAGTCCGCCCCTGGTGCCGGTAGTCCCATTGTTGTCCATTGAGCGGCTTAACAGACACAGCTGCTGCTCACAATATGACATCCACGTTGGTGTGGGTGCATGGCAGGCCTGGACTGGGACAAAAAAATAGGCCAGGGCATTTTAGACTGAGCAGTCCCGAGCCCAGGGGCCATTGCCTTGGAGCCCGGTGGTGGAGCTCCAGGGTCCAGTCGCAAGTGCAATGTTTGCAACCCTGCTAGTTCTGCCACAGGTGTAAGCAGTTTTTTATTTTATTTTTATTTATTTTTTATTCGTTTTTTTTTTTTTTTACATATTTTAGAATTTTTTTAGGAGCCCCATTGAGGGCATTGGTGAGATATCAGGGGTCTAAACAGACCCCTGACTTCTCACCTTTAAGACAAAGAAAGGAGATTGAGGACACAGCCCTCAATCTCCATAGCCTCAGCAGCACAGAATGAATGGACAGGAATAGCTTCCCATTTACAGTTTACTATGCCTCAGTTATGAATGGACAAAGTCAGTGATTGGTACTGTGATCCATTCAGACAAGGAAGGTGCCGGTAAATTACATATTTACCAGCCCCTTCCCCGTTCTCCATTCTGACAGATCCCCCACAGCAGCTGGTGGGAGAGGAGTGAAGGAGAGGGGGCCGGGAGAGAGCACAGGAGGACCAGGAGAGAGGACAGGGGCTTGGGGGCACCAGAGAGAACTTGGACAGGAGGGGCGACATATAGAGGAACTGATCCGTCCATTTCTCGCCTGCAGGAGGGAGAGTAGGAAAGAGCAGCCATTCAGCACTGGAAGTAGGGAAATAGACTGATTGGTTCCTCTATATGCCACCCCCACCCTCCCTCCTATCCAGGCAGCCCCAGCCCACCAGGCAAATGCCCTGTGTGCCATATGGCCAGTCAGGGCCTGGTGCACAGCCCCAAATGCACCCAGTGCTGGCAAAACACAGCTCTGCATGGGGCACGGATGTAATTGCCCTGTGTGAATGAGACCTGTGAATAAACTAAAGTAATAAAGGGACAATTTCAGAAAGACTTTGCCAGTGCTGCGTGTAATTCCATTTAGCAGTTTCCAAGAGTCTGGTTATGAAGGTTAGACAAATACAGGTACATTTGCCAGCTTGTGTCAATGCCTGCCAGGAACCGCTGCCAACAAATAAAACAAAGTTATCAGGTGAACACAATGAATTGATGGATGTGAGCTTAGGCAAAGGAGCAGTGTGGCAATCTGCACACACAACTGAGAGGAATTAGGATGCATTCACACGGGGGGCAGGGATGGGTAGTTCGTTGCACTAAACATTGATCCTGGATGCGGCCACATTCTGTGCCGTGGTGGCAAACAAACTGGCCATTAGCTGCAGTCAGTTTGCAACTGCAAGTTGCAGCAAAGCAATGAATTACATGGGTATAGGCTGGGCTTTTCCAGGAAAGAATGTAGCAACGTGTGTACGTCAGAGAGTGATTAGTGATGTACGCTGAGGGCTTGTTCACACTGCATACTCCCATGCAGTCCTCTGCATTCTGGTTTTGACAGCCCATTAATTTCAATGGACTGCCAAACATCCATGGTATCGCTTGAATGTAACTGTTTTGGGAAACAGTTAAGGCAGAACCAAACTTATAATTTTCAGCAGGTGAAGCTGCCATCTTAGCCTCTGCTTGATCTTCAGCTGCCATGATGCTGCACACGCACTGACAACTCATGGGGCCCCCGGGCAATAGGGGATCATGGGGCCCCTGTGTCCTTGCCCAAACTCAAAAAAGCCTATGAATAAGGTACCAGGGGCATCTCATGGGGCCCCCTACTGACCCTGGGCCCTCGGGCAGTGCCCGAGTTTCTAAATGGTTAGTCCGCCCCTGTGCACACGTGATCAGTTATGACACCAGCCACTTGATGGTTTGACATGAGTATGGATGAGAGCACAAGCAAATGTGACAGTTAATCCCGGGACAATCCAGAAAGGTAACTGTTTTTTTTTTATTGAAACTTAAATCAATGGGTTTAGTTCCGCTTTAACAAATGTAACCACTTCAATACTGGTCACTTTCCCGTCCAGGCCAATTTCCAGCTTCCAGTGCTGTCGCAGTTCATACTGATGTGATGCAGGAAACTGCGAATCCTGTGCATTTCCTGCACCGCATTGCAATCGCATGGCGTTCATGCGATCTGGTGTGGGTGTCAATGTTAAATTAATGACACCCACGGCGGTATGTCCCCACTGTGATATGGCCGAGGGCACATTTAACCACATGTTTTGGTTATGTTCGAGGCTGTGTCCCTTTTGGACTGGGGTATTGGAGACTATCAGCGCAGTTGGTAACCTGTCTGTTGCTATGGATCCGCTGATACTGCTGTTGGGACTTGCTGAGTTTGTGGAGGCTCCTAAGCATAGTAAGCTGTTTGTCTTCTTCTCTACTTGTTATGCTAGATGAGACATTTTGTTGAGATGGAAGCTGCCAACCCCACCCACGGTCTCCGGTTAGAAGGCAACAATTAATGGTGCTCTTCCTCTCTATAAGCTTACGTACATAATCCACAACTGTCCAGCAAAATTTGATAAAATCTGGGCTGGGTGGGTGGAGGCACAGGGTCTCACAGTATAGGTTTTGATGTCTCCAGCAGGGGCGGACTGACCATTTGGGAACCCAGGCACTGCCCGAGGGCCCGGGGTCAGTAGGGGGCCCCATGAGATGCCCCTGATACCTTTCATAGGCTTTTTTGGGTGTGGTTTGAGTGTGGGCGAGGACACAGGGGCCCCATGATCTCCTATTGCCCGGGGGGCCCTATGAGTTGTCAGTCCATCCCTGGTCTCCAGTTATTTATTTGAAGATTTATGTAGCATCTGAACAGTGTGTTGCTACCTGTACCGCCTAATCTCCTCCCATGCCCTCTGTCTTCCCTTTCTTCCTCCTCTCCTCTACCCCCTTCCCTGGCTGGACACCAGCCTTTGGGTCACACTAAATTCCTGTTTGACTAGCTTGCTTGGGTCGTGTCCTGGGTGGAACACAGAATTCTATCAGGATGCAATTGTAGGGCTCTTCTGTTTTAGAATATTAGTGTATTCTGTTTACCTTGTTACAGTATATATTGCCCGCTTGATTAGGTTTTATGTACCTCTGTTTGTATGTACCACTGTACATCTTCAGAAACCCATGCAATCTGATTCAGGTGCAGGTAAAAAAAGGGTCCTGCCCCTTTTTTATGGGGATACAATGTGATTTGAGCGATACAAATTGTACCGCACATCCTATCAGTGCCCATCAGTGCCAGTTAGTGCCATATATGAGTGCTGCCTTTCAGTGCCCATCAGAGATTCCTGTAAATGCCCATCAGTGCCTCCTCATCAGTGCAGTCTATCAGTGTCCATCAGTGCTGCCTCATTAGCGCACATCAGTGAAGGATAAAAATTACTTATTTACAAAATTTTATAACAGAAACTAAGAAAAAACTTTTTTTTTCAAAATTTTCTGTCTTTTTTAGTTTGTTCAGCAAAAAATAAAAAAACCCAGTGGTGATTAACTATCACAAAAAGAAAGCTCTGTCTCAAAAAATAATAAAAATGTTGTTTGGGTACAGTGTTGCATGACCGCGACAGCACTGAAGCTGAAAATTGGCCTGGTGCTCGGTAGGTAAGTGGTTAAACATTTGATATGAGTTATATTTTCTATTGTGAATAAAATATGCATTATGAGATTGGCAAATCACTGCATTCTGTTTTTATGTAGATTTTACACAGCCTCCCAACTTTTTTGGAATTGAGGTTGTAATACAACCATAATATAATATGTAATAGACCTCTGATCTCTCCATAAAGAGGACCTGTCACTGCTAGACGTGTGCGATTTATTTTGTTACGTATTGAAACTTGTCCAAATTTTTATCCGGAGATTTGGATGTATCCGAATTTCCGAATCACATTAGTAACGAAGTTACTATTAAGTAAAAACTGAATTTGAATTAGAAATAGAAACAAATTGCAATAAACACAGTAAGGTTTAAAAGCGAAATAAGATGATGATTCCTACTTAGCCTGCTTTATACAATAGAAAAGAACGGAATAGAAAATAATAGAATAGAAAAGGAATAAAATAGAAAGGAATAGAATAGAAAACATAGAATATAAAGAATAGAATAAAACATAATAGAACAGAATAGAAAGGAATAGAACATAATAGAAAGGAATAGAATAAAATAGAATATGAAAGAATAGAATAGAAAATAAAGGAATAGAATAGAACAGAATACAATAGCAAATAAAGCAATAGAATAGAATAAAACAGAAGAGAATAGAAAAAAATAGAATAAACCAGAGTAGAATAGAAAATAAAGTACTAGAATAGAATAAAACAGACTAGAATAAAACAGAAACTAACAGAATAGAAAATAAAGGAGAGGTATAGAATAAAACAGAATAAAATAGAACAGAAAATTAAAGAATAGAATAAAATAGAATAGAATTTAAAGGACTAGAATAAAACAAAATAGAATAACAAAAAATAAAAGAATAAAATACAAAATAAAGGATTATAATAGAACAAAAGAATAAAACAATAGAATCGAAAAAAATTGAATATGATGAGAATAGACTAGAAGAAATAAAGCCATCTTCTGAAATTCAAATTGATTTGAAATTAACAAATATGTGAAACAAATCAGAATATACAAAAAGAATTCTGAAAACAAATCATTGTAAGGTAATGAATATGACTACACAAAGTTAATAATTTAAGGAATGGATCTGAAATGAAACGTTTTCCGCCATACACATCTCTAGTCACTGCCCAAAGTTATCACAAGGGGTGCTGACCACATTCTTGAGAAAATGAAAAAAAATTTATACAAAAAAAAAAAAAAAAAAGGAGAGTTCCCCTCCCCCCCATGCTCATGTGCAAATGTAAATGTGCACATAGGTCTGGCATGCATGTGTAAATGATGATCACACCACACATGTGAGGTATTGCTGAAAATATCGAAGTGACAGCAATCATTCCAGCACCAGAGCTCACATTGAACTTTAAACTGGTAACCTTTAAAGCACCGCCTTTCCAGCTGAAACAAAATAGAAAATAAAAGTCAGCAGCTACAAAAACTGTATCTGCTGACTCTTAAAACACAGCCACTTACCTGTCCCTCGGTCCAGCGGTGTCCTCACCACGGCTGGTTTCACCGGCCATCTTCTCTCCCCGGCGCCGGCATCTTTAGTGTGGGCACCCGGCTGTGACAGCTTGCGGCTTCATAGCAAGAAGCGGTGCACTTTGTGAATGGCCCGTAGTCTTCTGGGACCTGTCACATGTCCCAGAAGACTACGGGGAGGGAGGGGGGAGGACAACTTCCACTTGCGATCGTAGCAGAAGTCGGGGGTATCTGTCAAATTCGGGTACCTGCTCCCCCCTGCTCCCCAAAGGTACCAATCCTTAATGGGGAGCGGGGGACAAAGGCTTAAAGCAGAACTTCCCCTTTTGGGTGGAGCTCTGCTTTCAGTACCATAGCCTGTCGCCATTTGAGACACAATTTTAATTCTTGACGTTTGGTATCCGTTTTAACATAAATGGGTATTATATTGTGTTTGTGTGCATTAAATTCACTTGTGTATTTTTTTCCTGAAAATTTGAATTTGAGAAGCGGCTTTGCAAATATCATGTGACATAAATCATTGCAACAACTGCCATTCTATTCTCCAGGGCCTCTGCTTTCAGAAAATATATGTTTAGGGTTTTAAGTCATTTTCTTGCAAACAAAAAATTGCTGATTATCACATGTATGTGAGAAATGTGGAAAGTGCCCTGGGCTGCAAGGGTTTTTTTTTTCAACAGATGGCCTGTCTAAATGCAGATATAATCCCATGGGAAGACTTGTGTGGCACAGGGCAATCAGGTGACAGGGCCTCTTTATTGATGTACAGATTTCTGTTCCAATCAGAGAAAACTTTCTGTAATGTTGCTCATAGTCCTTCCCCTGTAATACATGGCTGGATTGTAGTTCCAGAAGGAAAACAGACAGATCACTTCCTCTGTGTTGGAAGGAAGCTTATCAGCGCTGCACACGGGACATGACGTCATGGTGCTGTAATCCTGGGCTGCCCCTGTGTCATTCAAAGGTTGCCCTGAACTGTCACTGAGTGAACTATTTCACAACGTGACCCCCCCGGATCCGTCCCGGTGGTTTGTTCCTGGACAGTGCCTCCTGATGACAGCAGTCACAGCTTAGCGGCCCTCACTCGGCTTCCTGCTGCCAGCAGCACACAAGCTCTGTTGTCGCGAAGGTCTTAGTGGTCCCGCCCACGTTAGACATACCAAACCAATAGGCTGCGAGGAGGTGGGGGGAGGACGTATACACTAGTTCCTGGTTGGCCAGCTCACAGCCGAATGACGCGTCTCCTTCCACCTCAGCTGGACGTGTAGTTTGAGGCTTTGGCAGGGTAACGGCCGCGCTGGAGGAGTGTTCGCCCGCCGGAGGGCTGAGAGGGGGATCCTTCCGCTGCACGGCGGCCTGAACTCGCCTTTCCTCACAGCCCCGGAGATGCCGGCGAGAATGCCAGGAGGTGCCGGGAAAAGATGACGAAGCGGCTGGTTCTGATAGGCTGCCTCCTCCTGGTCTGCTTCTTATGGTGAGAGCTGTACACGGGGGAGGGAGACATACCCTATACATCCCTGTATACAGCACATGGCCTGCACGTGTCCTGTATACCCTCCACTCCTCCTCCCCCCCTCACTGTCCGGGGCAACTTACTTCAGGTTTAGGTTACATCACCTGTCAGGTGTCCCCATTGGGGATATATCCTTTCACTTCCGGTCTTGGGGACACAACAGGATGTTACAGGAAATCTCCCAGTGAGTGAGGGGACAGGCCTATTCATAGACTGGAAGAGAGACTACCACCATACTCTGCTGTTCACCATGAGGGGCCCTGGATGAAGACAGTTTGCTGATTTTCTTGGGTTCAGGCTGTGTTCTCATTACAACCAGGAGCTCAGGAAAGGCTGTGGACGTGCTTTAGGTGTTATTATTATACAGGATTTATATAGCGCCAACAGATTGCTCAGCACTTTACAATCTACAGGGACTCAATACAAGAGGGCTAGGAGGGCCTGATCCTGGGAGCTTACAATCTAATAGATTAGAGTTCATCATTACAGAAAAAATGTAAAGGTGAACTCCGGACACCCTCCCCACCCTGTCATCAGCGTTGTACTTGCCCCTGGGGTTGGCAACCTGTCAGTGCCCATGCTGCTGCTCCGGGGATTTGAAATCTTCACTCCTCCATCAGTGCTTCCAGGACAGGCCAGATATATTCTGATTGGTCAGCGCTGTGATGGTGCTGACTAATTACAATCCATCTGGTCTGTCCTGGAAGAGCAGAGGAAGAAGGGATTTTAATGAACTAAAGTGGCTGTTGGTGTGCTTGACAGCTTGGCAACCCTCAGCAGGGACCATGGGGGGGGGGGGTGTCACCTTTACATATTTCTGTAGTAGTGAACTAAGACTTTAAGGACATCCTTATTGTCCAGAAAATACCATCCGAGTCTACTACTTGGGCTCCATGTACATAGAACGCTGCTTCTAAGAGCACGATAAAAATGCTGATAACGGCTTCTAGGACAGTGGTGGTGAGCCTATGGCATGCAGAGTCCTCTCTGTCGGTACGCCAGCTGAATCGCCCCAGCAGCCAGGCATTGGATTGGTGCACATAGGGCCAGTGTGTATGCTCGGGAAGGAGTAGTGGCACCAGGTATCACGAGCTGCGACTCATTGTCCGGAACTTTAAAGCCCCCCCCCCCCCGTGCTGGTGGGCAGTGGAACTTTTCCTCTCCTGTGCTGGTGGTCATTGAAACGCCCCCCGCGCTGGTGGTCAGTGGAGCGTTTTCCTCGCCCGTGCTGGTGGTCAGTGGAGCGTTTTCCTCGCCCATGCTGGTGGTCTGTGGAGCGGTGCTGGTGGTCAGTGGAACATTGTGGAACAAAGCTCTATTATTGTTTTTTTATTTTAGGACACGATGTTAATGTATGGGTTGTTTTTTTCTAAACTAAAACCTCAGTATTCAGGTTTAATTGCAGTCCTGGCACTTTGTGATAGGTGGGTTTTGGGTTGCAGTTTGGGCACTCGGTCTCTGAAAGGTTCACCACCATTGTAAACATTAGTGTGCATGGAGCCTTTAAGTGATTTGTAAAGTTTTATATTATTTTGTATTAAAATAACAAATATGGTATGCTTGGCTGTTCTGATGAATGGTATTGCACAGAGAAGCCCTGATCCTCCTCTTCTGGGGACCCCTGCCAGCGTTCTTAGCTTCTCCTCCCATCTGAGTGTCCCCCATAGCAAGCCACTTATTATAGGGGCACTCATGCAGGCTTTTTGTGCTGTGTGCTCCATAGCCACACAGTACAGCTTAGCCCCTTGTTCTTTAGTGTGGTGTCCTGCCTGTGTAATGCCCTCTGTGAGCTCCCGAACACCTCCTTTTCCCACTCACTATTGTTTGAAGTGAGCAGTGCATGTTAGTTGCATGTGTACTGCTGTATGCACCCTACAAATCCCATAATCCGGGGGCTATCATGGGAGCGAGCAAGAGAGGGTGGCTATGTTCCTACATACAGTGGGACCCATCGCAGCCACCCTCTAACAGGAAGTCTAATCACTGAAGAAAAAAGGGAGATTTGGTGGAGACTGAGAGCAACAGAAGGGACTTTTGTGAGTGGAGTACGTACTGGATTATATATACGATGTGCAACAATTTAATTCCTGGAGTGGATTGTTAATAAATAATCAAACACCTCTACATTCTTCAAAAGATCATTGAAATTTGAAGAGGATGTTCTTTCTGATCTATCAAAATTCCCGGCACCATCTTTGTGGAAATCTTTTACATTCCAAATCCTCTGTTACCCCAGGCTCACACCTATGCGTTTTACAGAAACGCAGTACAGTCCATTTAACATCATTTCCTATGGGACAGGTTCACATCTCCGCGTTTTCACCTGGTGCGATTTTTGGAAAGGGTCCAGGACTTTTTTTTTTTAAACGCAAAACGTTGCGATTTTGGTTCTTTAGACTTCAATGGGAACGCTGCAGAAAATCATGTAGTATTTTTTTTGCCGCGTTTTATGGTGCGTTTGGTGTTCAAAATGTGTCTAGCAACAAGGAAAATGCAAGAACGCGGCCAAAACGCAATGCAGAAACGCCTCAAATGCAACCTGCATAGGTGTGAACCTAGGGTTAGAATCTGCCGCACTGTTTCCCTGTTCCTGTTCAATTCTTCTGCCATCATTCGCACATTCTTCGATCTGAGTGTATGAGGGTTCACATTTGCATCCGTTCTTTGAGTTTTTGGCTGCCTTCTTCTTGCGTCATCGTGAACATCTTCCCACCCGCTCCTTAGACCACCTACGCCATTCAAAAACACTTGATTTCTTAATGGAATGTTCACCATAAGCCTGTTATAACTTTTCACTAACACTTCTGCCAATTTTCATGCAACATTTGATGATCATCTGCTGCTCCAGATTCCTTTCATGCGCTTCCACCAACAGTGCAACGCACACACGTGTTATGTCTTCTACTACTCTGTAAAGATTGAGTCAACTGGTCTGTGGGCCAGGCGAGTGCAAGTTAGAACATGTCAGTACTTGCTGTAGTGCGAATGGTTGTGTGAATCACCAGCATAGTGCTACACTGCGGGCATTCGGGGAATTAAATTGTAACGCCTCGTGTGCGTGTGTGTGTGCGTGCGTGTGTGTGTGTGTGTGTGTGTATGTGTATATATATGTGCGTGTGCGTGTGCGTGTGCGTGTGTGTGTGTGTGTGTGTGTGTGTATGTATATATATATATGTGTGTGTGTGTGTGTGTATATAATGTATGTCATCAGGGGTGTGGACGTTTTTAAAAAACTACTTGTACAGGGGCTAAATTGGTGCCCCAATCTACTTTTCCCTAATGACAATCTACTTGTCCAGATAAAAAAAAAATTATATACTGTACATTTTTAACCAAAACTGTATTTAAATCTGAGGTGATATTAGGAATGTCTTTTAAAAACAAAAGGGGCTTTATGGCGACTTAAAAGTTTAATATTTTTAACATTGTGCTGCAAGAGACCTTGCAGTGTGGTGAGCGCCGATTGGCTTCTCAGGAAAGGGTGGGTCAGGGCTTATACTTTATCCCTTTTGCTGGCAGAGTAATTTTTGCGGTTTAAAAATTTTAGGCCTGAAAATTACATAAAACCCCCTAACTTTATATATTTTCTGAAAGCAGAGACCCTAGAGAATAAAATAGAAGTAGATCCAATTTTTTATATCATGTGATTTTACTGCAAAATTGCAGTAAAAAATACAAGTTAGTTTTAGGGCACAAAAAAGCAATAAGATACTCCTTTTTTTTTTCCTTTGTAAAAACTAAAAGATGAGATTGCAGCGAGTAAATGGATATCCAACTTGTCAAACCTTAAATTTGTGCATGCTCGTAAAGTGGTGACAAACTTCCGTACCCTATATTTTCTATACGCCGACACTTTTAAAGCTCTTATAGGTCATCAGTTTAGCGTTACGGAGGAGGTCTGGTGCTAGAATTATTGCTCTCATTCTGGCGTGCACGATATGTGACATGTGTCTCGCAATCAACGTTTACATGCGTAGGCGCCCTAGCGTGGGCTTTTACTCTTGTACGTGCTTGTGTGGGGGGCCTCAAATTGTTTTTGCGTGGGAATGGTACGTGCTTGGGTGTAACTTTTCATTTTTTACAATTAAAAAAAAAAAAAAAAAAAAAAAAAGATTTTTTTACTTTTTTTTTTTTTTTTTTTTCCGTCACATAGGGAACAAAGTCCCCTATGTGACGTATTTGTGGTGACAAGGTTCTCTTTATTGAGGCTTCCAGGGTCTAAAAGACCCTGTCTCCCCTGTGCTCCACTGAATGTAATGCGGTGCACCTCTTAGATTGTAAGCTGCAAGGCCCTCCTAACCCTCTTGTATTGAACGGTATTGTTGCTGTATTTATTTTGTAAAGCGCTGAGCAAACTGTTGGCGCTATATAAATCCTATACTATTATAATAATAATGTAAAACCGCATTACATTCTTTCCCGGCTTCCATGGCTGGGATCTTTCACCGGGGACCCGGAAGTGACATCATTCTGCTCTCCTCCCTTCCCTCCAACAGATGGCAGTGAGCCTGTCCTGGGCCCACAGATGGGCAAGCGGAGCCCAGGAGACCTCATGGGGGAGGCAGGCACTGTGTGGAAGCAATGCTTCCACCTGACAGGTGAGCCCGCTGCTCGCCCGCAGCACGGCTAAAGGTAAAAAAAAAAATTACCCCACGCCTGGAACTACATGTCTCTGGTGATAGGAATCGAACATCCCTGTATGTGTATATATTATTAAAAAAAAAAAGTCTAATTTTTTTTTTTTAATTTCTATATATGAGTTTAGTGTCACTTTAACTGCTAGGGGTTGATTTTCTAAAATTAGAGATCTGGTGCAGTTGTGCATCGTAGCCAATCAGCTTCTAACTTCAGCTTGTTTGATTAAGCTCTGGCAGTAAAATCTGAAAACTGGCTTCCATGCAGAGCTGCACAGATTTTGCATGTTCTGGTTTTAGTAATTAAACCTAGTGTGTTGGCCATTTTTTGCTTTTTTTTTTCTGTTTCTCATGACATCACCGTTGGCCATGCAGTGTCCTCAGGGTGTTATAGGTGAAGGTGCAGGGTTGATTTTTTTTTTATTCAGTTTCATAGCTAATCGTCCAGTTTGTGTGCAGCCATAGCACAAAATGCTTCTGTGTCCAGATGCTGTGTTTTAGCCACAGCTGAATACAGCAGCCTATTCACCCTATCTTGCCCATTTTAATGAGGCCTTATAGTGCAACTGCATCTGAGCACCACAAACCAAAAATGCTACTTATTTGTTAATAAAGAAAACTTCCCCCAACCATCTATGCCTCTATGCTTTATTTTGCTGAGAATTCATTTTGAAAACCACCACCTGGTCCTTCTGGCAGTGGCCATCTTGAGTAAGGGCAGGTGATTTATGTAGCATTTACTTCCTGGAACCCAGCTGCCCTTAGCTCAGGCATTGGCTGAGCTTTAAACACTCCCTCCCTTCCTGACGACTCCTGGGATGTATGACATCATTTTCCTAGGCATGGGAACCAGGAAGTAGTTTAAACAAGTCTAAAGTTTAAAACAAGTAAATATGATATACTTTCCTATCTATTCACTAATTCTAGCAGCATAAGGATTAAAAATAGTCCATGTTGATTGAGAGAGAAGTTCTGCTATAAGCTCATCACACAGGTTGTCTGACTGTACTATCTTCTTTAGATCTACCAACCATTACATAGTGCAAGTGCCTGCCTGATTGGATACAGATTGTTTGGATATGTTAGGTAGGGCCTCATATTTCATAGTCTTGCGTTAATAACACAACGATTGCACTGTAAGATTGTAATGTGTATGGTGACCCTTTAGGCTCATTAATGCCCCGTACACTCGATGAGAATATTGGACGAACGATCGGCTGTTTTTTTTTTTCGCCTGCTAGTCTCACATTGAAAGTGAAAAAGTTACTAAAGATATGAAAATTCTCCTATGATAGAAAAGAATTTCAAAAGTGATGTCATGTATTGTGTTGTATTTGTATTTTCAGAGGACCACTGTACTGATTAAACGAAAAGCGTACGATCTGGTATCGTACGAGAAATTTTTGCGCTTGTCCCTTCGGATATTGTCATACAAATTGTCGTTATCGGCTCTCGAAAGCTGTGTACTAACGATTCGATTATCGGACGATCGGTCCTCGTATGAACATTTTTGTACGATTTTCTTATAGTGTGTACGAGGCATAACACTAGCGGGGGGTGTAAACCCCCAGGGTTGAGGTGTGCTCATACCATGCGGTCGTGGTGCTCTAAGGGGTTAAAGCAAGTAGTGAGGAGGTTAAAATGCAGATGTGTAATATTGTACCACAGTGCACAGGAAGGCAGCGCATGTCACTGCAGAGACATAAATTAATGTCACTTTGTCAAATAAAGTTAAACAAAAAGGAAAAAAAAAGTAAAGCGTGCGGTGTGCTGAAATGTGCATTGCACTACAGCCTACGTCCCCTGGACAGGCAGCTAGTGTTTGATATGAGCTGCTGAGTGAACATAGTCTTCTGCAAGCCTGACTCTGTCCAAAACCAGAACGGTGTTTATCCTACAGATACCCTTTAAATACCAGTCTCCTCTCACTGTCTCACGCTACAGAAGTCTTTTCTTAGTGTATGTGTGTGTGTGTGTGTGTGTGTGTGTGTGTGTACACTGAGCCTGTGTAATACATTATGCTGTATTAGTATATGATATACTGTGTGCATCCACATTGCGCTGTATCTGACACATTCCATTGTTTTCTGGAAAGTTCATATTTACTACTCATCTGGGCATAGAATTACCAATAATAGTCTGTTAGGCGAAGTTCACACAGGCAGCCAGGGTGCTGTAAAGACGACAAATATTTATAATATGAGAGTAAGTTTTTTCTGAGTATCTGCAGTTGAACTGTCTTTTTTTGATGACGGGCTGCACACTTGCAGGCTTGGGTCCTTTTTACATGGCCACAATACTTTCGGAGTGGCAGTTTAACTTGGTATGTTGAGTTTGGTGGTACCGCATGTTAACCACTTCCAGTCCGGACACTTTTACCCCCTTCCTGACCAGGGCAATTTTCAGCTTTCAGCGCTCTCACACTTTGAATGACAATTGCGCGGTCATGCAACACTGTACCCATATGAATTTTTTACCATTTTTTTGAGACAGATAAAGCTTTATTTTGGTGGTATTTATTCACCCCTGGGATATTTATTTTTTTTGCTATGTAAATGAAAAAGTCTAAACATTTTGAAAGTGTTTTTCTTATAAAATTTTGCAAATTAATATTTCATCATAAATCTTGGCTAAAATTTATTCCATTATCTTTTTAGTAAAAAAAGAATAAGCCAAATTAGTTTATAACTAAAAATTATAATTTTTAAACCTTTTTTTTTTTTACTTTAATTTATTTATTTTACATACTGTCACCCTAGCAGTAGAGTGTCACCATGGTGACACTGTACTACTTTTGGGGGGTGATTGATATATATATATATATATATATATATATATATATATATATATATATATAAATAATATTTTTTTTATTTATTTTTTTTTACACCCATATAGGATGTAAAAGCAATCATTTCTCTTTCTCTCTGTCTGCATTTTTGCAGCCATTGAGAACTACTGAATGAGCTGTGATTGGTCACAGCTTGTCACATGGTACAAGGCTGTTGTGAATAGCCTTGTACCATGTGACCACTGTGATCATTCACAGATTTCACATGTAGTAAGCAATGATGTCAGAAGTGACATCTTACTTACTATTTTGCATGTTATCACATGATCAGGACCTCGTACAGAGGTCCCGTCTGACGATCGGTGTTTCACTGTGTCCGGAGGACACAGCGGGCACCGGATCGCGGTGCTGCGTGCTCCTGGGGAGCACACACAAGCAGGGTGCGGGGAGGCCGTTTATTAACGGCCACCTGACCCTGCAGTGCCACCGCCCGGCTGTTTATATACAACGGCTGTTTAGGAGGTGGTTAAACTTGCCTATTAAAGTTAATGCGACCATTCTGAAACTCCATGCCAAACACAGCTCTGGCGGTAGTGGCGTGGTAGTTCAATATAAAATCCCCATTTTGAAAGATTAAATAAAAAACTAGTAGTATCACCTCCTGAATGCCTGAGTACTGGTTCGCAACTGCCTCTGAAAAAGCAACCCGTTGCTGGTTGCTTTTCCGAGAGTGGTAGAGCCTGCTGCCTGTGTGAATGAGTCCTTACTGTGCAGTCTCGACATTCAAACATATTCATGTTAACATGGGATCTTAGAAAATGTCTTTTTTTTTTTTTTTTTCTTTTGTTCTCATGTTCAACATTCTAATGTTATCCGCTCTTTCTATATTTATCTGTCCAATATATACTGTACAGCTCATGCTTTCCTATAGGTCTGATTTTTACTGAACCATTTATGGCACGCATGTTACAACAGGTCCGTCTATGGTTAAACCCCATAGGGTCAGTTCACAAGCCACTGTGCTAGTTTACACATTCGCTTTTTTCCTACCCTCTTGAAACTGTTCACCTCAAGATTCAGTTCACATTTTATTTTTCTCTTTGCCCCTTTCTTTATGGCTCATTCACACATACTGTGGTGACCTGCATTTTTCTGCACTGGATCAATGCAGTTCACCGCTAGGGCACATAGAAAACAACATTTTCTATGTTCCTTTAATGAAGGTTGGATGTGCGGTGTAAAAAAAATTCAGACATGCATTGCTCCAATGTGCTTTGAAAGACACCACAGCATAGTGCCGCCGTGCAGAGACCTGAATGGAGTGTAAAAAAAACAAACACCGTACATGGTGAACAATAGGCATCCCTTATCACTGCTGCTACACAGTGGATACCAGCCACATGCTAAAACAGATTGTTGTAGTGTGTGGCCAGTGTGAAGGTAAAGTGGTGCAAGTGTAGTATTCTAATCTATGAGGGGTGTTCAAGTCAAACCGCGACTTTTAATTTTACAGTTATAAAAATGGATGCTAGCGTGGCGGTACTACACGTAATAGTAAGTGGTAAATGTGTCTTATTCCAGATAGGCAGCGCACAGGCCAGTCCAGAGATCGTTAATCAAGCTGGCAGACAACCGTGTTAGTGCGTGTATGGAACAGCGTGTGGTGATTTAAGTTTTTTTTTCTTGTGAATGAAGGCGTAAACCCTGTGGATATCTACAGAGACTTCAAGCACAGTACGGTGATGAGACACTCCGTCTCAGTAAGACATTTGAATGGTGCAAACGTTTCAAAGATGGATATACGTCCGTCAGTGACTGTTTCGGCTCTGGTTCCTGTGAACATTCAGCGTGTTGAAAGTCTGACACTGGATAATCGACATATAGTCTGTCATGAAATCACACAAGAGACGAATCGTTTTGTGGTAACAGTGAACACAGTGATGATGAAGTGAAGCAAGCATACTGGCAAATCTTTCTATGCCAACGCTTTCCGGGCATTGAACGCAGGGATAAGTGTATAAATGTAGCAGGGGAGTATGGTGAAAAATAAATGCAGTTTCCATTCCTTGAAATTTTGTTGTTTTAGTATATAAACTCAAAGTCCCAGTTTGACTTGAATGTCCCAAAGTGGGGCCGTCTGGAATATGTGAAGTACAGCACATTGTACAATCTGTGGCATTTGTAACTTACCATGATGCTTATGTAGTGTGTGTGTGTTCCAGAGCATTCTGTGTTGTTTCTGGAGTGTGGTGGTGTATAATGTACAGTGCATTGTATGTTGTATAATAGTCTATAATATATACGGAGTGTGGTAGTCAGGACCATGGTATGTTCAGCACAGTGTGTAAAGCTGGATTTCTCAACCATTTTACCCCAGATGAACAGCTAAATTATTTATTAGGTCTTCTGAAACTATTATAAAACAAATTCATCAGGTGTCTGGGGCAAATACAGAGTATCCCCCACATTGATGGTTACTGGGAAGAATGTTCCCCCTTTACATGCAGCTAAAAAGATCATTGATGTCACGCCGCTGACTTTGCCAAATGGCTCTTGGGACTTTTCAGGTCTAGGCACCAACTCGAGGAACCTTCTGAGGAATCATTGGGTACCACAGAATTCTGGTTGAGAATGTCTGTTATAAAGTGTGGTAGTCTGGAGTATGTAATATACCATTGCAGCACATGGAGTGTGGTGGTCATTGTACACACAGTGCAGAGTGTGGAATATGGTGTGAGTTTAGGGGCTTCCAGCTTGGAATGTGACTGTCCATTGAACGCAGTATACCATACAGTATGTGCAGTGCACAGTATGTAATATAATGGCATGTAGTAGGTCACAATGTGCCATGTGGAGTCAGGCCATTCAGGCCTTAGCACTGCATCATGGGACAAGGTCACATGCTCCCCCATAGCAGGAAGCATCGTGCCCTACAATGGTGAAAGGAGTGGCAGGGGAGCAGTTCAAAGTGGTTCTGAGGTTAAAACTGAAGTCGACTTTGCAACTAAAAAACAAGTGCGGTTGTTTACATTTGCTCCCCTTCCTCCTTTTGCTTAAATGTAAAAAAAGAAGTGTTCAAATCACCTGTAAGAGAAAAAGTTGGGTATTTTATACCAGGGATCAACAAATCTCATTCATTAGGTTGCTATGGCGACTAGAAATTGCATCCTGGGTTCACACATGTGTGCTGAAATTGCAATGTCGTTCCGGTTTCTGTGCCATTTTTGCCAGCTCTCTCTCCACAACTGCCTTGCATTGACTTCAGTGAAAAATGGCCTCCTATTGACTTTGATGCAAAAACTCCTGTCAATAGTAATTCTATGTGAACATTTCTTTTGGCATATCACTCTACTCTACCACTTGCGAGTCTGGAACGCACCGCTACAAACTTGTACAGGACCCGTTTCATAATGGCTCTTAAAATGCAATGTTTGTGGATCGAATCTGTGTGATCCATTTCCATAGGAATATGTAATATCTAGTCTGTCATGTGAATCTGTGAGATTGAAATCATATTCAGAATCGCATATATGTGAACCAGGGTTTGGTATTCAAAATGTGGTGCAGTTTTTGCTGTGATTGTCACACGGCAAATCACATTGCATGAAGCTTGTTGCCCCAAAAGTTGCCTTGCCGCAGGTTCTGACAATTCGCACTATGCTAAGAAACGAATGGCTCCTAACTTTTTTAGCTGGCTCTTAGATTCAGAGCAAATTTGTCAAGCCCTGTGTGTTTTTTTTTTTTTTTTTTTTTTTCTTTAGTTTTTTTGTTTTTGTACTCCCTTTTCTCCTGGCTTTTAGCACCTAGGCTATTGCCATTCTTCTCTACAGTAATGTAGAGTGGTCTAAATCTCGCTGAGAAATTTCTTCAAGCACTGTGCCAAAAGGGTCTTCTCGTGAGATTTGGGATACTAATTATTCCCCGGCGATCTTGTTGGCGATGATGATGACACCTCCTTTACCACCAAAGCTGTACAAAGAGTAAAAAATTTCCTCTTCCCCCTTCCTTTTTTTGTTGTCTATAATTGTTTTGGAGACTTTGCATTGAATGGACAGAGTGATGATTAAAATTTAGTGTGTGTGTGTGTGTGTGTGTGTGTGTGTGTGTGTGTGTGTGTGTGTGTGTGTGTGTGTGTGTGTGTGTGTGTGTGTGTGTGGTCAAACCTGTTTTTAGTTTTGGATAGAAAAGGGAAGGGTTGGAACCCCTGTCAGGTTTTTGTCTGTGTCTTTGCTAGGGAGAATTTAATTTGCACACATGGAGTAATTTTTTTTTTACACCAGTTCTGCTTTTGTAGTTGATTTAATTGATAAGTCTGCTTACTGTTTACAGGTTTTCATGTTTTAATTCATTAATTTTGCATTTTTTCATTACCGCAATGCATTCCATGCATTAGGAATTAGTATCACCCCTCTAACAACCCAACCCCCCCCCCCCCCTTTTCTAACCTGAGCCCTCACTCAATCCAGCGCTGAGCACGTCTGTAGTGGCTATTCCCGCTTTCACTGGCTTTATAGCCATTGGCTCCTGCTGCTGTCAGTCAAATCCTGTGGTGGGGTTTGGGGCTGAGCCATGCTGTCTGTGCCTATGGACACTGGCAGTGCAGCTCAGAATCAAGTTTGCAGGTGTGCCACCATGAGAAGCTGTCCTGTGGTGGCACACAAAGAAATGGACAAGCCAGGAGCGCCAGCATGGATCCCCAGAAGAGGTTTGGGGCTGCTCTGTGCATATCAATTGAGCAGGTAAATATAACATGTTTTATTGCTTTTTTTTTTTTTTTTTTTTTAAATAAATACTTTACAACCACTTTAATGCTTAGTGATGTAATAAGGCTTGTGTGTGATTTATTTGTATTACACACTCCAAAGATGTGCTGTCGGGATAATTGGCTGCTGTCTATGGTACCTAGTATGTGTATGCATGTATGTATGTGAGGTAGGGTACCTTGGACTGTAAACTCTTTGAGGGCAGAGACTGCTGTGACTATACAGTATATAAAGTGCGGTGTGATTTGTCAATGCTATATAAATACCTGTAGTAAAAAGTCAATATGCTGCTCGATCCTCTTGTTTTTCTGTGGCTGGCACTGGTGTATGCAGTAGGTTTAGGAGCAGAGTATAAAGACTTGTCGTTGTGGAGTCGAGGCACTTGCTGATTTGTGTATGGGGGATATTTCAGGCAGGCCTTCACATGCTGAACCGTTCCCCAAAGCATGAGCAACTGAAATGATATTCAAGCAATGCATTCTGTGAATACGGTGTGAGTAGTCACGGGATGAGGCTGTGTGAAATAGTCATTGGCTCATCAATGATGTGTCATTTTTGTTAATTTGTATGCGATTTGTGAGTTTACTAACCTAGCTGACTAAACGTGTATCTTCACTGCCAAAATACTTTTGATGTTTTAACATGAATTCAGAGCAAGTTTCCGCATTCGCCCCTGGGAGCGTGCTGCCCTAAACGTTCGTAGCACTTGGTGCACTGTTCAGCCATGTTTAGCTATTGCAGCCTCTCATAGACTTTTACAGATTGCCGACACCAGGGCTGGATGGTGCGTCTTTGCATTCTACATATACCTCAACCCCGCAGTCTAATGCACTGGGACTGAACGCCCAGTATGTATGACGCCTAAGACTTTGCTGCCTGTAACATTCAGAAGGCATGATCCTGCAGCAAGGAGAGTGAAGTCGCACAGTGAAGGCTTCTGGAAGTACATTCCCACTACTCTCCTGCAGTGTGAGAAACACAAAACTGGATTAAAACTGTTGTGTTGTGGTAACGTGTGGCTACATGTGTCTTCCATGTTGGTTTGCTATGGTGCTATTTGTTCTGAATAATTTCACAATGCACTCTGTATTGCAGCACATTGAAATACATGTACAGTCCTGTGTTGGGGTGTGCTTTGTTGCAAAAAATTGTGCATGCATCTTTTGTGTGTTGGGTAACCCAATCAAAGCCATTTTTGAAGCCATTACAGCCAGGCCGTTAGCATTTTTAGAAGGTTGGTCAGCACTGGCAGCCTACACATTTCTCTAAACAAAGGCTTTCTTTAAGAGACTGAAAAGCCATGGTAATCTAGAATAGCAACATCAGCATAGTATGGAGATGTGTAGAGAAGGCATTTCCTTTGTTCGTTGTATTTTGTAGTTTAAAAAGAATATTGTATTGTGAGAGTCTTAATTTATGTACAGAATGTGCTAATTCATAACTTTGTCCTTGTATTTTATAATGGAGCAGGATCAATATTCCAGTAAACCAGAGAAAAAATGCTGTTTAATTGTAAGTAAACCCTACAAAGTATTTCCTTTTTGGACTGTTAATGCGTTTGTAAAGGCTGAAAGCTTTTTACCTTCATGCATTCTATGCATGAAAGTAAAAACCTTTCAGTGTGCAGCTCCCCCCACAGCCCACTAATTCTTACCTGAGCCAGATTACAATCCAGGATCTCTCTCCTCATTGGCTCCCACTGCTGTCAGTCACAACCAGTGAGGAGGGATCGGGGGGCTGGGCTGGGCTGAGCTGTGCTGCGCTCTCGTGTCTCATAGACAGACGGATCGTGAGCGAGCTTGCATAAGTGCCCCCATAACAATCTGCATGCTCTAGGGGCATTCAGTAGGGAGGAGGCGCCAGGAGCTCCAGTGGGGGCCCCAAGAAGAGGAGCATCAGGGCTGTTCTGTGCAAAGCCATTACACAGAGCAGGTAAGTATGACATGGTTTTTATTTAACCCCTGATGCCGACCATGTGCAGATTAGTGGCCTCACAGAACTTGGCCGTGGGGCCGCTAATTTGCATACTGGCCTTTGTGCTGGGAGTGCGCCGCATGGCGTACCCCCAGCACAAAGACCGGGATGTCACTGAGAGCCTCGGGTGCCATTCTAATGATTGGGACCTAGAACTCCTGATTCCCGGTCATCTGATCACTGTGATAGCCTCTGATTAGCTATCACAGTGATCAGTCACTCCTCGCTGAATGGAGGAGAGAGATGCATTGTATCTCTCTCTCTGTCCTTTCACACCCCGGTTAAATCAGGTGCGACTTGGCATGTGATTTGCATGCCATGCAACTTTCAACTCGTATGCCAAGTCGCACCCTATTGTCCACTATTAGAGCGGCCATATAGGTGCAGTTCAGACTTGGTCGGAGCCACACCGATTTCTAAAGTAGTGCATGCACATCTTTTGGTATGATTTGCATAGACATCTGTGTCAGATGTCTTGCAAATCGCACCTCAAAATCAGCTTTGATGTCACTGGAGTTTTAGAGAGAAAAAGTATGTGTAATAAAACGAAAAAAATAAAACTAGATCAGGGTTTAATCTAGGTCTGTGCCAGGGTTAGTGTTTGGGTCAAGGTCATGGTCAATTTTTCTTTTTTTTTTTTTGTTAGGATTTTTTTTTAAATTGGTATCCGTGTCTGTATGGGAAGAAAAAAAAAAGAAGCAAATTGCGCACTATTGTTTCCGGGTTGTACTACGGGTACAAACTAACCTACACACGTGGTATCGCTGCGATCATCAGGAGGAGGAGGAGAAATTATTTTGGGCTGTTCTATGGTGGTTGGTTATGGTAGTAGCAAGAAATGTACAGCTAAATTAAAAAAAAATTATATATATTTATATTTTATTTTTTTTACTATTTTGGGCCAGTTTTCCTGTGGTAAAAAAAAAAATCTGGAGATATACATTATGGTGGCAGAGGTCCCCCTGCGCTAATATGGAACCTAATTTCTATATGCTGTTAACACCCTATCCTCTACCTATAAGTGGACAAATATAAGTGATAAAATATAATAGTGGTGTAGTGCTGATAACTAAATGTGCAAACTCCACAATAATAATATAAAAAACATAAATCACATAAATGAATATAAATATATAAGTGATAGATCTTTCAAGATCTAGAAAAACATTGTCTCAAACTGTGATATTAACAGTACACAAAGTGCATATGATGAAGCTGGTCCTATGCCTGGACCCTCATACAGTGACAATACCCAGTCCCACTAGGGACCAAACTTCGAAAGACTAGGTGCTATATACAGTGGATCCCAAAATAAGGGATATGATCACAAATAAAGTGATATATAAAGTGTATCCCAAAATTGGGATATATATACCAAATAAAGTGACTAGTGAATAATGTTAAACACAATATATAAACATAAACTTCATAAACACATAAAACGATAAAAAGTGTCCAACAAAATGCCAAGAATAGCAAAGATGTTAATGACTGCCAAAATGTGCCTATATCTTTAAACCACATGCTATAGTGCTGGTGCAAATGGTGAGCATATTACCTTAGATGGCAGGCATGCCCCCTCACGTCCTTGCTGCTACCCAAAAGGGTCAACACGCCTCTTGGATCACTCTGGATCCTACAGGTACCAACTCTCCAGGTCACTTTGATTCCACTGAACCTCACTGGTAACTTCCTTCCAATATAAATCACTCTTCCATTCAGCGATAAACGCAGTGCAGGCCAATAAATGAGTAGGACAATAAGACAAGTCTCCCATAGTGCAACACTATTTAATATGTTAAAAGCATGTTAAATCACCAAATATTGCACTCGCATTAACGCAGATCAAACAAGGCTGGTCACACCACTCAGTATGGAAGTACGGTGTAAACCTGGTATAGCAAGATGGCGCTCCGCTGGAAGTGCGTCACCAAGTCGCATCTCTGCGTTGTGTCACGTACACCGGATAGACTTTCTCAGGATAGACTCAGGATGGTGCACTACAGAACACCACCTCCATGTTGGACATGAAAGGTGCTGTGGTGTTGCTGGTAAGCTGTAGTACACTGTATTACATTTTTGTTCCTGGGTTTAGATGGGCTTTAACCTTTTCGGGTAGTCAACTGCTAACTCCAGTTTTAAAGTATATTTAAGGTAAAATTTTAAAATGATAAATTAATTTCCTCTTTGCGTTTCAATTATTTCTAACCTACTGTTATTAATCTGAACGATCTCTTCATATTTGTAAACTTTGTGAAGCACCCTTCATCCTTGGAAGAAAAGCTGTTCTAGATTCTCATTGGTGCTGATCATTGAAAATTGACCTTCAGTGTTGTTAACTTTTAACTATAGGTCTATTTTAAGTCTATTGAGCCAAGACTTTCCCTTGCAAAGCAAAGGTTAAAATGTAATGTGTGCCCACTAGCTTTACATGTCTTTCATTTCCTCTCCCTGCTGCTCTGCCTGGCAGCAGGAAAGGAGGTGAAGAAGTCCACACTGTCAGCTTACACAGGGCTGGGGGCTCTCTACCCACCTCTATTTTATCTCCATGCCTGAGCAGCTAAGCACACACGCTATCACATGGGAGGAAAAGGTGTGAGCTGCATGTGGGACTATTTATATTCTTTAAAAGCCTATACCCATCCCAAGTTTAAACTTGTCATAGCACCAAGGTGATCTTCACTGTGTAGCCCATTGTCTTGCAGATTATTCTTCAGCACATGCATACCACAATCTCCAATAATTCATAGAAAGGCCATCCACTGTCCCAACAATCTGAATCTGAGAAGTTGGATCATAGGGGTGTATCACTGAGATTCTATTAAAGCAGATTTAATATTTGCTAATCTCCAGCAACTCCCTACCAGATAATGGTTCTTTGTGAAATGTTCCATTCTAAACACAGGAATATATTGAACCAGGGCTCTGCGGATAATCTGCCATATGAATGGTCACCCTTTATGGTGATTATAGAATGGACTTGTATATGAAGCCTGTACTATTACCACATGTGCATGTGTTCTTCCTCCAAGGGATCCTGTTGGCCAAACTTGACAGGGCTGTGTAACCTCCTGCTAACACTACCTTTTAAAAGGAATGTATATGGTGAGATTTTTTGCTGACTTTTATGTGCTGGAGATTTTCTATATGTGGCTATTTTGCCTACTGCTTGATGGTGGAGACAGATAAATGAAGACCTTGAATGCAACTTATTCTCCCTTGTTTAATTGAGACCACGTGTGTGTGTGTGTGTGTGTATATACAGTGGGGCAAAAAAAGTGTTTAGCCAGCCACCAATTGTGCAAGTTCTCCCACTTAAAAAGATGAGAGAGGCCTGTAATTGGCATCATAGGTAGACCTCAACTATAAGAGACAAAATGAGAAAAATCCAGACAATCACGTTGGATGATTCGGAAAGAATTTATTTGCAAATTATGGTGGAAAATAAGTATTTGGTCAATATCAAAAGTTCATCTCAATACTTTGTTATATATCCTTTGTTGGCAATGACAGAGGTCAAACGTTTCCTGTAAGTCTTCACAAGGTTGGCACACACTGTTGCTGGTATGTTGGCCCATTCCTCCATGCAGATCTCCTCTAGAGCAGTGATGTTTTGGAGCTGTCGCTGGACAACATGGACTTTCAACTCCCTCCAAAGGTTTTCTATGGGGTTGAGATCTGGAGACTGGCTAGGCCACTCCAGGACCTTGAAATGCTTCTTACAAAGCCACTCCTTCGTTGCCTGGGCGGTATGTTTGGGATCATTGTCGTGTTGGAAGACCCAGCCACGTTTCATCTTTAATGCCCTTGCTGATGGAAGGAGGTTTGCACTCAAAATCTCACGATACATGGCCCCATTCATTCTGTCCTGTACATGGATCAGTCGTCCTGGTCCCTTTGCGGAGAAACAGCCCAAAAGCATGATGTTGCCACCCCCATGCTTCACAGTAGGTATGGTGTTCTTTGGATGCAACTCAGCATTCTCTCTCCTCCAAACACGACGAGTTGTGTTTCTACCAAACAGTTCTATTTTGGTTTCATCTGACCATATGACATTCTCCCAATCCTCTTCTGGATCATCCAAATGCTCTCTAGCAAACTTCAGACGGGCCCGGACATGTACTGGCTAAAGCAGGGGGACACGTCTGGCACTGCAGGATCTGAGTCCCTGGCGGCGTAGTGTGTTACTGATGGTAGCCTTTGTTACGTTGGTCCCAGCTCTCTGCAGGTCATTCACTAGGTCCCCCCGTGTGGTCCTGGGATTTTTGCTCACCGTTCTTGTGATCATTTTGACCCCACGGGGTGAGATCTTGCGTGGAGCCCCAGATCGAGGGAGATTATCAGTGGTCTTGTATGTCTTACATTCTCTAATTATTGCTCCCGCAGTTGATTTGTTCACACCAAGCTGCTTGCCTATTGCAGATTCTGTCTTCCCGGCCTGGTGCAGGTCTACAATTTTGTTTCTGGTGTCCTTCGACAGCTGTTTGGTCTTCACCATAGTGGAGTTTGGAGTGTGACTGTTTGAGGTTGTGGACAGGTGTCTTTTATACTGATAACAAGTTCAAACAGGTGCCATTGATACAGGTAATGAGTGCAGGACAGAGGGGCCTCTTAAAGAAGAAGGTAGAGGTCTGTGAGAGCCAGAAATCTTGCTTGTTTGTAGGTGACCAAATACTTATTTTCCACCATAATTTGCAAATAAATTCTTTCCAAATCAGCCAATGTGATTGTCTGGATTTATTTTTTCATTTTGTCTCTCATAGTTGAGGTCTACCTATGATGCCAATTACAGGCCTCTCTCATCTTTTTAAGTGGGAGAACTTGCACAATTGGTGGCTGACTAAATACTTTTTCGCCCCACTGTGTGTGTTTGTTTTTATATATATATATATATATATATATATATATATATATAATATATATATATATTACACACAGAATATGTATCTATCCAGTGATTTCTTCTTTTCTTCCATTCACTCATGTAAACATTTATTTTGTATGGCATGTTCTTCACCAGCTGGTGTAATATGCAGCACAGGCTGCTTCTGTGTTCCTTGGATTTGAACATTGTCTCATTGTGTTTACATGGTGGTAAGGATGTGTGCTGCCCAAGTTCACATTGGTAAGAACTGTTTGGCCTATAGCCTTATTATCAGTGTGATGCCTATCAATCTGTTTTATAGATCATTGCCATTAAAACTACGTATCGCTATTATTGTGACGTTCACTTGTTGGCTGTTACCTCTTTAAGAACATATTGTACGGACTGTCCAGTTGCAATGCAGACCTTCTGTGAAAAACATAAATGTGGATGCCTTTTGATTCTTATACAAACCATTAGCACCATTATGGACACCTTTTCCTTACACATGTAGAAATTGGTGCATATTTGCTGAGAGATGTATGAGAATTCTTGGGGGGTCATATAGAAGTGTTATATGTATTCTGTAGTTTGTGACACATTTCTGACACCTTTTGTGGTTTGGCTATATGTATTTTTGGATTTTAGTCAGCTTGTCTAATAAAGTATATAGCTATACCTTTTTTTTTTTCCCCACATTGTATCCTAGAGCTCAATTTTGTGGCATCTTTATGGGGTCTATTTATTTAGAAAAAATAGATTTAAAAAATTTCTTAGCCATTTGCCCAGTGAGCCCACATGTATATTTGATTTGTGCGAACTGGGTGAAAACAAATGTTTAGGTTATTTTTTCTTCTGAACGAATGTTTTTATTTGCAGTAGTAAAATACTGCATTACGGTCACTAGATGGAGCTGAGCAGCACAGGCAATACATAGTGGGGAAAATTAATTATTTGATCCCCTGCAGATTTTTTAAGTTTTCCCACTAATTTTATTTCTATAATTATTATCATAGGTGTATTTTAAATGATCGAGACTGAATATCAACTAAAAATACAGAAAAAAAACGTGATTAAAAATGTTATAAATTGAGTTGCAGCTCAGTGAATAAAAATGGCTTGCCTTTCAGGGGCGTTCACCATGTGATTACATTTACATATTTATTGTAAGAACAAGAAATACACCGCAGAGGCAACAATAAACACAAGAGTACACTGTTAATATTATTCTGTACAAGCATGATATTCCAGATCTTATAAAATGTTTCTCCACCACGTGTGTCATACAAAAACAATGCCCTTGTAAAACATAGGCTGTGCTTGTGGTTAAGGCCACAGACTCCGAACCTCAGGCTGTGCATTGTTGAATTCTGGAAATGCTGAATGAAGGTTCAGTGTTCACAAATGCAGTTATCTACATCTTTGCTTGGCTTAATGTATGTGGTATTCTTACACTATTCAGCAAGTTCCTGGAAGGGGCTTATGAAATTTAATTGAGAATCACAAGTCCTGTATTCGCAGCTGCACCCAACTGAATCTTGTCACTTTCTGATAAAAACTGCACAGTCAGCAGTATTTTCCTGAAAAACACTCTAGGCTGCAGTGAGTAAAAGGAGACTCCGTACTCATTACGGCTTGTATTCTGCTGGATGTGCTGCATGCCACAACGGGTTTTGTTTAGGTCTGAGTTCATTCCCACTTTTTTATATTCATCATATTCCTCCTCTACCAGAGGAATCTAAAATGACCACACTAATAAAGAGAAAGTAATGTAACTAATCTAAGTTGGTTTTAAAGGCTAACTAAACCCAAGGACAGAAATGCACTATATTGCAGCATGCGGTCCTTAGATGTGATGGCTGTATTAGATTTTTTTTTTTTTTTTTTTTTTTCTCCCCAAGAACATTTTCAGCAAATATCTGTTGACTTGCTTGGAACACAATGTCCTTGTCACTTTCTGTGAGTATCTTTTTCTTAGCTATCTTCTGTAAACTACCGATTGCCCTGCCCCCCATGTAATGGAGATGAAGTAATATGGAAATGTTTGTAGTCCATATCTGGAGAGCAGCCTGGGGTGACAGCCGTGGTTTCCTCCATAGATAGATACAGTTGAACAGTAAGGAAGCCACTCATGGGCAGGATGTGACATTTTTAGGATAACCAGGGTAAAGTAAAGCAAAAAAGAAAGTAAATGCAGTTAAAGACCAGTAAGCTGCAATATACACTATATTGCCAAAAGTATTGGGCCAGCCCTCCAAATCATTATATCCAGGTGTTCCAATCACCTCCATGGCCGCAGGTGTATAACCTCACCTAGGCATGCAGACTGCTTCTACAAACATTTGTAAAAGAATGGGTAACTCAGGAGCTCAGTGAATTCAAGCGTGGTACCGTGATAGGTTGCCACCTGTGCAATAAGTCCATCCATGAAATTTCCTTGCTACTAAATATTCCACAGTCAACTGTTGGTGGTATTATAACACAATGGAAGCAACTGGGAGCAACAGCAACTCCGCCACAAAGCGGTAGGCCAGGTAAAATGACAGAGCAGGGTCAGCACATGCTGAAGCACAGAAGTTGCCAACTGTTTACAGATTCAATAGCTAAAGACCTCCAAACTTCGTGTGGCCTTCAGATTGGCACAACAGTGCATAGAGAGCTTCATGGAATGGGTTTCCATGGCTGAGCAGCTGCATCCAAGCCTTCTATCACTTAGCGCAATGCAAAGCGTCGGATGCAGTGGTGTAAAGCATGCCACCACTGGACTATAGAGCAGTGGAGATATTCTCTGGAGTGATGAATCATGCTCTCCGTCTGGTAATCTAATGGATGTGTCTGGGTTTGGTGGTTGCCTGGAGAACTACACTTGGCACAATGCAGTCAGGCAAGTACAAAGTTTGGTGGAGGGGGCGCTATGGTATAAGGCTGTTTTTCAAGGGTTGGGCTTGATCCCTTCGATCCAGTGAAGGGAACTCTTAAGGCGTCTACATACCAAGACATTTTGGTCAATTTCATGCTCTCAACTTTGTGGTAACAGTTTTGGAGATGGCCTCTTCCTATTCCAACATGACTGCACACCAGTACACAAAGCAAGGTTCATAAAGACATGGTTGAGCGAGTTTGGAGTGGAGGAACTTGACTGGCCTGCGCAGAGTCCTAACCTCAACTTGATAGAACACTTTTCGGATGAATTAGTGCGGAGACTGAGCCAGGCCATATAGTGTATTACGTGGTGAGTTTTGGGTTTAGATACATTTTAGGTTGATAATAAAGCAACATCATATTTTTTTTAAATTTGTTTTAACTTTGAATATTTGAGTGAACAGTACTCTGGTATCTCATAAGATATGTGCAAATAGAAGCTTGCACAGCAACATCCACACACGTAGGACACCCAACATCACATGTTACATCAGTGATGACAAAGAGGGGCAAACAAAAATGCTGTGCAGGTGCCCAACGTCCTCCTCAACTGATGAGATCATTGGTTGTTAGGATGCCGTTGGCTAGAAGGGTTCTTTGAGTAATTTTTAGGTACCCCTGAAGGCACCCTGGTTGAAAGGCTGTGCTAGAGGACAGAACACCACAGGTCCACAAGCCTAAATGAGGTGTGATGTTTCCTGCTTCATAGATTTTTCAAGAATCTGCTCAGTGGGTCTAATCCTGTATTTGAAGTAGCTTCCCACATCCTCTGTCTAATATAGTATAAACTTTTACAATGCAGGTTTAAGGCTGGGCAGAGGTTACTGTAGACAGTAGTGATCCATGAAGATCTAGTCTGCATTTGCACAGGTGTTGAGCCACTCTGTGAACCCCTCTGTGTGCATCTAGCCACTATCACAGCAGGTAGTTGCTGGCTGTGTAAACAGTCACGAATCTATGTGGACGCCTAAAGCCTGTCAATGTACTGTACAGGCTTGGTGACCACTGCTTTCAGTACACCACTTGCAATTCCGGGTGCAGCAACTAATAACTGTTAGTGGTGATATAACAAAGTGCAAACAAACTGGGAACAACAGGAACTCAGTCATGACGTGGTACGTCACCAAAAATGACAGAGCAGGGTCAGCGCATTCTGAAGCGCACAGTGTGCAGAGGTCGGCACTGCGCATTTTGCATATTTATTCCAGGCCATTTACTTTAAGTGTGGAAGCCAGTTGCTTAGTTTAGTAACCAGAGAAACCTTTTTTTTTTTTTTTTCCTTTTTATTGTACATCATGGGACACAGAGTAGGTATTCGGCTTATATGCCACCTATAGGTGAATGCACACCAGCCGACCAATCGGAGAGGATGTCCTCCCCTATATAACTCCTCCTACACAGGAAGTACTTCAGTTTTTTTTGCCAGTGTCTGTAAGGGGTATCCTTCAATTTGCCTCTGTATGAGGTTGCTAGGAAAGATGGTGTCCTCCTTTTTGAGCTATTTCCTATGCCCATTTCCACTCCAGACCTCTGCAAAGGAACATTCTGACTGTTTGGAACAAGAAGGTTCTGGCCCTGGATTACTGTATGTCCCTGTCTCCAGAAGTACTGCGATACCTGAATTGGTGATTTGAGGAGGCCACAGTTCAGGGAACGTGGCTTTCACAGAAAAGGGTTCTACCCATCAATGTCCAGGAACTTCGGGCAATGAGGCTGACTCGGAGGTATTGGACATCCAGGCTTCAGGGTTGACTTGTAAGGATTCAGTCCGACAATGCCACGGCAATGGCATACATAAACCACAAGGGCGGTACCAGGAGTCAAGGGGCTCGAGAGGAGGTGAATTACATTCTGACCTGGGCAGAGAGATATGTTCCAAGTTTGTGAGCTGTGTTCATTCTGAGGGTGGAAAATTGGCAGGCGGATTATCTCAGTCGCAACTGATTGCAGGGGAATGGGCTTTGCATCCCGAAGTTTCTAAGGTAATCTGTCAGCAATGGGGTTGCCCAGACATAGATCTTTTGGCTTCCAGGTTCAACATCAAGTTTGGACTTTTTGTGTCTAGGGTAAGGGACCCTCTTGTGATGGGTAGATGCCGTCGTGATTCCTTGGAGCCAGTTTTCACTGATTTATGCCTTTTCTCCAATTGAGCTGCTGCCATGTCTGTTATGCAGGATTTGGGAGGAGTCTGTTCCGATGATACTGATTGCCCGGGCCTGGTACGCAGACATAGTGAAGATGGCAGTAGACAGACCGTGGTTCTTGCCGTGTCGGCCAGACTTGCTGTCTCAAAGTCCTATATTGCACCCAGCTTTGCGGTCGCTAAATTTGACGGCATGGCTATTTGAAACCCAGATCCTAAAGGATAAGGAAGTATCCGATTCTGTCATCCCCCTCATGTTTGGGGGTTAGAAAGGTAGTCTCTAGGAACATTTAGTACAGAACTTGGAAGGCTTACATTTCCTGGTATGAGGTCCAGGGATTTAGAAACTTTTTAAAAAACTGCTTTCCCAGGGACTAAATCGGTGTCCCAATCTACTTGTCCGTCATGACAATCTACCATATTTCTCACTCCATAAGACACACTTTTTTTTTCTCCCCCAAAAATGGGGAAAATGTCTGTGTCATATGGAGCGTCCAGCCCGGTATTCTCCAACCCCCCCCCCCCCCAATACACCCCCCACCCCCATCGCCGTGTTAGAGTACCAGGCCGGCCACTTGGCTCTTCTGTGCAGCAGAACCTGCTTCTTGGTCCTACTTGTTCCTCGTTCCAGCGGTGTCCTCATCACTGCTGATTTCACCGGTCATCTTCTCTCCCTGACGCTGACATCTTCAGTGTGGGCACCCGGCTGTGAGCCAGGGAGACAGCAGGTGGGGGGGGTGGAGGCTCGCACCATAATGGGCTGTGTGGAAGCAATCCGGGCCTCTCACTCAGCCACCGATGTCGTCCTCACAATGGGCAGGGTGTGAGGAGCTGCAGATCGGAACTGAGGGGTGGGAGCTGGTGATTACCCAGCATGTTAATATGTAAAGACTTCCACTCTCTGCAGTTAGAGAAAGAAAGTGGGAGTCTTTTCATATTGGCAAGCCAGGCAATCACCCACTTGTTAACATAATAACTTGGGCAGCTCCAGCCCCTCAGTCCCTAACTGCAGTTCTTCCCAGCCCCATCTGCTATAAGGATGACATCGGTGGCAGGCTGGAGGCCCAGGAGAGGACATCCCAGGATGATTGGTGCCTATGCTTTGCCTAAAGTACCATAGGACTCTGCAGGGGATGGATTGCAATAAAAGGTGCGCTGTGTTTTGTTAGGGGGTGCTGCGATGTAAAGGGGGCAGTGATTTGAAGGGGAACTGAGGACACTGTGGGACGTCTTTAAAAAGGGGACTACAGTGTACTCTAAAGATGATAATGTACTGGGGGACTGTGATGTGTTATATCGCTAACGTGATTCGGACCTCTGCAGGAAGGAAATTTTGCTGACCGGACCTTCCGTAAATTTTATTTCAAGACCCCTGCTATAGAGTTACTTGAGTGGCAGCTGTGGGATTGGTGATAAAATTTCCAAGATAGCAGTGCCCAAAAGCAGTATTGGGCCTTTTTAAAGGAGAAGCTCACCTTTTTGTAACATGTTACACCAATATTTGGGGTGTAACATGTTACAATTGTTTTGGTCCCTGCAACCTGCCCCGCAATCCCCCCCCCCCCCGTTGTGCCAGCTAATGGGGGAATCTTCTCTCTTCCCCCCCCCCCCCCCCCACTGGCTGTCACAATTTAAAAAAAATACAGCTGGAGACCTGCATGGCATCAGTGATCTGCTGATCGCTGGTTCAATGCTTTCCAGGCTCCTAAACAAAAAAAATAGTAAATACACTTTTTTTACCTACAACAAAGTGTGCATTTATTTATTGTTAAAAGGTGAACTTATCCTTTTTTAATGTCTACACAATGTAGGTTTTTACTGGTAAATGCACAAAATACATTTAAATGCACATATAGCCTTATGGGAAGATTTTTGTTGCTAAATGGCCTGACAACAGGAACTCTTGAATGTTGTCTTTTTTTTTTTTGTTGTTTTTTTCCATTTGTGGACAGCAGACCTATTGACAGCATATCTGTCACAGCACATTAATGCCAAAGCAGCAACACAGTCATTCTATGCTTTACTCAGGCATCAAAAGTCGTCATGAAATATATATTCACATTACAAAATTGAGCTTCTAAGCACACTATATTATTGCTGTGATTTTAGGATTAATTTTGTTTGCATAGACCTCGGTAAAGTGTAATTGTGCTGAGCTCATCTTTTTCTCCATTTAATATGGTTACTGGCCACCAATCTGTGGAAGGTTGCCAGAAAGACAAAAGCATTTTTTTATAATGATGCTGGGAAAACATTGGGCTGTGAACTGATTTAAAAGATTACTCTACTTTATTATTCTGTGCTTGTCATTTACACTTCGTTAATTTTAAAGCTCATCTGCTGCCAGCAAATGATGGAGGCAGCCTCTTGCATTGTACTATATATTAATCCAACTATAGAAGGTGTCTGGAAGATCATTTTAATCAATGAGAGTGATATTCTGTCCTCAGTTGGTGATAAGTGAAGATCCTGTGCTCAGGTGAAAATACATTCCATGTGATACTTATTCCATTCAGTGAAGTGCAAGGAATATGGTAAAAATGCACACTTACCAGATGCGCATTTTAAGTATGCAGTATTGTGTAAATTATGCAATCTGCCAGAGGTCCCCTTTAAGGTGCAATGGGTATACAGCCTGGAAAGGATCTCCCTCCGGAGAAGGGCCCGGAGCTGTTCTGCAGCTGTGTTTCACATGGAACTCTGTAAATTAGCAGCTCAGTGTAGAGCCAAGAAAGAGGGTGCCCATAGTGTAGTAATTAAAGGAATTTATTGCAGAAAAAACATGTCATCCATGTGGAGAAATATGCATAAAAGCAGAGCTGTGGAGTAATCACAATGACCAGGCATATTCAGAGATGGCCGCTGGACCTTCTTGAGGCTCTGGCGGCATGACACTTTTTTTATGTCAGAAATGTTTATTTGTAAATTTTTGAGGAGTTATTCTTACTTTTAACAGATGAAAGTAAACAAGTGACGTGACAGTTTTTGTGTTTTTTTTTTCATTTAGTTGCATAATAATTCTGCACACTAATAGTTGCCAAATAATTGTGCACATATAGATACTCTCCTAAGAAAGCCATGAACAGCAAGGAAGGTGCTTCTAAGTGCAGTATGCAACAATTTAATAAATCATAAAAGGATTATGAGTGAGTGTGGTGGAATGCACAGGCAAGATGGCCGCCATACTTCCGGGAGAGGCGTGGAATGCACAAGCCGAACGTGACATCAAGGGGCGGTATCGCATTTCGCAGCATGCGTGGATGCTCCTTCAGACTGTAAGTGTGCTTCCACGCCTCTCCCAGAAGTACAGCGGCCATCTTGCCTGTGCGCTCCACCACCTTCAGTGTGCTCTGTGTGCTCCTTTTGGCATTCTACTTGATGAACTTTCACCTTATTGCTATCTCGTAAGTGCTTTTAATCCTTTTATGATTTATTAAATTGTTGCATTCTGCACTTATAAGCACCGTCCTTGCTGTTCATTGTTACCAGAGTCTGCTTCCACTCTTGAAGAGGTGCTCCAGTGCTGTGTGATCCCATGTCGCCTGGTCATCCTTCACTTTTCTCCTGCAGGTTATACCTATGCAGAGCGCCTTATCACTGCTATCTCTCCTAACAAAGCCAAAACCTCACTTTTACTTTCCTAAATATTCAGGTTTGAGGTTTACTAACATTTTGGATTGACCAAGAGCACTGTAGTTGATCAATAATGAAATTTAATCCTCAAAAATACAACTTGCCTACAAAATTGTGCAGTGTTTTAGGGTTTGAGCAAAGAAAGTTTTAGAAGTTTGCCTTTTAGAACAATACATGTTACACCCATATTTAGAGTGTATCATGTTCTAGTTCCCCCTGCCCTCTCCTTATGCCCCCTCCCCCAACCTTAGTGTGACAGTGGGTGGGGGATCCTCTCCCCTGTCACATTTTGAAAACGGTGCTGCTGTGCAGGGCTCCACCTACACAGCTGTATCATTCATTCACTGCGAATGAATCTGAATGAAGAAACAAGTCCTGTTTTCCACCACTGCAGATGAACTTGTAAGTTAATTGAATTGTAAGTTAATTGAACTGTGAGCGCACCGATCGGCATGCTCAAAGTTCATTTACTGTCTACAGCTCTGAAAATGAGGCCAGTACAAGCACAGAGCTGTAGGCAGCTTGACATTACACCCACGATCTACTGATTTTGGGTGCAATACTTTGCAGGCTCATGTTTTAAAAATAAAAAAAATGTGCAGTTGTTTTTTAATTAACTACTTGCCGACCGCAGATAGCCGAATGACGGCTACACTGCAGCCAGCCAGTTCTGGGTGGGCGTCATAGGACGTCCTTCCAGAACGCGTTCTCCTACGCGCCCCCGGCGATCTCCGTGATAGCTGTGTCCTACGGACACAGCTGATCACGTGATGTGGTAAAAGGCCAATTACAGCGGCCTTTTACCACGTGATCAGCTGTGTCCAATGACACGCTGATCTCCGGGAAATGCAATTGCCGGTTCTCAGCTGCACTTTCCTCACGTTGTCAGATCATGAGGAAAGTACTGCCGAGAACCGGCAGTTGTTAGAGCAGGGATCGGCACCAATCATCAGGGCACTGATGATCAGTGCCCTGATTGGTGCCCAGCAGTGCCACCCACAAGTTCCGCCCAGCAGTGCGCCCACTAGCTGCACCCACCTGTGCCCAGCAGTGCACCCACCTGTGCCACCCAGCAGTCACCCACCTGTGCCCACCCACCAGTGCCCATCAGTGCAGCCCAGCGGTTGTGCCAGTCAGTGCCCAGCGGTTGTGCCAGTCAGTGCCCAGCGGTTGTGCCAGTCAGTGCCACCTATCAGTGCTGCCTATCAGTGCCCATTAGTGCTGCCTATCAGTGCCCATTAGTGCCGCCTATCAGTGCCCATTAGTGCCGCCTATCAGTGCCCATTAGTGCCGCCTATCAGTGCCCATTAGTGCCGCCTATCAGTGCCCATCAGTGCTGCCTCATCAACGCACATCAGTGATGGTGAAAAATTACCTGTTTGAAAAATTTTATAATAGAAACAAACTTTTTTTTTTTTTTTTTAATTTTTGGCATTTTTTTTGTTTATAGCGCAAAAAGTAAAGTGCCCAGTGGCGATTAAATACCACCAAAAGAAAGCTCTATTTGTGAAAAAAGAATTATAAAAATTTCATATGGGTACAATCTTTCATGACCGCGCAATTGTCAATCAAAATGCGCCAGCGCTGAAAGCTGAAAATTGGCCTGGTAAAGAAGGGGGTATAAGTGCCCGGCAGGCAAGTGGTTAAAGGTAAACTTACCCTTTAAAGTATAACTAAAGAAAACCTTTTTTGCTTTGGACAGAGTGGAGAAGAACACCTTGTATCTGTGCTTCCATTAGAGAGCTCAAATTCTATCTGTCCTCTTTACCATTATTATCAAAAGTGAGTGAAAGAAATAGCAAGTGTTGGGTTGTCCCCAGAACAGTAATAGAGGGGAAAACATTAGTTCTGGTGACAACCAGGAATTCCCTCACTTTTGAAGGAATTTCCTATAACTTTGTGTTTTGGCTATGGGATGGAAAGTGAAGGGAAATCTCCCCACCGATTTGCAAAAAAAAAAAAGTTATTTCCCTCCTTCTACTCTATTCAAAAATGGGGAAAACCGTTTTCCCTTTAGTTTTACTTTAAGAAAATAGATGGGTCCATTTTAAAGGTGTTGGACAACTTGTGTCACACAC
This sequence comes from Staurois parvus, assembly GCF_062004578.1. Lineage (NCBI taxonomy): Eukaryota > Metazoa > Chordata > Amphibia > Anura > Ranidae > Staurois > Staurois parvus. The sequence continues at coordinate 965,764 of NW_028317862.1, forward strand.
TAGGACATTAGTATTGGATTTCTTTTCTGCTTGTTTTATAGCCTTTCTTGCTTCTACTATGATTGCACTATACAGTTGTCCAGCATGAATCTGTGTCCTGGATTGGAAATTGTGCCCACTGCATGTACATCACTCCTATCCTAAGGCTGGAATTCTACTCTGTAGAAGACTATCCCAGAATACGGATAAGCTTTGGTTTACCCTGAGTGGCCAGTAAAGTATACTATGTTTTATGTATTGTGTGCAAACCCTAATAGCCCTAAGCACAATGATGTTTCAGCATTTCTTTTCCTCTTTTTAACAGGAAAATGTAATGCATCAATATAGAGGCTAATGCCAGCTGAAACATTTTGCTGCTTTGTATAGCAACAGGCTTCCTCTTGTGAAACACTGTAGTTAAAACTTCACGTCAGGCTTTTTGATCTGAGTTGATCAACACTGCTCAATGCAAAAAAATGACTATGTGCCATGCTCACACCAAACTTTGTGCATTGGCATACCTTGAGGAAAACTAGGAATGTTGCTTTTTTATACAGTGCCATCTGTCATCACATTACAGCACAGTGTTTTAAATTAAGTGTTCAAGTTAAAAGAAAAAAGTGTGTTATAACCATTCTTTGCAGCATTTGTGCACAGTACACACCAACGTGCATATGTTATGTGTGCCTGCTAGGGTGAACGGGTGCGGTGGGCATTATCGTGCAATTTTCCGCAACACACTGGAAGCCATGGTACATGTGCAAAGCAGCGTCATTCGTTCTGAATGGCGCCCCAGTATACTTTGCAAATGGATGTGTGGCGCGGTGCAGTGCTGAACAACGGTGTATGAACCTTTTTTTTTTTTTTTTTTTTTTTTTTTCCGTTTTGAGGGTGGGGGGGTTTGTTTTTTTGGAGGGGAAGTGTAACACACTCTAGTGCAGTGGTTCTCAACCTGTGGGTCGAACAACCCTTTCACAGGGGTCGCCTAAGACCATCGGAAAACACATATTTCCGATGTGTAAAGAGCAGCTGCTGTGTAGAAAGCAGCTGCTGTGTTGAAAGCAGCTACTCTGTTAAAAGCAGCTACTGTGTTGAAAGCAGCAGTATTGGAGGTAAAACGACACTTCATGAATTATAATTACTAGATAAATAATTTTATGGTTGGGGTCACCACAACATGAGGAACTGTATTAAAGGGTCGCGACATTAGGAAGGTTGAGTACCACTGCTCTAGTGCGTTGTCTGAGCTGCAACACATAGCTATTGGCAAGGTGCTTTAGAGTGCCTTTCAGAATGAGTAGCGCCATATCACACCAACGCATTGCATTAAATGTGTATGGGCAACTGTTGAGAACAAGCACTTAATAAAACCATATCCACCAATTTGACATCCAATAATTGGTGGCCCTACAAAATATCTTCCTTTTTCCTCTGTTATGATGTTGAACAGAAAAACTCAAGCATGGCCAGGTATTGGAAGGCTCAAGGCTGTAAAGAAATCCTAGTCTGCTGTAGCATGGTAGTTTTCATACTTCTGGTAGTGTTGGGAGCTGCCCCTCCTCTGTACATTTCTGTTATCCTTAAAGTCCAGTTGCTGTATAGTGATGGGACAATGAAGGGGCAGGCCACCTCTCAACACTACAAAGTGGTGGCAACTTACAGTGGCTTAGGATGCAGGACCCCTCTGATGCCAGAGGGTAATGTGTTTTGGACAGTGTTGGGTAGGCAACACTGCCAAGTACAGACTTGTACTTCTGTAAACTGTTCAGTACCTTTTATGCTACCAAGTTGCTTTGTTTTTATAGATTTTTTTTTTTTTTTTTTTAAAGATGGGGGGCCTAAATTGTTAGCAGTTTTATTTAGCAAGGTTTTATTGAGCAACCCATGATAGGGTCCTCAAACATCAGCATGCTGAGAATTGGGGCAAAAATTAACTGCAAACAAAAATTGGGCATTCCTGCTAACTTCTTTTCCTTGATTAAAAGAAGATACTTTGGGCAAAGTACATCTTTTGAAACTATGTTCACTCCTAAACAATGGCATATTTCAGAACTAAAATTTCACTATTGCTGGTGCTGACTAATTAAATCAGCAAAGTGTTGTGGCAGGAATCTGGGCCTGGCATTTTTGTCCTGGTTGGAATGTGTCAACACTCTGGCCCACTCGTAATTGGATTCTGTCTGGTTGATTCAGTCATTTTTGTCTGAAGTTGATCACAGCAAAATTCTTTTTTTTTTTTTTTCCCCCTCTAATTTTGTTACCTAGCAATTAGAAAGCTTTGACACTGCAGGATGTGAAGTGACGGTACAGTATGACCATGCTCTACAGCACACGTAAATACTTACAAATGTAGTTTTTGTCTTGCAAACAAGGCCTGTAGACATCTGCCTGTAGCAAACACAAGGATTTAAAAATTGTACTTGCCTGTACAGCAGTTCTCTTTTGACTTGATGTGGCTCAATGATGACCTTATTAGTGTTCCCTCTAAAGCAAAGGTGAAATTCCTATTAACCTCCCTGGCGGTATTCCCGAGTGTAGCTCGGGGTAAAATGTCAGTGCCAAAAGCGGTAACCCTGAGCTACACTCGGGCTTACCATGCGGCGCTGCATAGGGAGTCCCTGCAGCACTTACCTTGTCCTTCGCTCCCGCGATGTGTCCCCTGCAGCATCCCCGGCCATCTCCTCCAGCCAATGCCGGCTTCTGTGTTCCGGTCCCTGTGACGTCGGGACGTACGGGCGGCGGCGGGAAATTTGAAAATTTTTAAAAATTTCATTTTTTTCAGCGACAGCGTGAAGAAAGTGCAGCTGATAACTGGCAACTGTATTTACCCTGTGATCTGCTGTGCCATTGGGTACAGCAATCACCGGCGGCGCCGGGTGTGGTTTTTTTTTTTTGAGTGGGTATAAAAATAATAAAATCCCATTTTGTTGCTTTGCAGCCTGAAATGAAGACACTGTTTTTTTTTTTTTTTTTTTTTTTTTTTTTTATTTTCCAGCTGTATTTGTAACTTTTATATCCAAGTGAAAAATACAACACCAACATGTCAGAAAAAAATTAAAGAAAAAATTTCAAAGACAGAATCAGTGAGTTTGAAAATGGACTTGTAAACGTAATCAGGTGTAGCTAATCTTCTCAATGGCACACAAAGCCATTTGACTTTCAACTGTGATCAGTTGTGGTCATTTTGATTAGTTCAGCATAAAAAGAGCTTTCCTGGAGCATTTCAGTCCCTGGGATAAATAATTTGACAGAGTGATCATTATATGCATGTGACCACAATATCACAAACTCGCCACAAATGTGAGGGTGATTCTTTTTAATACCCACCGTAAGTGATCGCATACCCTCTGTTCTCCGCTGCATAAGAGGTGGGGAGGAGAAACAGCAGGACACTAAACTTAGCAGTGAGAGGTTGTGGGGGGGTCATGTTGGGGCAAGTCTGATCATTGGTGAGCAGGCTGAGTTACCAGTACAGCTAGAGAGCTGACCACACTGTGCTCTCATGCTTATTGTGGTCAGTTTTTAATAGGAAAGCAGAGGGACTGACAGGAACATCAGGGATTTCATACAAAGAGAGCAATACAAAGAGGACAGGATACTTTGTCATACAAGTTCACGGCACAGCACTCGCCTATCAGGAATATGAAATGCCGGGTTTACATATGCTTTAAAGCATAACATCTTTTGGCATACAGCCATTTTCTGCTTTTCTTCCTGTATTCTTGATAGACATGTTCTAGGTAGATGAGTGCAGGGGTATAAAGGGCTAATTTCATGCATTGATTAAGAAACTTTGCACCAAGATCATTCTCCCCGCAGAATTTTAAAATTAATGAAATGCAACAGGGCACATTTTGGAGGCAAATTCGCATGAAAAGGCAGTTTTATTCAAACTGCTTAATATGCATTTGATGTAAACAGCTATGCAGCTGTATTTGATGCTGTTATGTACTGCCAGGAGCTTGGAAGGAGCACCTGTTGGTATTGGGGCAATTGATAGTATAGCAGCTGAAAGGGCTATTATCTGCTTTAGTCACTTTCTGCCAAGGTAAGTAAAGCTAATTACGGGACAAATCCTAAGTCCTGCTTAAGAATGTTGCCACCGTTTTATATAATGTCTAAACTGGGATTTACAGTTGATTAGAAATGTTCTGCACAATTTGCCTCATGTATTTGTGGTTAGCAGGTCTGTACATTATTTCCAATACTTCATCCTGCTCTGGCATACCACGTGTTGTAGGAGATTTCATCTGTTGCCATATTCATTATGTTACAGGGAGAGATTTAGAGGATAGGACACATTGATAAGCCTGAAAATGTAGTGTTGGCCAACAGATCTGTACATGGAGGTTTGCTGCTTTTCAAACACTGCAGTCATCAGCAGCAGATCATTTTTATTTTTGTCAGTTTTATTGAATACGTTTGTACTGTACAGGATTTGCAGGAATAGGCAGTTTTAAACTCATGCATGGGCTGATAGAAGACGTTTGTGATTAGGGACAGAGAAAAACAAAGCATGCAAGGGATTTCTTCTCCATCTCTGCATGTTGTCTGCAAGCAATGCAATAGTGTTTCTCTTGCAAGGATAGCGAATACAAATGTTTCAGTATGGTAGTTGACATCTTGGAAGAGGACTGTAAAATGATTGTCGTGTATATTGATTGTGTATTTACATTATATTGCTGAACGTTTTGGGCCAGCCCTCCAAATCATTGGATTCAGGTGTTCCAATCACCTCCATGGCCACAGGTGTATAAATCAAGCACCTAGGCATGCAGACTGCTTCTACAAACATTTGTGAAAGAATAAGTTGCTCTTAGGAGCTCAGTGAATTCAAGCATGGTACCGCGATAGGTTGCCACCTGTGCAATAAGTCCATCCGTGACATTTCCTTGCTACTAAATATTCCACGATCAGCTGTTAGTGGTATTATAATAAAGTGGAAGCAACTGGGAGCAACAGCAACTCAGCCACGAAGTGGTAGGCCACGTAAAATGACAGAGCGGGGTTAGTGTATGCTGAAGCGCACAGTGCGCAGAATTTGCCACGTAAATTGACAGAGCGGGGTCAGCGCATGCTGAAGTGCACGGTGCGCAGAGGTGGTCAACTGTCTGCAGAGTCAATAGCTAAAGACTTCCAAACTTGGTGTGGCCTTCAGATTAGCACAACAGTGTGTAGAGAGCTTTGTGGAATTGTTTTCCATGGCTGAGAAGCTGCACCCAAGCATTACATCACCAAGTGCAGTAATAAGTGATGATCAACTGTTAGTCTTGGTTCACACTAATGTGATTTGCACTGCGACTTTGCCAGGCGACTTGAGTACTACTCTGAAGAAACTTTAAGGGAATGCCTGTGTAATCTTTCTGTAATATCGAATCCAAATCACATCAATATAGATGAGGATTCAACTTGGAGGTGATTTCAGTTAAAATCTACGGGCACAAGATGGATAGAAGTCGCCTTGAAGTAGTACAGGAACTTTTTCTAAAGTCGGAGTGACTTCAGTAGTACTAATTAAGACAGTTCTCATTGACTAACAGGGGATTTCACGTCATGCGACTTGTGGTCTCACAAGTCAGATCCCAAGTCACGGCAGTGTGAACTGAGCCTTAGTGGTATTATAACAAAGTGGAAGAAACTGAGAACAGCAACTCAGCCATGAAGTGGTAGGCCATGTAAAATGACAGAGTGGGGTCAGTGCACGCTGAAACATACAGTGCTCTGAATTCGCCAACTGTCTGCAGAGTCAATAGCTAAAGACCTCCAAACTTTGTGTGGTCTTCAGATTAGCACAACAACAGTGTGTAGAGAGTTTTATGGAATGGGTTTCCATAGCCGAGCAGCTGCATCCAAATCTTACATCACCAAGTGCAATGCAAAGCGTCAGTTGCAGTGGTGTAAACTACCCCGCCACTGGACTCTAGAGCAGTGGAGACATTTTTCTCTGGAGTGACGAATCACGCTTCACTGTCTGGTAATCCGATGGACGTGTCGGGGTTTGGCGGTTGCCAGGAGAATGGTGCTTGCGTGACTGCGTTGTGCCAAGTGCAATGTTTGGTGTAGGGAGAATTATGGTGTGGGGTGGTTTTTTTATGGGTTGGGCTTGACCCCCTTAGTTGCAGTGAAGGGATCTCCTAAGGGAACGCCTAAGGCTCCAAAGGCATACCAAGACATTTTGGACAATTTTATGCTCCCAACTTTGGGGATGGCCCCTTCCTGTTCCAACACGACTTGTGCACCAGTGCACAAAGCAAGGTTCATAAAGACATGGATGAGCAAGGTTAGGGTAGAGGAACTTGACTGGCCTGCAGAGAGTCCTGATCTCAACCCGATAGAACACCTTTTGGGATGAATTAGAACAGAGACTTTGAGCCAGGCCTTCTCGTCGGACATCAGTTCCTGACCTCACAAATGCTGTTATAGCTGCAAAGGGTGGGCCAACTCAATATTGAACCCTACGGACTAAGACTGGAGTGCCAATAAAGTTCATGTTTGTGGAAAGGCAGGCATCCCAATACTTTTGGCAATATAGTGTGTTTATCTCTACAGGGAGAAAATTGTGTGCTCCTCTTGTTTGTGATGCTCGCTAGGTGCTGCTGGCAAAACTTTTAACTTAAAAATAATTTTTTTGTTGTCGGTTTCATGCTGCTTCCTCTGTCTGTTCCAAATGTGGGCCTTCTACTTCTGTCTATTCCCAATGTTGGCCTTCGATCTCCAAACTATGAAATCCCCCTGGAAAAATGTTCTCCTCATATATTTTTATCTGTTACTTTTTAAAGTTTTTATTGCTGTCTGTGTCCCTGTTGGGGTGATTCACTGTCTCTAATTGTCCGATCACCATTGTCACTAGGAATAAAAGTAATTGTAAATTCAAACACTTTAGTTGCCGCCAGAACTGAAATAGAGGAAATTTTCCAATAGGGACACCTACTATGACAACTGTCTCCTAAGAGGGGATATCTGCCATCCTCGAAAGATAGCCTCTTTCCTGTTGAGTCTACAGGACAAGGACAAGTGAAATCTCCCTAATGAGACAGATGGCAAAAAAACTGACAGAGGTTTTAACCCTCCCCTACTAGATCCAAAAAAAAATGGTTGTGACTTTAGATATGCCTTACGTTTTTATTGTCTATGTCCCTGCTTGGGAGTTTCTCCCCAATATTTGTTCCGCTGACCAAGGTCTCAGGAGTCGAGGATAAATCATCAGATGGGGTTGAAAGTTCTGGAGATAACCGTGTAAGCACACCATCCTGCCTGCATGCCTGAGCTTGAGCGCAAATGGATTTCAGGAAGTAAATGCTACAATAATCAGCTGCTTAGTCAAGATTGCCACAGCCAGAATCACTAGGGGGTGTTTTTACAGCAAAATAGAGCATGGATACATGGATGGAACGATTGGGGTGTTTTGCTTTTGAATATTAAAAACTAATTAAATAGCGTTTTTGGCTTGTGGTGCTCAGTTGGAGCGTAGTTCCACTTTAAGCAGTTCCTATCACCCCCCCCCCCACACACACACTCACAAAATGGTCATATAGCATAAAGCCTAGTTTTAGCAAAATCCAGTTTTTACTATTAATGCGGATCAGAAGTGCATTGTTTATTACTTTTAATAGTGGATTCAACTTCCAGTTGTCCAATCATAACCATATTCTGCTTTCCTCACTCTTCAATTTTCAGCAATGATACTTGCAGCACTTGTACCAAACCAAAATTATGTGCTGACCTTTACTGCTCAGCTCTCTCTAATAATTTCAAATGTCATTTCATGCTGATCCAATTAACCTCTAAAGCCTCAGGTAAAATAACCTCATGGTTTTGAAGAATTTTCACCTTGACCTTTTCCAGTCTGATTACATTTCCAAAAAAAAAAAGAGAGAGAAATGTTGTGGCCTCAAAATAAAAGAAGTGCAATTAAACAACTGTTTTGGGCAAGTGGTTAAAGTGGAACTCTAGTCAGAAAATTAAGTCCTGCTAGATCACTTCAGGCTGTCCCCTTTTGCATGTAAAACCTTAAAAGTGCCTATGTTTAAAATCCAGTAATACACTGTCTCACCCTGCTCTGCACATGCTCAGTTGATCTCTGTTAGGCACTGTGCTTAAAATGTAGAGGCTGATCTGCTGACAGCCTAAAGATTTATGTTGCTCAGGGTGTCTGGGCAAAATGTCAGCTTCCAGCAAGAAGACACAGGAACAACGCTGGAGGCAATTTAGCATGGTTATTAACCACTTACCCTCCTGAGGATTTACCCCCCCCCCCCCCTTCCTGAACAGGCCATTTTTTGCGTTATGGCGCTGCGTTACTTTAACTGACAATTGTGCGGTCATGCAATGCTGCACCCAAGTGAAATTTATGTCCTTTTATTTCCCCACAAATTGAGCTGTCTTTCGTATTTGATTGCCTGTGCGGTTTTAATTTTTTGCGCTATAGTAATAAAAAAAATAAATGTAAGTAATAAAAAAATAAAAAAAACCCGACCATTTTAAGAATTTTTTTTTTTTTACTTTTTGCCATTAAACATGCCCAGTAAAAAAATTTAAAAACTAATTTCTTCATAAATTTAGCCAAAATGTATTCCGCAACATGTCATAGCTAAAAAAAAAAAAATCCCAGTATGTGTAAATCAATTGGTTTACATGAACGTTATAGCATTTACAAATGACGTTATACATATCGGGATTTTTTTTTCTACTAGTAATGGCGGCGATCAGCGACTTTTAGCGGGACTGCTGCGAATATTCTGATACTGGGGGGAACTGACTTGGTATCACTGACATCCCCAGAGACACCAATACTGTGATCAAGGCTAAAAAAAGCACTGACACTGTACTAATGGCACTGGGCAGGAAGAGATTAATATGAGGGGCGATCAAAGTGTTAACTGTGTAGGGAATGTTTTACTAGGAGGCGGGGTGTGTGTGCTTCACTGTAAGCACACTGCTCTGGATGGCTGTGATAGCCAGCAGGAAGGAAGACTGTAATCAAAACAGTCTTCCTCCCCTACCATACACCTCCACAACTTGATGGTCCTGTAGTTTTTTTTTTTCATTAAAGTGCCAAAGACAGAAGGTGTGTGTTGTTTTTTTTTTCTTCCCTTAATGCATTCTGTGCATTAAGGAAAAGAAGGAAAAAAAACACCTGGGTGCAGTTACCCCCTCAGCCCCCTAATACCTGACCCCCATTTTGATCCAGCGTTGTACATGAGAGCAGGGGCTCTCCTGGGTCGATCTCTCCTCATTGGCTTTCATAATGGCTCCCTCTGCTGCCAATCACAGCCAGTAAGCAAATGAGGAGAGAGTGGGGGTGTGTGGCCGAGCCAGTGTGCGTGTGGACAATGTCTTGCTATTGCGGACACTCGGCAGGGGGGAGGAGCCAGGGCCACGAGCAGGGATCCCAAAAAAAGAAGAGGATCGGGACTGCTCTGTCCAGAACCATTGCACAGAGCTGGTAAGTATACCATGTTTGCTATAAAAACAAAACATTTAGAATCACTTTAACGTTTTACTGTGTTTTTCTATCTCCTTGCTGTGTCTTCAGTGAGCTGCTGAACAACTTCTGTTTTCTTCCTTGCTTTTGTTTGTTTGGGATGCACAGCGCATGTTAGTTGCTGCCATGGGCATTGCTCTATGCACAATAAAATTCTATAGTCCTTTGCCCACAGTCCTTTGCCCACCGTCCTTAGTCCATTTCAGAAGCAAGCAACGGTGGCTATTTTATTACATATGGTGGGACCCCATGAAAACTTATGTAGCTGCTCTATAACTGGAAGAAAAAAAAATTCATACATACTTGAATAAAAAAACTTTCAGTGTCTAACTTGGGGGGATGGAGGAAGAGGCTGTATTACCTAGGCTAAATTTGCACTGGAATGCACAGCTGCTGGAGAGCTTTACTTCTCAGCACATTTTTCACTGCAAAATTGCACCATATTTGGGATGCCATTAAGAATGAATAGTACTCAAGCCCATGTTGCATGTTTTTTGCTGCAATTCCAAGTTGCTTAGGTGTAAATGGGGCCTTCGTGCCGGTTCACATCAGGAATTGCACTGGAATGTGCTCCGCTGAATGATTCCTAGATAGATTCCTAACAACACCCCAAATGCAGATAAAAAACACAGTGCAGGCGAATGCACTTCATTTGCAATCTGCCTTTGGCGTGTCATTACATTGTAATGTACATCCAGTGTGTTTTGAACACATTGCGGGAAATGCACATGGTACAACGGTTTCTTGCAATGCATTCCGGTGTGGACAAGCACTTAGAAAGGAGGCTGCTGGGGATGGATGGTGAAAGTCTGCTGGAGCAAGGAATAGGGAAAGTATTAGCCCATTCCTCTGCCCATAGATTTAACGACCATGTAGCCCTTGCAGTGTGATGGGGCACCACTGAAAGGTTATCTTCCTTTTTTTTTTTTCTTTTTTTTTTTTGTGCCCCACGTTAGGCATTGAATTCTGATTTCAGAAACCTTTTGTTTTTCTTCTCCTTTTGCCTGGTGCCTAAATTTAGATGTGAAGTATCGGGGTGTGTTGTGATGTTTCACAGCAAGCAGCAGTTGCGCTTTCATATTTTCACGCACTACTTGCATCTGTTGAGCCAGCTGGCTTTTTTAGAAGGCTTTTACATACTGCTTGCTGAAAGCATTTTTTTCAATGCAGATTCAGGATGCTTGTGACTTCATATAGTGATGCTTTAAACAATGCGTTATTTTTAATTTCTAGACAAAGATCATATTTCTTCGGGAATTATGTGCTCTGGCAATACTGGCATTTCTGTTTTTTACTTTGCGTCCACCAGTTATGGTTTGGTAATGGTGTAAAAATGCTCATTGAACATAGTTCATGGCGATCTGTAGGAGTTTGGTTTGACCTTGTAGAGTGGAAAGCATTGCAGTTTGTGAAGTTAGAAAAACAATCTTTGGTTAATGGAGCATCTCTAAAGTACCTCTAACATTCTGTGGATATCTTTTGTCTACCCTGAAAAGAGGCAGCTGTACGCTCTGTTTGGGGTGTAGTTTCTCAACAGATTCCATGTGCTTTGCTATCAGTCAGCGGTGTCTTCCCTGCACCAAAGTCATTGGGGGAATTAATAATGGGAAATATTGTGGTTTGAAGTATTGTGCAAAGGAACATTTTTTGGAAAGTTTTTTTTTTTTTTTTTTTTTTTTTTTGTGACCCGTACCCTAAATTAATGATGTTATAATACAAGTCTTATGCGGTGTTGTACAGCCATGCCAAATCTTCATAAATATGCAATACAACAGTTTCTATAAGTGTCCAATTGCCTGTGCCAAATAATATGAGGCAGTTTTACTAATGTGCCAATTTAAAAACCATTGTAAAATATTCACCATTGTACCATTTCCACAGTGCTGTAAGGGCCAGAACGCAGTGTGGGTAAGCCATGTTTTGTGCACTTTTCCCGCACCACATTTAAAGTAACCTGCATTTGCAACCTGCAGTGGGTGTCAATGTTACAGACATCCTTCTGTACCATGTGATTGGTTGTATGTGCATGCTCTACATATGCTGTGGTGCAGTACGATTCAGCCCATTGGGCTCAAATTGCACTGCATGCAAATAGCACAGGATTGCTATAGTGAGGAGGTATGGACAGAGATGATTAGCACTGCAGCAGGAAAAGGAGATGCATATGGACAGCCAGCCAAGGTGAAAAAGTGTGTGTGTGTGTCATTCAGCTGACAGGCTGAATGTAAAAAAAAGAACAGATTCCCACTGTCCACACAATCAAGGTGGATGGAGGAATCCCCCCTGCTGGGGCATTGCATTCTGACAGTGAGTCTATCCACTGTTAGAATACACTGGTTAGTGTTCAGCTTTTGCTGAAGGATCAAGTTGGAAAACGATTGACATCTGTCAAACAGGGAGGGCCACACACAGATCAAAATTTGGCCATCTCCTGCTGAACTGGATGAATTTAAATCCGCTTGTACCTAGCTTTAGGATGAATCCTGCAGAAGATTTTTTTTGGATTTGCGGCAAAATTTTGGCACATACCAGAATAGGCACGCTTGAATCCGAAGCACCACCACCAGTCTGTCAGTCTTTGTTAATCTCACTTACAGTGCCTTGAAAAGTATTCATACACCTTGAAATTTTCCACATTTTTGTCATTTTACAACCAAAAACGTAAATGTATTTTATTGGGATTTTATGTGTTACACCAACACAATGTGCCACATAATTGTGAAGTGGAAGGAAAATGAGAAACGTTTTTACATTTTATTTTTTTTTTTTTACAAATATCTGAAAAAGTGTGGTGTGCATTTGTATTCAGCCCCCTTTACTGATATACCTAACTAAAATCTAGTGGAACCAATTGCCTTCAGAAGTCACCTAATTAGCAAATAGAGTCCACCTGTGTGTAATGTAATCTCAGTATAAATACAGCTCTTCTGTGAAGCCCTCGGAGGTTTGTTAGTGAACAAACCGCATCATGAAGGCCAAGGAACACACCGGACAGGTCAGGGATAAAGTTACCATGGGCCTCTTGGCTGTTTCTCTGATTAATGCTCTCCTTGCCCGGCCTGTCAGGTTTAGGTGGACGGCCATGTCTTGGTAACCCTGCTTTAAACGTATCCACAACTTTATCTCTGACCTGTATGATCACGTGGTAAAAGGCCGCTGTGATTGGCCTTTTACCTCATCACGTGATCAGCTGTCCCTCCCCGAACTGGACAAACGCGCTGTAGCCGTCATTCGGTTGTAACACGGTTGGCAAGTGGTTAAATTAGTTGCTTTGATTTTATTGGAAATCTTATCAAGAAGGAATGCATTAGTGGAAATGAGCTCCACCCAAAAAGGGAAGTTCCGCTTTAAGGACTAGTCCTCTGCTCCCCATTGAGGAATCCACCACTTAGGTGATTGGAAGCAGAAGTTCTCACCATCCCAGACCACCCCCCCAGCCTTCTATGACACGTGACCCATTCACAGGACCATTCACAATGTGCAGCACCACTCTCGGATGTGCAGTAAAGCCGCAAGCTGTCACAGCTGGGTACCCACGCTTTAGATGCCAGCGTCGGGCACCGAGGACGGTCGGTGAACTCGGCTGTGGTGAGCACATCGCTGGATCGAGGGACATGTAAGTGGCTGTTTTTTTTTTTTTTTTTTTAAGCTGCCAGTTATAGTTTTTAGCTGTTGATTTAAATTTTTTTCACTGGAGACTGAAGCTCCGCTTTAGGGACCCATATACACAGGCTTTTAAGGCTGTTATTTGTGTCAGTAGTGTTTAGCTCTCTCCGTACATATCAATGAGAATGCCAGAGTAGTCTGATCCAGCCTAGGAGTTCAACTGCAGGTCAGATCAGACTCCAAAGCATCTTATACACATCTGAAATCCTGTAGTCGGTGCCCATATACACAAGCCCTAAGGCTAGGTTCACACCTATGCAGGTTGCTTTGAGCCGTTTCTTCATTGCGTTTTGCATTTTTGCACCTGCGTTTTTTTATGCGTTTTTGCAGGAGGGTTTTCTTTTTTTTTTTCTTTTTGCTAAGCAGATTTAAAAACATGGCAAAAACTCACTACAATATTTTCTGCAGCGTTTCCAGTGAAACCTATAGAACCAAAAACTCATCTTTTTGCATTTAAAAAAAGTCCCTGACCATTTCCAAGAAATGCACCGGGTGAAAACACGGAGATGTGAATGTGTCCCATAAGAAATCATGTTAAATGGACTGTAGTGCGCATAGGTGTGAACCTAGGGTAAGAATGTTTTGCACACTGTCAGGTGCCTGTGGATGTGATCACAGTACTCAACTGGAGGGGGGGAGGGGCCTCAGACATCTGCCACTCCCAGAAGTACTACAGAGTCACTTTGAACATTAATAGATAAATTCTGATATACTTTAAGGCTCCATGCACAGTAGCTCAAAAAATGCTGGACAAAAAACATTGGTAAATTTCAAGTTTTTTTTTAGGAGCGTTAGTGTTTTTACAGTACATGTAGGGAAAAAAAGAAATTCTAGAAAAAAAGCTCTTATGAGCATTTTAGTAGCATTTAGAAGCTTTTAGTGTTGTTTTTTTTTTTTTGGCACTGATCAGTGTGCCCTGATGATCAGTGTAGCCCCAGCAGTGCCACCTGTAAGTGTCCATCAATGCCAGCTGTTAGTGCTCTTCAGTGCCACCTGCCAGTTCCCATCAGTGCCTACCAGTGCACATCAATGCCACATATAAGTGCCCATCTGAGCTGCATTTCAGTGTCTCCTATCGGTGCCAGTCAGTGCTGCCTATCAGTGCCGTATGAGTGATGCCTGTCATTGCCCATCAGTGCCACCTGTCAGTGCAGCCTATCAGTGCCCATCACTGCAGCCTCATTAGCGCACATCAGTGAAGGAGAAAAATCACTTATTTACAAAATTTTATAACAAAAACTAAAATTTGTTTTTTTTACAAAATTCAGTTTTTGGTTTGTTTAGCAAAAAATAAAAAACCCAGAGGTGATTAAATACCACCAAAAGAAAGCTCTATTGGTCTAAAAAAAAATAATAAAAATTTCATATGGGTACAGTGTTGCATGACTGCACAATTGTCATTCAAATTGTGACAGCGCTGGAAATTGGCCTGGGCAGGAAGGGGGTATAAGTGCCCTGTAAGCAAGTGGTTAAAGAGGTGCACCCATAAAAAGAACACTTAAAAATACCTGTCCATGTTTAAACAAAAATTCCCCTAGCTCCTCACATACCTGTACTTACCTCATCATCCAACAGCTGCAGTCCTGTACTCTCTATAGCTTGGCTAGTAAAACTAGTGTGAGGCTGCTGACTACTACGCACAAATGTCCTATAGATTTGCAGGAGGGCCCTTTCACACTGATCAGTTTTTCAGTAAAAATAAAAGCAGAAGAAAAATACGTAAAAATGCATCACTTTAAATCCTTTTGAACTCTTCACGCCGGTCAGCTCCGTTTTCAGTTGCATTTTTGGCTGCTTTCACACTGCTCCATTGTAGAAACTCAGCTGAAATGTAAATGACTGGTGTTAAGAGGTTTTACCATTCCATGTTTTTTTTTTTTTTTTTTTTTTTTTTTCAAAATGAAAAAAAAAAATTGGCCTTAGATATGCTTTGTGATTGTTAGAATATGACTGACTAAAACAATCACAAAGTCTGTCAGTGAGCTAAGAAATTCAAAGTTGGGCGCAATGGGGTTGATTTGCTAAAACGGGAGAGTGCAATATCTGGTGCAGCTCTGCATAGAAACCAATCAGCTTCCAGGCTTTTATGTCTAAGCTTAATTGAACAAGCTGATTGGCTACCATGCACAACTGCACCAGATTTTTGGCTTCCTAGTTTCAGTAAATCAACCCCAAGCTCTATGTAATTAACATGGTTGTCTCCACACACACACATAATTGGAAATTATTCATGAAAGCAGTGTTTTTATAGCTTTAGCACGCTTGATCTCATGATTTCCATTTTGCCATTCTTTTTCTCACATGTACATCTGAAAACCTTTTATTATTCCTCTTTAATCCTTTGGGTAGAGTTGACCTTTATTTTAATAAACTGGGTTTATTTTTATAAAATACATTTAAGTATTTATATATTATACTGATATTTTAAAACCTACAATTCAACGAAGCAGGTATTTCATTCAAAGTTAACTTTTTTTCTTTTCTAATCCTTTCCATTGTAGGTTACCACCTGGCCATGTGTTCTGCAATGAAGACACTATCCTTCCTTCAACCGAATCTGCACATAATGAGCATTCTGTAAACGAAGAGGAGTATGCAAACAAAGAGGTGTGTATTTGAATTTACTGAAAACGTAAGCACAGGCCCACACTAATGTTCCAAAAGACTTGGAGCCAGCTCCAAAAAGTAAGGAGCCAGCACCAATGGGCTTTAGATTTTACATCTTGTGTAGGTAGAAGGGACTATTTTGCTCATTACATTTAGGGCCTGTGTTAATGGGTTTACTTTCTGCAGGCAACTTTTTCATTCCTATAGACTTGTGTAAAACCTGCTTTAGATTAGTTCACTAACAGTGACTACAAGTAGGACATTTTCAACACACTTGTCCCAGTGCTGAGAGTTGCAGCTCCACAGGTCTAGCCTGGAGTGGTTCTAGAGCATTCTCTGCAAATGGGAGAGAACAGAGATTACAACATGGACTTTAGGGAATTGGGTACATCCAGGTGACAGGTGGAAATACATTGCCAGGAGCAGAGGTCATATTCCTAGCCCTTGCACAGTGCATCATAATTACCAGGGGGCTTTCAGTTGCCATGACAGTGACTCAAATTTGCCCAGCCTTGTGGTAAGTCTTACGAGCCTCAAAAAGTTAATCGCCAAAAAAAAACAAAAAGCCATGAATGCAGCTTTTTAACCACTTGAGCTCCAGAATGTTTTACCCCTTTCATGGTCAGACCATTTTTGTTATTCAGCACTGTGCTACTTTAACTGGCAATTGCTCGGTCATGCAATGCTGAACCCAAATTATATGTATATCATTAGTTTCAAATAAATAGTGCTTTATTTCGGTGGCATTTGATCACCACTTGGTTTATTAAGTTTTTTTTATTATATAAATGAAAAATTTTCCAATCTAATCTAATCAAAAAATCAAGTTTCTGCATTAATTTGGGCCAGAATGTATTCTGCTACATGGCTTTTAGTATATATGAATTGGTTTGTGCGAAAGTTGTAGCATCTACAAACTATGGTATATATACTGGAATTTTACGTAGCTATGATGCTATACAGTGATCAGCGACAGCTAGCGCCAGATTGCCTGTCACACTATCACAGTCGCTGGTTGGGAGGTACACTAGCTGACACTGACATCAATAGTGACACTAATACAGTAATCGGCGTCAATACTGTATACTGTCACTGTATTAAAGACACTGGATGAGAAGGGTTAACTGCCTAACAAGTGTAATGTGTGTGTCATAGGTGCTGCTTTTGCTAAGATTTGGCTGGTTTGCATCCTGCTCTGCAAGGAGAAGAAACTGCTGAATTGCTACTCTGTGTACAGAGCCCTGTGTTTGTAAACACAGGTCTCTGGGCTGTGATTGGACACAGCAGATCATAACTCATTGGCTGGGACCTGCTGACAAAATTCCACTGTATCCAACTGCAGCATGGGACAACAGGGAGCACGTGCATGCACGCCCCAACCCAGAAACAGGCTCGCAACGTTTAGGTCGCTGAGCCTGCAGCTGCTGCCCTGTCACAAATTTACTGTGACTAGGCGTCAAGTGTTAAAAAGTGATTAAATGTATTTTTAAAATACAGCTAGTGTAAGTTCCTGAACTTGTTTAACAGTGGCGTTCTATAATCTCCTGGGCAGTAGCACTCAAACTTAGGAGAGGGAAAGACTAGCGTTAGATCCAGTTAGACTCTACTTGATGCGTTTGTGCTGAGAGGAGAAGAAAACAAATGAGTAGAGGAGCAATAAGGTGTTGCTTTCTTGTTCAGTCAGCGGGCTGTATTTATTGTCCTTGACCCTACTGTTGCTGCTAATGCAGTAGAGAATAAAACTTTTTGGTATGTTTTCTGGCAGGGTTGCCTGGATCACAAAACTAGTTACAGAGAATTGCAGGTATTTTGGCCGGAAAACATTTCCTATATGTGTATTTTTGTTGTGTATTTATCTAATGTCTTGATAGTTTTTTTAGTATACTGTTGCAGTTACTGTAATTCACATTCTTAAAATGCTTGGGATATGGTTCACCCTTTCACGTTGACATTGCACAGTCCATGAACTTTAAACACTTCCCTTTTTTTCTTTGAATTTCCGGTTACACTGTGTACAGTGGGATTGGACACTGCATTCGCAAACTGTAGGCCAGCCCTGGTTAACCCTCCTCCTTCCAGTGTCCCAGGCTGATGTATGTCTTCCCTTCAGCTCTGTTGTGTGACTGACAAATTTATTTTTGCTAGCACCTTTTTGTTTTTCACAGGAATTGTAGAAATTCTTAAGTAGTTAGGTTATACTGGTTGGGATACCGGCAAATAAAAAAACACTTTAAAGGAGAAATATGGCCAAAGTATCACACTCCTTTGACCTGCTTTTAGCTGACAGTGGTGTAAAACCCACTGAGGTCACTCAGACAGCCCAGGCTTTTGATCAATTCTGACTTTACAGTCTGGATCTACTCAGTTGCCTGGACTGGCAACTGGCTGTCCTAGGTGGTTGGTGTGTTTTTACTTCTTGTTGCTGAGAAAATCTTCCTATATTTTTGACTACTTTCCCTTTCGGCAGACTGAGAAATCTACTCCCTATGCTGGACTGCGATATTCCCTTCGTGACCACACTGTCTTCCTTAGAATCATGATGTTGACTTTTGGATCCCCTCTTTTGATGATCCTTCCTTTCTACAGTGAGGTTTCTGCACTTGTGTGCCTCTTTTTCTTGCAAAGAAGTATACATTGCTTGAGGGCCAGACTCTTATCCCTGTTCTGTGACTGAGCTGTCATTTTCTGTGGAAGTCTCCTTTCGATTCCTTCATCCTTTCCATTGTCTAGAAAGTTGTGAATATTTCTAGTACTAGGATTCCTAACTCTCACACCTCAACAAAGGATAATGCACTTTACAGGGGTAGGTTGGAGGATTCCTAGAAATCATATATTTAATTCTGGTGCGGCAGGTTACAGTGTGGCTGAAACACCTCTGGGTGTTGGTTGGAAAGACTTCTCATCCTTCTGGTTCTGGTGATCTTCTATTCCACTTTGATTTATGATTATCCTCATCCCCATCTACTTTTTTCAGGTGGTGTTGCTCATCCCACCCTCAATGTTAGTACCCCTCATTCCTTTCCAGATATTAAGGGTTTTATTTTCCTTCTTCATTTGAAATTTTAGGTTGTGAGAACTCTCATATATAATATAATCTTCTTAAGAGATTAGTTATCTGTTGGGTAACATCATGGACCTTTCTCTCCCTGAAGCCAAGGGTTAGAGGTGTTCAGCTTAAGTATCTAGCGGTTGACTGGTCTTTTTTATATGGGTTTGTCTTGTCTTTCCAAACTTTCTTTTCTTGAAATAAAGGGTGAGGTGTGCTACTCCTTTAGCTTTTCCATCAGTTTGCTATTGGTGTTAGTATGTCCATTTGATTTTTTCCCTTTGGGATAGTTGTTTTTTTTTCTATGGAACTTGACACAGTAAACATTTTTTTCCCCTGGTTGGCCATTTTTTCATCCAGCCTTTGTTCAGGTATTGATTCTTTCAGTTACTTTTGTAGTATGTCCACCTCTGTTGCTTCTCTTAGTGGGTATTGCCCACCCCTCAGTTGGATTCCTTTTTGGGTGTTTCGACTGTATTAAAAATGTTTGCCATTCCTGTGTCTTGTCAATGGACAATCCAAAAAGATTTCACTGCTAGTACAAAAAAAATCTTAGTCTTTAACTCGATTGAGGGACATGTGTAAAGTAATGGTCAGAGGCAAGGTTTTATGGGGGCTGCCTTAGTGTTTTTTGTTTTCCACTCTCTTAACCTCCTGTAGGTGATAGTACAACTGTCCTAGGAATTGCTGCGTCTGTCAATTAACTTAAAGCATTATCTGGGATCATTTAAAATCCTATTTTCATTTCACCATTGTATTTGTTATTTCTAGCCTACTCCTATTAATCTGAATGATTTGTAAGTTTATAAACTTACTTTGATGATTCTTGCACATTTACTTCCTGGAATTCTTTGACATGTATTCACTATGCCCTGTGAGTAGGGACTGCTGTATCACACATTTCACAGAGCCTGCCTACTGAACTCTAGAGGTGCTGAGAGGAGGAGTTTCAGGATGCGGAGTCAGTCCAGGAATCGCAGTTTGTAGACAGCAAGGTAGTATGAGCTATGTAGTCCTTAGAAATTGAACATAAACAGCAGAGCAGAATTTGCAAAGCATGCAGGGAATCCAGGAAGTTATGGAATCATCACTCATAACTTGAAAGGAATTTTTTCAATAAGCTTGTATTGGATTGTCATTTAATAATGTCCAGCAATGAAAAGCATTGGATGAATGAAAGATGTGCCTCCTCTGTGCATACAGTGCTTTTCATTGCAGGAAGTTATAGTACCGCTTTTATGAATGGAAGAAGGGGGCAAGAAGGGTGAGCATAGTTGGCACTATTGCTTAAGTGTCTCTGGCAGGTCCATTAGCTCGTGTTAACCCCACAGCATTGGATGATTGCTGCTGCAAGGGTATGGAGGAGGCAGAGGAATAAAGATTTATATGAAGAGAGCAGCCATCGGTGCAAAGGACACTTCTCATGAAATGAAAGTACTATCCTTTTGTGCTGAGTTAAAAAGAAAAAAGACCAAACAAGAAAACCAAACTTAAGCTTTAAAGAAAAAGCATTTATTGCAAGTACAAAAATCATTTATTTTCTCCTTTTAATTGAAAGACACAGCTGCATGTTAAGATCTTGAATAATGGGTTATTATGCCACCTGCAGTGTAGGACACTAGGTACAACAAAAAAAACACCTAAGGCATGCTTAGGTAGGAGGGAATATCCTTGGCTGGTGTACATTTTTTTTTAATACAAATTCTTCTGTAGCTGGCTGTATTATCTGAAGGCTAAAGACTCTGTCCCTCAATGGACTCCCAAGAACAGGATTTTGTAAATGTCACTGTGACCAGTATTGGCAGGGCTGACTGTGCGAGTTGACCTATATGCAAACATTAAACTGATGTGTGCTTGAAATGTTGTTTTACAGGATTTTGAAATTCTGTGTAAACATTTTAGACATCGTTCCCTGTAGCTAGCAAAACACTTACTTTGATCATGGGCTGCCTGAGGCTGTTCTCATGAATTTAGATGATACAAAGATGAAGAGCGAATTTGTTCTTTGTCACTTCCCCTTAGAATATGCTTTGCAGCAGCATCTTTTTGTTCCGCCTTTGCAGATGACCTCCAGTGTGCAAGCAAATGACCCCCTGGGCTCAGTCATAACTGAATTAAATGTGTAGGAATGTAGACATCTTGCTTAAACAGTGTTTGTTTTTTTTGTTTACCATTGTGGCGTAAAGCATAAACTGTTACTGTTGAGGCTTTTTAAAGTAGCAATCCAGTCATAATTATTAAAAAAAAAAACAATGGCGATAATTTGACAGGTGTGCAGTGGCAAATACTAGGCCCCGAAGGCATACTAACAAGGTGGAATTTGTGACATCGCCTACCTTGGCCAACCCAAGGAAGCCTTATATTCATTGAAAAAAGATACAGGAAGCTTGTACCGCTACCTCTTAAGCCCCGTACACTGCTAGTCTCACATCGAAAGTGAAAAGGATACTAAAGATACAAAAATTCTCCTATGAAAGAATAGAATTTCGAAAGTGATGTCATGTATTGTATTTGTATTGTTTTTTCAGACTACTGTACTGATTAAACGAAAATCGTACGATCTGGTATTGTACCAGAAAAATGTTTGCGCTTGTCCCTTCGGATACTATCGGATAATTGTCGTGAATGGCTCTCGAAAGCTGTGTACTAACAATCCAATTATTGGATGATTGGTCCTCGTACAAAAAATTTTCGTACAATTTTCTTAGTGTGTACGGGGCATTACTGTATGTAGCTATTGCTACTACAGGATGTTACAGAACACCCAGCAGCCTCGTCGTTCTGTGGTAATAGCTTGGCCCAAACAAGCTATTTTAAAGTGAAATTAAAGCTACAATTTCACTTTCATTGTATAGAGAGAGGGAGGTCTGCCTCAGTATATTGTTTTATGAGCAATTTAAAAATGTATGAGCTGTTAACGCAGATTATTTTTGTGTTCAAACTGTGTAGGAGGTTACGGAACAGCCAAAGACTTCAGAAATAGTAGATTCTCTATCATCGGGGCAAGTGGGAGAAGATCTGCTATTGGAAGACTGCACAAAAGATGAAAAGGTCTTTTTTCTTTGATTTCCCTAGTAATGAAAAAGCAATGTTGTATTCTGTTTTTATGTTTTCTCTTTTTAAGGCTACTTTCACATTTATCTGCGAGAACCCTAGTGGGGGTTCCCAATGATTAGCTGCAGAAAGCAACCCTATTGAAAACAATGGGTGGCTGCTGGCTCCCTCAGCTAATTGTGGTCGCTTGCATGTAATTGCTATGCGATGATCAGCCCTGGATGCAGACAGTCTGTGTTCAGGGCTGATCACTCATAGGTGATTGCTACATAGTGATAACATGATGCTTCGCTTGACAGGAACCTTGCATTGTAATATGGGGGAGAGCAGTGAGTTATATGTAGTCCTTAAATTGTTTCTCAGGGGCCACAAAAAGCATCAGGAAAGCGAAATGAGGGAATCTTTATACATCTCTTCATTATGGGTACTGCCACTGGCACAGTCTTTATTCATGTTCATGCAAAGCTCCCCCATTGGTTCCCAAGCCTACTTTCGAATACAGTCTTGGGTTACTTGAATCCAGAGGGAAGCTTGGGGCTCTAGTTTTTGTCAAGTCAGTTTTTACACTTTTTGGGTCAGCCCCCAATCTGCCCTCCTAATTGCCAAGTATACTTCTGGAGCAGGCCTAAATCTTAGTGATAATAAACCCAAAAGCAAACATTTTATTATATTGCAGCTTACCAATTTTTAGATGTGATGGTTAAATTCGTTTTCTTTTTTTAGGCTTTCTTTCGTCTATTTTCGTCTGGTGATCCAGCCAGTAACTTTTTCAAAAGAACAAAGCTCTCTTACAGATTTATTATTTACAGGGATGAGACAAACCATTTACCACTGAAAGTGTTGCTTGCAATGGTCCGCTATTTTTAAAATATATGTAAATCCCAAAAGGAGAAAAACTGTAACTGCTTGTGTAACTGCATTGTGAGCTGGAGTTAGGCTTCAGTTTGTTAGTGTTTTTAAATCTGCTAGCACATCTAACACTCCCCTCAGACTCCCTTCAGAAAACAATCCAAAGAAAACGGGTGTAGGCATCACATCAAATGATTGGTAAGCTGAAATATATTTTTAGTTTTGGATTTAAAGGAGAAGCTTGGCCAAAGTTCTGCACTCCTGTGACCCAGATTCAGCCGTCAGTGGGTTGAGGTCCACTCTCAGCTGACATAGAGCCTGTCCAGGGTCTGCAGGGAACCCAAAGGCAATGTCTGGATATGCCCCGATGCCTGAGCCAGCCGCTGCTGCCCCCTCCACAGTCTGGTGCTCCAGTGAGCACTGGAGGGGCAGAGCACATAGCATTGACTGACAGTCCCCACTCCCAAGCTCAGAGCGGACCTGGGAACTAAGCGACCAGTGATTTTCTCAGTTTCTGTGTAGAGCCAGTGCGAGACAGATGCAGCATTGGATTGATGATTGATTTGACCTAGATAAGCAGCATTTTGTTTTTTTTTGGGTGGGGGGTGGGGGGGGGGGTTGTGCACTTCTCTTTTAATATCGCTTTAATGCATCCACCGCATCTAAGGATTGGTAAGCTACAATATATTACAATTTCAGTTTGCTGTTTATTACTGCTCTAAGTTTAAGGTGTGCCCGTAGACATAAGATGACTCTTAAATAAAATATAGTGCTTAGGAATAAATATTCATGCAACTTTGATAAGTATACGCTGCAGTCCTAATTTGTGAACCAATAACACAAAAACAAACAATACCATGTGGACCGCGCATAAATTAAGTGTATTAAATTTGACAATACATGAGTAATAATGCTTCAGAAAAAATGACAGGTGCTCAATCTGTGCCCCACATGGATGTGCACTCAGCGTTAGCTGTGGACCACCTATCTCTATGTTGGTCTTAAGCGCTTTGTTTAGGACTAGCCCAGTGCATGATGGCAAGAATGGCACCAATATTCATTCCTGGGAATCATGCGATCTGGCTGATAGTAACCAATAGAATGATGACCAGCCTGGATATAAATGACAGTGTAGTTTCAAAAGAGCCTTTTTAAACTTTCTTCTCTCCTCCCAGGCAGTATATCAAGTTTCGGCATGTGAACAGAAACCAAAGCAAAAATCCCATAGTGTAAAACCATAAAAAAAACTTTAATGATGGGAAGAAATTATAAGAATAAAATTCACAAGCAAAGTGGCCATAACCTTGCACTCAGTGTATTCAACCTTGCTGCCTGTGAATAGGAACCAAGATGGCCGCAGTGTTCCAGCATGCGTACCAAAAGGCGGAAATGACGTCAGCAGAAATTGCGTCTTCAACCCTCGACCCGTTTCGATCAATGGATCGTCATCAGGAAGTGCTTCCTGATGACGATCCATTGATCGAAACCGGTTGAGGTGGTCCACGGCTAACGGTGAGTGCACATCCATGTGGGGCACTGATTGAGCACAGAAGAGCACCTGTAATTTTTTGCACGAAGTTCACCAATTAGTATTCAACACTTGGGCACTTTATTTTTCTGAATTTGGACTGAATGTTACAATTATTCACTTTGTATATGTGAAGCATTATTACTCATGTATTGTCAAATTTAATGCGCTTTAATTTATACGTGGTCCACATGGTATTATAAGATGACTATTTTGTGTGCCCTTAGCAATTTCCTAACATTGGGGAGTTATCTCCTCCCCACCCCTCTACCAATTTCAAGAAATAATGCTGTTGTACTGACTGGAAGTCTTAAACTAGCTTTTTCTTCTGCTGCTATGGAAGAGCAGTGTCTGAATGTCTGCCACTTGTAGAAACAATGCTTGTCAGATGACTGAAAGATATTTCAGCAGTTAAGTTGTTTCCTCTCTTTGAACGACCTTGTAGGATTTTGGACAGCTTAGATTTTTTTTTTCCTCCTCCAGTAGCTATCTCATGTTCAGGCTGCTGCTTGAAAATTTTAGGAGGATTATTATAATGTATAGAGAAAATAAGGTGTTTAATATTAAACCACTTTTTGTTGAGGAAAAGAACTGCCTTTTTTTTTTTTTTTAATTTCCCGCGCTCTGCATTTACCATCTATCTAAAGGTGTTTATGGTCCTCTACTATCTGGGAGACAAGTGTTCTTCATTCATGTTTTGTTGTCTCTCATTTGATAATTGCATCAGTGTTTTTACATTTGCTTTATATGTTCAGTATGTTTCTTTTCCCTTGCGCACACAAAGTTTTTCAATAAATGCCTCAATTTTAATTTATTCCTGTTATACATGTTTGATGTCATTGGGGGTGATTTACTAAGACTGGTGCACACAAAATCTGGTGCAGCTGTACATAGTGACCAATTAGCTTCTGATGTCAGCTTGTTCAATTGAGCTTTGACAATAAAAAGTAGAAGCTGATTGGTTAGTATGCACAGCTGCACCAAATTGTGTGCCGCAGTTTCAGTTAAAGCGATACTAAAGGTCTAATTTTTTTTTGTTCCTTGTAAGATAACAAACTTTTCTATACTTACAGTGGTTTTGCACAGAGCAGCCTGGAGCTTTCTCTTCTCAAGTCCCCCGCTGGCTCCCCTGGCTTCTCCCTCCTGTCGGGTGGCCCCAAAGCAAGAAACTTGCTATGGGAGCACCTACTGCTCAGTTTGTCCATTCACACACAGAGCTGTGACTTGGCCCCACCCCATCTCTCTCCTCATTGGCTGACTGGCTGTGATTTGACAGCAGTGGGAGCCAATGGCTCCCTCTTGCTGTCTCAGCCAATGGGGAGGCAGAGACTGGGACAGCCGAGGATGTCGTGCACATTGCTGGATCGCGATCGGGCTCAGGTAATTATTGAAACACTGCTGCACACATAAGGTTTTTTTACCTTCATGCATAGAATGCATGAAGGTTAAAAATCCTTGAGCCTTTACAACCACTCTAATCTCCCCCATTGTCTCCTTCTGTAAAGGGTACTGTGCCTGGGCACTGAGGAGTGGATTTAGGTAGGCTGTGCACATGTTTCCTATGGGGAAATGACAACTACATTTCCAATGATTCGATGGAAAAGCATGGACGCGGTGGACGGCTGGTCAACAGTGCTGTGCTACATAGAGGTGCAGTAAAATTAGGGTTTGTAAAGCTGCCAATCAGAGATTGTGATTGGGTGCTGCGCAGTCATAGCCGTCCGCAGCAAGCATGTCATTGCTCTTCTGCGCACTAAACAGCGGAGGAAACGTGCCTGGAAGTAATTTCTTCATAGGGAAAATAATGGTGCCTGGAAGCACGAAATGGAAATGCCCCTAATGAGGGTGGTTGGGGGCTCAGAATGATTTAAAAAATGAACTTTAAACAGAAATGAGGATGTTTTAAGGAAGAGGTAAGCAAGCAGATTTCTGATATAATGTGCTGCCTGTATGGAGTTCAACTTGAATTGACTGCTGACTTCCTGAAGGTATTGGCCAATTTTTTGTTTAGAATTGATTTATATTGACGTTTTGTGTTTGCACAGGACAAAAAAACAGAACCGGGATTATATGTACCTCTGGACGATATTGACATTAAAGATGTGGAAAAAGCAGCTGTGAACCTGACTACCAGTGTTGAAAATATTTCCAGTTCATCTACCTCAGAGATTCCTCCAGTTCCACTGCCTGAGTAAGACTTTTTTTATTTCGTTTTTTTAGTAAAGTAAACCTAAACTTTTCATGTTGTCCTATTTGATGTGTAGTGTATAAATCTGCCAAGTCTTTACAATACTGCATACGCAGCAAAATCTGAAAGCTAAATTACTTTTGCTTTCCCTCGGGCCTTTGCAGTCCACTTGTGCATGTTTTTATGTATGGCTTTAAAAAAAAAAAATCTACCAAAGGCACTAGATCTTCTAGCATTAATGGAATGGGATATTAAAGTAGAGCTATTGGCAAAACTCTTGATAATGCTAACAAATTAACAAATAGATTGAATCTTGGGGACACAGACTGCAATAATAACCTGATAGGTGTTCTAAACCATCTCCACACTGTCAAAAACGAAATCAAAATGTTGCCTTTTAGTTATACTTTAACCACTTGCCTACCAGGCACTTATACCCCCTTCCTTACCAGGCCAATTTTCAGCTTTCAGCGCTGCCGCACTTTGATTGACAATTGCGCCGTCATGCAACATTGTACCCATATGAAATTTTGATCATTTTTTTCTCACAAATAGAGCTTTCTTTTGGTGGTATTTAATCGCCACTGGGCGCTTTACTTTTTGCGCTATAAATTAAAAAAAGTGCAAAAAATTTGAAAAAAAAAAAAAAGTTTATTTGTTTCTTTTATAAAATTTTTCAAACAGGTATTTTTTCTTCTTCACTGATTTGCGTTGATGAGGCGGCACTGATGGGCACTGATAGGCGGCACTGATGGGCACTGATAGGCAGCACTAAAGGGCACTGATAGGCAGTACTAATGAGGTGGCACGGATAGGCGGCACTGATAGACAGCACTAATTAGGGGTCACGGATAGGCGGCACTGATATGCAGCACTGATAGGCGGCACTGATAGGTGACACTGATTATGGGTACTGATAGAGGGCACTGACTGGCATCACTTCTGGGCACTGACTGGCGGCACTGACTGGTGGCACTGACTGGCAGCACTGCTGGGCTGCACTGGTGGGCGGCACTGCTGGGCACCACTGGTGGGTGGGCACAGGTAGGTGGCACTGGTGGGCACAGGTGGGTGGCACTGGTGGGCACAGGTGGGTGGCACTGCTGGCACATGTAGGTGGCACTTCTGGGCACAGGTAGGTGGCACTGCAGAGTGGCACAGGTGGGGGCACTGCTGGGCACAGGTGGGGGCACTGCTGGGCATGGGTGGGCGGGGCTAGTGGGCGCACTGCTGGGAGGAACTTGCGGGGGTCACTGCTGGGCACCGATCATCAGGGCACTGATCATCAGTGCCCTGATGATCGGTGCCGATCCCCGCTCTGACAACTGCCGGTTCTCGGCAGTACTTTCCTCACGATCTGACAGCGTGAGGAAAGTGCAGCCGAGAACCGGCACTTGCATTTCCCTGTGATCAGCGTGTCATTGGACACCGCTGATCACGTGGTAAAAGGCCGGTGGGATCGGCCTTTCACCACATCTCGTGATCAGCTGTGTCCGTAGGACACAGCGATCACGGAGATCGCCGGGTGCGCGCCCCCTGGGGCGCGCAGGAGAGCGCGTTCTGGGAGGACGTCATATGACGTCCACCCAGAACTAGCCGGCCGCGGTGCAGCCGTCATTCGGCTATGCGCGGTCGGCAAGTGGTTAAAGAACTCTTCTATAAACAAACATTTATGGCCTTTCTAAAGTCAGAACTGTTTAGGGCTGTAAATATAATGTAGTACAATTTGGTCTCTGAAACTTGGGGTGCAGCTAATATGTAAACAAGCTGATCTAAGCTAAACTCTTATCACTGCCTGCCCTACTTTAAACTGATGAGGATAATGGGAGCTGCCATTGCTAGTATTTTTACAATCTACCATCTCCCTATCATCATATATTATTCTGTGGTTTCATTGCTCAATCACTGTTCTGCAACAAACTTGCAGGTCAGCAGTTGACAAGCTGCATGCCAGTTCCAAAAGGTACTTGCTATATGGTGAAGTCATAAAATGAGCACAACAAATAGGAAGCTAGCAGCTTCCAAACAAAGTCAGCGCTGGTGGCTTCCTTACTTGTATCATGACAGCTTGAAAGAACATGAACAGCAAGGTGTCAGGGAAAGGTGTGGTGTTTTTTCTTTGTTACTTCTATACTGAGGTTCTGTAACATTGAGGTTGGGTAGTTATGCAGTCCTTAGTTTAGTAGTTATTTAACCACTTTAGCTCCTGAAGATGTTATCCCCTTCATGACCAGGCCGTTTTTCGCTATACTGCACTGCGCTACTTTAACTGGCACTTACACGATCATGCAGTGCTATAACCGAAGGAAATTTATATAATGTTTTTTTCACACATCACCACTGGGTGTTTTTTTTTTGCTGAAATAAATGTATATTGAGTTGTTTGTGTGAAAATTATAGAGCCTACAAACTATGGTATATATGCTGGAATTTTTTTGTATACTACTAATGGTGCCGATCAGTGACTTATAATGGAACAGCGGGAGTGCGGCGGGCAATCTAACACTAACTGCCAATGACAATCCAGGGATCAGTAATCATACTATACACTGTCATTATACTAATGACACTGGCTGGGAAGAGGCTGAACATTTTAGGGTGATCATGGGGTTAAAGTGATCCTAACTACAGTCAAGTCCATAAATATTGGGACATCGACACAATTCTAACATTTTTGGCTCTATACACCACCACAATGGATTTGAAATGGAACAAACAAGATGTGCTTTAACTGCAGACTGTCAGCTTTAATTTGAGGGTATTTACATCCAAATCAGGTGAACGGTGTAGGAATTACAACAGTTTGCATATGTGCCTCCCACTTGTTAAGGGACCAAAAGTAATGAGACAGAATAATAATCATAAATCAAACTTTCACTTTTTAATACTTGGTTGCAAATTCTTTGCAGTCAATTACAGCCTGAAGTCTGGAACGCATAGACATCACCAGACGCTGGGTTTCATCCCTGGTGATGCTCTGCCAGGTCTCTACTGCAACTGTCTTCAGTTCCTGCTTGTTCTTGGGGCATTTTCCCTTCAGTTTTGTCTTCAGCAAGTGAAATGCATGCTCAATCGGATTCAGGTCAGGTGATTGACTTGGCCATTGCATAACATTCCACTTCTTTCCCTTAAACTCTTTGGTTGCTTTTGCAGTATGCTTGGGTCATTGTCCATCTGCACTGTGAAGCGGCGTCCAATGAGTTCTGAAGCATTTGGCTGAATATGAGCAGATAATATTGCCCGAAACACTTCAGAATTCATCCTGCTGCTTTTGTCAGCAGTCACATCATCAATAAATACAAGAGAACCAGTTCCATTGGCTGCCATACCTGCCCACGCCATGACACTACCACCACCATGCTTCACTGATGAGGTGGTATGCTTAGGATCATGAGCAGTTCCTTTCCTTCTCCATACTCTTCTCTTCCCATCACTCTGGTACAAGTTGATCTTGGTCTCATCTGTCCATAGGATGTTGTTCCAGAACTGTGAAGGCTTTTTTAGATGTCGTTTGGCAAACTCTAATCTGGCCTTCCTGTTTTTGAGGCTCACCAATGGTTTACATCTTGTGGTGAACCCTCTGTATTCACTCTGGTGAAGTCTTCTCTTGATTGTTGACTTTGACACACATACACCTACCTCCTGGAGAGTGTTCTTGATCTGGCCAACTGTTGTGAAGGGTGTTTTCTTCACCAGGGAAAGAATTCTTCGGTCATCCACCACAGTTGTTTTCCGTGGTCTTCCGAGCCTTTTGGTGTTGAGCTCACCGGTGCGTTTCTTCTTTTTAAGAATGTTCCAAACAGTTGTTTTGGCCACGCCTAATGTTTTGCTATCTCTCTGATGGGTTTGTTTTGTTTTTTCAGCCTAATGATGGCTTGCTTCACTGATAGTGACAGCTCTTTGGATCTCATCTTGAGAGTTGACAGCAACAGATTCCAAATGCAAATAGCACACTTGAAATGAACTCTGAACCTTTTATCTGCTCATTGTAATTGGGATAATGAGGGAATAACACACACCTGGCCATGGAACAGCTGAGAAGCCAATTGTCCCATTACTTTTGGTCCCTTAACAAGTGGGAGGCACATATGCAAACTGTTGTAATTCCTACATCGTTCACTTGATTTGGATGTAAATACCCTCAAATTAAAGCTGACAGTCTGCAGTTAAAGCACATCTTGTTCGTTTGATTTCAAATCCATTGTGGTGGTATATAGAGCCAAAAATGTTAGAATTGTCGATTGTCCCAATATTATGGACCTGACTGTATGTGTAATGTGTGCTGCTTCTAAACCATCTCCTTGCTTTGCAGGGATAAGAAACTTACAGATCACTTCCTTTGTACAGAGCTCTGTGTTTACCAACACAGAGCTCTGGGCTGTGATCGTACACAAAAATCATTGGCCAGGACTTGCTGACAGGCTCCAGCTGTGCATAATCCTTTAAAAAATAAGTTCACCTTTAAAAATAACTAAATGCACATTTTTCTTTTTTTTTTTTTTTTTTTGCATGAAAAAATGTGCATTTGTTTTTTTTCCTTTAGCAGCCTGGAAAGCATTGCACCCATGATCAGTAGATCACTGGTGCAATGTCAGGTTCCTGCAGACTGTTCTCCTCATACCTCCGATATGGGCAGGCAGTTTCTTCAGTCCAGGAAATATCAATAAGCTATAGGGATGCTCACCAGTGCCATTGTAGAACTACAAACCATCAGCCACAAAGGCTATTAGTACTTATAGTCTCTGTGAATGAAAGATGTGGCCCATGAGCAGAGTCCCACGCTGCTGGGAAACAACTGAGAAATGGAGGAAGCAAATATTGGACTGAACCTCGACTGCAGCTAATTAGCTGCAGACACTGTTTGGTTATTCTGCAGGTGCTGGCTGTCAGAACAGGAGATTCCTCCTTCAATGCTGTTTAGCTCCAATGGGGGAATTCTATGTATTTCTCTTGTGTGTGGAGCCTGATCTCACCTGAAGCAGCATGGGGACTTTTTTTTTTTTTTTTTAAACAGAGATTTGTAGTAGATGGGCCACTAGAAGAAACTCCTTAAGCATGTTATGCATTGTTTGAATTGTGGCCCTGCTGAATCTATGCAGCTCAATAAACTCTGATTTAGAAATCAAAGAAAGAGGGTAGAAATTAGTTGGACCAACAGTGACTGCAGCCATAGTATTTGAGTATTCTGACAGCCGTGGGTGCTGGTTGTCAGAATACAGGAGATTCACTCATCCACTGTGTAGCCTGGATGGGAAAGTTCTATGGTTTCTCTTGTTCAATCCGCTGAACTGAATGAGAGAAATCTTTACCCATATGGCCCGCTTTAGTGGCTCATTGCAATCAGGTTAGCTTCCTAAAAATCTATTGGTAAAATGATCACATAGGGGAATCATTGTTTTCAGTGAATGACTTGCATGATACAAGCAGCATGTATGTATATATATACTGTGTGTATGTGTGTGTGTGTGTGTGTGTGTGTGTGTGTGTGTGTATATGTATGTATATATATATATATATATATATATATATATATATATAGTAAATTTACATTTTTAGTGTATATACGGTATACACACAAATGGGCACACACTTCCTTTAAAGTTGGAAATTGCTTCTTATATTGTAGTTCAGAAATGGTTCAATAATTTTTTTCTTTTTTCTTAAACTTTCTTTTAGTGTTAAAGTGTTACTAAACCCAGGAACCTGCATCCACTATGGCTGGTCTCTCACAGTACACCCAACAGGGAAAATCAATTATTTTAGTAAATATAAACTGCTAAATACATTTTCTCATCAGAAGTTAGAGCAGTCTTGTGGCTTCTATCAGTGTTCAGCCAAGCACTAGCTAAAGCTTGTAGGAGGCGTTTTCATTCTGCTCTAGGAGGATACAAATCCCCTGACCTCTCTCTGACCAGTGCTGATTGGCCCTGTGCTGATCACATGCACTCTTCCAGGAAAAAAAAAAAACTAGCAATACACACCAAACTGAGCTTGTGCAAAATGCCTATGGTTCAGTCTGTCTTATCAGGAGATAAGAGGTGGTCGCTTGAAAAAGGGGAGCAACAGAGCAGACAGGATTAAACAGCCTTTTTGCACAATGCAGAGGATTATCCCTTAGGTTCCACAGTGAGTATACCAAGCATGCTTTACTGCATTTACTGACAGAGTTTACTGTTGTGGGTTTAGTAACACTTTAAATATGGTTTTTAATGTTTTATGGCTAGCTTTACTCTTGATTAAAGTGTTTCTAAAGTCAATTTCTCTTACGTCCATTGAGGGACACAGCTCTTTTTTTTTTTTTTTTTTTTCTTGGCCATATGGTTATATCGCCACATACAGGAGTAGAACACTAGGCAGAAAAAAAACACAGCACCACCTATGGGCATTCATAGCTGGTATAAACCCCCTCTATATAGGCAATCCAGTTCTTTCTTCCTAGTGTATGAGTAAGACCTAGTTCCCTGTTGGGAACTGTGGTTCCATGTGTTTTTTTTTTTTTGTTTTTTTTTTTGTTTTTCTGAGTTTTTTTTCTGCGGAGATCTTCAGTCAACAGCCAGGCTTTGTTACAGGCTGGATATTCTAGATACAGTAGTCACCTCAGTCTAGCCAATGAGTCTGTGCAGACCTTTAGCCGAGTGCTGGGTCGGCCACGACGAAGCCCAATCCTGGATTGGGGCAGCCAGCAAGTTAAACGCTCCATGGAGAGACATATGACCAGGTGCCTGTAGTCCATGTCACAATGTTACCCAGGCTCCACTTCGGTGGAGAGGAGGATCTGTCATGGGAGCATTACCCACTCAATTCGCTGGATTGGTAAGTAGATGCCCCCTCCCTTCCCTCCCCAGATGCGATGTGGGGTAGGGGTACTACTTGCGGTGGGCAGTCCATGCGGGTTTCTTCTCAGTCTGTACAGACTTGGGCTCCTGTGTCTTACCCCCCATGCCAGTTGTATGGTGATTGGGGGGGGGGTTGTTTCTCTGGGGCCATGGTGCCTGCAGGTGTCGTGCTGCCCTTCTTCCTGTGTTCCTGGGCAGCCGAGTGCCCCCTGATCTCGGCCGGAAGTTGTCCACCAGTGTCTTGGTGACCCTGTGACATGGGGGGGGGGGGGACACGCACCCTCCCTCCCTCCCTCCCTCGATGTGTGGTGCAGGAGCTGTGTGGCACATGAGGTGCTGGGCCTCAGCTCTAGGTTTTTAAGGGATATTTTATTTACTTTTGCCTGCTTACTGCTACGGTGAGGGAATTCCAGCCCTCCTTAGCCAGTGAGTGTGCCTGGGGGGGGGTTTTGGGGTGTGGAAGAGGGGTGTTTTGGTGGGTGGTTGGCATTTTTGCCTGGTTTTGCTAGTTCTTGAAATTGCTACCGCTCTGAGGCACTGCTGTGGGACATCCCTATGGTCAAGGAATAGAAAAGCTGTGTGCGTCTCAGTGAACATAAGAGAAAACAGGGTTTTTTTGTTTCTCACCGTAAAATCCCTTTCTCTGTGTTCATTGACGGACACAGCACCCTCCCCTCTGTAGGCATTATACTACTTCTTTGTTATGAACTCATTTGCCAATAGCAGAGAGGGTATTTTATGCCAGCTAGAACTGTCCATAGGCAGTGCTGTGTTTTTCTTCTGCCTAGTGTCCTACTCCTGTAGGTGGCGGTATAACCCTGTGGTCAAGAATAGAAGAGCTGTGTCCGTCAATGTACTCAGAGAAAAGGATCCCTTATTATTATTATTATTATTATTATTATTATTTTTTTTTTTTTTTAATTAAGGTATTGAACATGTTCTGCTTACCTGCTTTGTGCAATGGTATTGCAAAGAGCATCCCAGAACCTTCTCTTCTGTCAGCAAAAAAAAAAAATTATATATCAAATGCGCTGACAGGTAGGATGAATGGATCCCATTTAACTTCAACTGTGTAAGCTGCACACACCAACAGGTGTTCCTACACCCAATTGAAATATATAAAAATATAACACATAACAAATTCAACACCTAATAAAAATAGATAAATCCTAAAGTGAATACCCGGCTGAGCCCTGCATGATACAACCCAGGTAATGATAAATGACTCGGCAAAACATTAATAACCTCAAAGTTTAAGCCGATAAATAACTAAAGGAATAAAATAAAAAACCTCGGAATAAACACCCAGCTGCCCTGCTAGGTGAAAGTAAACCAACGTGCAGGAACATGTGAAACCATAGTAAATTAATACAAAATAAATCGTGACCTTCCAAAAAAAGTGCAAAAAGGGAGGGTAATTAATTAAACACCAATCCCCCTAAGCAATAACATATAACAAATACAAATGTATTGACATAAATAGGATGAGCAACTAAATATGATAATCAACATATATCAAGTGCCAGTGCACAGCAAAAAATTAGAGTCCCAAAAACATATTCTTCAATCCATGATATGTGAAAACACACTTCGAAATGTTCACTTCCAACACCACTGTGTCCGCCTCCACCAGGGGTGTGTTCTTACCTCCCAATTCTGACCTGAATAGGTCACTTTGCACCCAATTGAAATCTTCCTTCACATGGATATCACAGAGGTCGGGGTTCTGCTTTAGATACCAGCAAAAACAGAAAAAAGAAAATAGGCTACACACCTAGAAGGCTAACCTCAAAAATTGTTAATTAATGTAACCATGCACAGTGTACATAACATCGGCGATCCGGCATCATCCCAATCACAGAAGCCCCTAACCCCTGGAATAAAGGACCTCCCATGTCAGACACAGTCGATGGTATATGTGTCTGCCTCCCCGATGGAATATGAAACCCCCCCCCCCCCACACACACACATGCCAATCCACCCCCCACTCTCCCAACCACCTAAACCCAACAACTCCTCTAATCCCTCAAAACTCCCACAATGACCCCCCTGGAAACAAGCCCACCCACTCGACCACCCCCCTCCCTGTGGGGAAGAGAAGGGAGCTGAGGAAAACCCACTGGCCCACTGACACCCCCAGACCCTGTAGATGTAATGACTGACCAACACACTGAGCAACACACCGAAGGCACCAATTAGAAAAAACATATAAGGCAGGCTAAACCTATACCGTATACAAATGACAGGTGGTGAACCAGATAGTAGAGTGTATTTAAGTAAGGGGCCAAAGCCTCAAAGTCCGATCCAATGTGTGGTAATGTAAAGTCTAATATATCCAGGCCAGACGAAGACTGCAGATATATGTAATGTAATCCTAAAGAAAAGGCCCACTGTAGTCATAGATGTAGGAAATATATGGCATGGGCAGCCTGCTGAGATGGACCGGCTGGTGGCCAGGCAATGCAGTCAGCTTTTGTGATTGAGATGATGCCGGATCTCCGATGTTATGTACACTGTGCATGGTTGCATTAATTAACAATTTTTGAGGTTGGCCTTCTAGGTGTGTAGCCTATTTTTTCTTTTTTCTTTGTTTTTGCTATATGGTTTAGGTAGCACCCTTCCAGATATTCTGGTGGCACCTCTTCTATATTTCTTGTGAAATATTGTTGATTCCCCAGCTTTTTCAATTCTCCCTTTCTAGCTTTTGCCATCTGCTTAGGTACACCATAGTTGGACAAAAAGCTAAAGTAGAAACACAGAGGCTCCTGATAATGTAGTAGATATTGGCATTTATTTATAGGTATGAATTATATACACTCACATGGAGCTGGGGACTAATAGCCCATTCAAGCATAAAGGTAATCAGAGATGGTGGCTAGATTTGCCGCACCGGAAATTACGTTGCCATGCTTCCGTCCGCTCCCCCTCTACTTTGTCTGCCCCCATTGCAAACTGCATGCTATGGGGTCAGATGTGCAAGGTTAATCTGGAGCCAGGCAGTGTGTCCACAGGCATACACCACACAGTGTGGCTTGTCCCTGTCACCCCCAACCCGAGGTTTTGTATGCTCATGCATACATGCTGTGGCTCCTTGTGGCTGTGTGCATGAGCCATTAAGCAGTTATAGCTTGGTCTGTTATGGCCTGAATATACCCTTCAGAGCATGATTCAGCCGGCTGCTGCTCTTTGGAATATCTCCAAAGCGGTGTAAGTTTTGGGAGATATTCATTGTATCTACAAGTAAGCTTTACTATAAGCATAACTGTAGGTAAAAGTTGCAAAGCAGACATTACTACAGCTTTAACCTCTGCAATATGGGCACAGCCGCACTGCAAGGGAGAATATTTAGTTTTACTGAAGTTCGACTTTAACAGAAGTTAAAGAAAAAAACAAAAACAGACTGGCTGGATCAACAAGTAATAAAACCTTTTATTGGGGGGCTCAGAAAATCAAACTGCTGTGTTAATGCTTTTGACAGACTGCATCATCTGCGTAAATCATGATTTTGTCCAGATTTTCACTTTAAACTCAACATACACAT
Source organism: Staurois parvus (assembly GCF_062004578.1). NCBI lineage: Eukaryota > Metazoa > Chordata > Amphibia > Anura > Ranidae > Staurois > Staurois parvus. Next base: position 1,002,542 of record NW_028317862.1, read on the forward strand.
TACAGATGTTACCAAACTATGCAATCTGAGGACCTGAACTATTCCTTTAAAGTGGTATAAAAGCCTCTTCATGCACAGAATGCTTTTAATACTGCTTTAAATGTGGGTTTAGTCATATAGGCCCCTGCTTCATATAGATGTTGGTAGCTCTACAAATTGTACCTTCAGTTTGTAAGGTGTGGTGAGCTTCAGAAACAGTCCTTAGATGTCAGTTTATATTTGCTTTCTTCTTTTTCCCTGTTCATTGCTGGATTAGCAGAATACAGTGAGTTTGCGTGTCCCCATATCTTATGTAATAAACAGCCGTGAGAGCAAAACCACACTTTGGCAGTTGTGATAAAACAAAATATATTTGGAAATATGCTGATACGTTTTTTTTTTTTCTTTTCTAATTATAACTTATCTGAAAACATTCAGTATTGCAGATAATGTTAAAATCTTGCAAAGTTGTATTCTATCTACACTTGAAGGTTGGACTGTTATTCTTTGCCGAAAGCATACAAACAGATTATCGCTTCATTTTTTAAGCATGATATGTAAGAACTGAAAAAAGCCGCATGTTGGTGACTACCAGCACTTAGAGTGTTTATTGCAAAAAAAGTTTAGGAATCCAACTTGAGTGCTTCTTGGGCCTCAATGCCCATCACTATAAATTGTGTCTGGGTAAGCTATAGAGGGGAACACCCTTTACATCATATGATGCAGGAAGCAAGATAGAACACTCAGGCCATACTTTGTGCAAGGCTCACCAAACCTTTTTTACTTAAAGGATAAGTTCACTTTTTGGCACGTTACATGTTCCACCCGTTTTTAGGGTGGAACATGGTCCCATTGCTGCAGCCACTGCCCAATTCCTTGTACTAGCTGTCACTTTTTGAAAACTGCACAGCTGTGCGGTACTAAGCCCACACGGCCATGTCATTCATTCACAGAGTTCTGTGAATGAATGAGCTACAGCCTTTGCGGCTGTCGGCGTGTAGTTGTCAATGAACTACAGCAGCGCTGTTGAGAGCCGTGGTAGTTCATTGAGTCTTCCTGTCAGACTGTATCTGCTTGCTCGTATGAAATGTCCTGCATGGCACTAGCAATGATGATCACTGGTGCAATGCTTTCCAGGCTTCAAAAAAAAAAATTAAATTCACTTTTTTTTTTTAACCTGAAAGAAAAATGGGCGTTTATTTATTTTACAGCGATCCTGTCCTTTAAAATGTGCTTTCTCAAACTAATAAGATGAATCCATAATCCTTATCTTGGAGATGTTAGCTTGATTTTTTTGCTTCCTCATACTGACCCATTGTCATTATAAATAAATTCAGACCTCATTTTTTTTCCAGGAGGTTATGTTGTGACGATTTTACTGGAAAGGTCTGATAGCTATTGATTCCAGGATGCAAAAAAAAAAAAACTTGTCTGTAGAAGATTAGGAAAATCCTGAAAGTACAGGAACTATCTTATTTATTTATTAACTCCAGTTGATTGTTTTCAAATCATGCTTGTTCTTTGTCTTGTACTCTTGTTAGACTTGGTTATATGTTCAAATACATCATTACTTTTCCCAAGATTCTTAAGCAAACATTTGCTGTTGATATTGTAATAGCTGAAATGGCTCTGTAGAACTTTTTTTTTTTTTTTCTTAAAGAAAGCATTCATTGACTTAAAAAAAAAAAAAAATACCGGAGACTTGTGCTTTTGCATGTTTATATTGTAGCATGTCATGATGCCCTTACAAGAAATTGGGAGTGTAGTTGCCACTGGGACAGGAAGTAATTTCTCAAAGATCACAACAAACACTATTAGGTCCATTTCTTCTGCTTATAAACACCTTTGGTTGTTGACATTAGCAGGCCACACAAACTGAGATTTCTGTGGTTCTGTTTTGAACTTTTAAATTGCCCCACATTACCTATAGCTACAGAGGTGAGTGGGATTTGTTTAAAGGGTTTCACATCTTGTTCAAAATATGTAAATATTTTAGTTTGCCTAGTCTGGGCACCGGTTCACTTTAACACTCTCAGTGAAAGGGGGTAAACTTTGACGTTTTCCACTAGCTGAAGAGAGTAAACCATTTGTTTTTATGTAAATGTTGGCATGAACAGTGAGAATTTGAGAGAAATACATATAAATCTTTACTTATTTGGTTAAAATTTTATTTTGAAAATTAGAAGCAAGAAAAATGTTGACACTGTTGGACACATATTCTTTAACTGGAACATATTGCATGCGTGTCTCCTTGTAAATATTAGACTGTTCTGCTTTTATTTACATATTATTCTGTGCAATTTTATTTTGTGCCTTTTCTATGCACAGTTGAGCAATTTTTATAGCATTTGTACAGCCTGAAATCTGGGCAACTTCTGCACACTGCATAGTTTCTAACTGTGCATCGTATTCAGCCAAAATTATGTTTTTTCTTAATAGTTTGTGGGGTATTGATACAGTTTTTTTTTTTGTTTGTTTTGTTTTTTGTAATGTGCAGTTGGTGTCTACATTCTAGAATGTGCAGTCGTATAAATATAAATGTCTTGCTGTAATAACATTTGTTTGAAAACTGTTTATTCGAAGGACTGACCTATATTTTAGCAGCTGGCTTTTAGCAAATCTATGAAAGTTTGGCACACAACTGTCAGCTTCCTGGTTCCTCAGTTATAAAAATGAGCAATAGTGGGAATTAGTAAACATTTTCTAGCTGCAGTCAACACCACCACTGTGCTATTTCTCCATTTATATTACATAAGGCTCAGAGTATGTAACAAACATGTTTTGCTGATCTATAACACTTTTACTTCATTTACTGGTAAAATTTTGTGTATAGTGCAGTAAAGTCTTTTCAGAACAGAAAGTTTTCACATTTCTCATTTCATCACATAACCCAAAAATAGGAGGATTAAAAATTATTCCTCAAACGTGGACAGTGGGTGGACCCATGCAAATCCATTCCTTTTTATGTCCCATCAGCCAGATGTACCTCCAGATCCACTGCTGTATAATAAGCATGTAGCCATACGAATATAGACTAATATTCTGGAGGTGCATCTGGCTGATGAGGCGTAAAGGAATGGCTCTGCCCACTTTCCTGAAATGAGACGGAGAAGCCTTTACTGTGCTATTCACTGATTAGGTTGGAGGACTTTTTTGATACTTTTTTTCCCCTGTATGGTTATACTGCCTTTCCCTTATGAGATTTTGAAATGCTGATGCTCTGTTGTCAGTAGGATCAGAGCATCTACATGCTTGTAACAGTCTAAACGTACCAGTAGACATAAGATAGCACTAACCACTGAACTTTTATTGCACAACTAATGGAGTTTTTCATGCTTCTAAACCATACAAACATTCCTGGCGCTCGTTTTAAAGGCCCCCATAGCTCAAATTTTGTCCAATTTACCTCTGAATTGGTCAAAATTCAAGCAGTGGGTGGTCCTGCTACCACTATCCAGCTTAACAAAAGTCAATTATAAAATCGACTGAGCTGGGAGAAAGATAATCAGGTGAACAGTGACTGCATCCTATTAGATGCAGTCACTGTTCAGCAGTGCCACTCTATTCAGGCAGCTGGCAGTGGAGATTCTGTCATCCATGCCATTAGGCCAAATGGGGAAATCAAGCTTTGTATAGCGGCCCTAATTTTGTTTCTCTCGTGAAATTGATGGGGTGGACAGATTCCATAGTGCTAACCTGATGTGTGCTCAAGTCCTGATCTGACCACAATTGATCAGGTTTTCTGCAGTCATCTTGTGTCTGTTGGCATGGACATCGTGGTCTTCTTAGTCAATAGACTGTGTAATCTGCAGGAAACCTCTTTACTTTCAGGTTTAATGCAGATATTAGATAAGATGCGGCCATGTGAGTGGTCATTGCTGAAATTTCCCATTAACATCAATCAATCTTAACCACATCCGTATTAGATTACAAACCACAGGTTTCTGTCAGGCTCTTAATAGCTTTGCATCCAGTAAAAACTTGATATACTAATTCCTGTGTGTTTAGTAATTTATGGCTAGTCCCTGCCTGATTTTGTAAGAGAATGCAGAGAATGTCCCCTATCCCTTGTGTGTCCATAATAGTTTGGTGCAAATTTTTCTGAAACTCCCCCAGTGTAAAAAGACTTGTTATTTCTCTCCCTTCAGTGCAATAGAAGCGTCCAGTGCCGCTCTCCCTGTAGTCAGCTCTAGTGAACCTGAGCAGTCAGAACCTGACTGTGACACTGGGGGGGCCGTAGAGGTTGAGCCTCAGAGTGAGCCCTCCTTTATCAATCCATCAGCAAGGTGAGTATTGAAGTAGGTTGTGCTTGTTAAAGCAAAACCATTCCAAAAGTAAGAAGCTGAAAAAAGGTAACTCTTCATCCGCTGCTAAGGCCATGCTGCATTCCATCGCTCGCCTGCTCTGCTTGCATTTCTTGATCTAAGCATCTACCTACTAAATATGCATGGAATATATAAAAACGTGAGTGAAACTGAAAGGCTTTGAGGATATGGTTTTCATTTTGTGAAATTAAGAATTTCCCAATTTTAAGGGGTGCTCAATATTGTTCTGGGTCTGTGCCATTTAAAAAAAAATGAGAATTAGACTGGCTTTTTGCAGACCAGCTTCCACTTGACTATCCCATCTAAAAGGCATAATGAATAATATGGATGAAGACCGTTTACAATTATAAAAATAAAGTAATTCACTGACTGCTCATTTTGACAAGTGCAGATCTGGCAGTTTGCTGTTCGGTGCTTCTCAAATATTGAAACGCCTTATTTTAATCTTTTAAATGGTTGCTGCCATGTTAAAATAAGCCTTGCAGTTTTGTTTCCGGCAGAATTGCCCTCAAAATGTAATGCTGGCAGTTTGCCAGTTCTTTTCGCTTTTGCAGCTATATACAGGTTTAGTTTCAAATAATTATTGGAAACCTCAATATAAAATATTAGTCAACGCATGTTCAGATAACTGTTTTGGGAGGGAATGGACAAATGCTTTTGTGTTTAGATCTGTGTGATGTTATTGTGTCGTTTATTTATTACATTTGTATGAACAATGCATCTTCAAGTGCTTGCTTTCAAAGATGTACATGCTTCACCATTGACTACTAAATCTGTAATGTGTGTGTGTGTGTGTGTGTATGTATGTGTATATACATATATATTTTTTTCCTTTTAACCATTCTCTGTAGTTTTGTGAATGAACATGTTGAGAACATCTCAGTTTCACACAACAAACGAAAGGTGACATCTTCAGACACTGAAGCCAAAGTGTCAGCTCCTGAACCTGAAGCAGAAAAACAGAAAGTGCACCTTAATTCCTCTGAAGAGTTGGAGAAAGAGGTCAGTATGCTCATGGCTGGAATTGTGGCATAATATTGAAATATGTAAACCAATAGTGTGTTTTCATTTTCTGTACAGCATTGTATTACACTAGGGCCTAGCTTTATAAAAAGCTGTCCTGTACTGGGCATTGCCATGTATTTGTAGGACTAGTGCGTTACATGGAAACACAAGTTTCCAGATGAGTCAAATATTCTCTTGTTCCCCAGAGAGCAGCAGTTATTGTATAAGGCAAAAAGCTCTGGTTTTCAGTAATTCAGAGGAAAAGAAAGTAGGCAATATTTAAAAACCTTCTTTATATTCACACTTTTTCCATAGTAGTACCTGGGGCTAAAAATATTTTTTTGGTATTGACTGGAAATGAGAAACTAGTTTTTTTTTTATAAAATGAATGTTGAATTTGAATATCTTTTCGTTGAAAGTTTCAAGGCCAGCTTAGTAATAGCATAAATTTAGTGTGTGTTTTTTTAAAACATATTTTTTGGAATGCACAGCTGACTGATGACAGAGAGGTGGCTAAAGGTGACCCAGTTGTTCCAGGGAACACAAAGGACCCCGCTGACATTCCAACTTTTGATGAGTGGAAGAAACAAGTCATGGAAGTGGAGAAAGAAAAAAGTAAGTTCCACCAGTCACATGGCAAATATCAAAATGCAAAGAGCCTTATTGAGCGATATCCACACATTTTACATGTTCAGATTTAAGTCCGACTCCAGATTTTTATTTTCTGTTGGATATAGTAGAGCTATCCGTTATTATGTTTCCCAGTGACACCAATTCACTTGCAGTTGGGATTTAACTGTGGATCTGTTTACAGATGGATGTAGTAAGATGTAGTAGAGAAGAACTATTTTTTTCAGTGTCTTCCCCTGCTTCATTCTTTAGGTTAAAGTTCATTCCAGGCAAAATATGAACCCACTTCCCTCTGACAAATCCTGCAGTTTTTTGTTTTTTTTTTGTCTTGTAAAGCAAGATATACACTTCTAAGTCTGCTGTCTTTGTGACTAGCTGCCTTTGCTTCCAAGTTCAGGGGGCTGCTAATCCAGCGCTGCAGATATGCCCAAATGGGCCGGACCCTGACGGTCCCCTCATGCTGGCATCACCGCTGCACACTCCTGTTTCTTGAGAGGACCCTATCGCTGGACAGCCAATAGGAATTGCCCACTTATGCAGTCAGTGATGTAGACCTAGACTCCTGTAAAGAGAAGACCTTTAGTGAATAAAAAAGGCATTTAGATGCTTTTTTTTTTTTTCTTTTTCTCTCCAAAGCCAGCTATCGGAGGAGAGCTCCGAAATGGGCTTTAAAGAAGGTAACATTCTCTTTTAAATATCCATCTGTTCCTTTCCAAAACTTAAAAGTATGGTCAGTTTTTTTTTTTTTATTTTTTTTATTACTCCTCTTCTGGGTTCAAAGGCTTAGCGGCAGCAGAGGACAGCTGCAGCATCACACCGATGCTGCAGCTTGGAAGTGGCTATTTTTTGGGGTGGTCACCCAAAACTTCTCCTTTTAAGCAAAAAATCCATTGTTACTAATCTCAAGTGTTGGGAAAAGGTAATGTAATAGTTTACATTCTGTTTGTATGAAGAATATATAACCCATGGCTAGAGAGCAGACTGTTTTTTTTTTTTTTTTTAGGTCTGACTTTTTTCACAATAGAGTTGATCCATGTGAAAGAATAAAATGGCCACAGGCTAAGAGCTAGACTGGGCTTGCTGTCTGTGCCCAGTCTTGTCTTTTTAGTTTAATCTCTGGAAAGCTTTCGTATGGAAAGCAAATGCGTGATTGTGTAATGGCAAAGCTTACAGGCTGTCAAAAGCTATACTCTGAGATAGTTAAAACATGAGTTTGTTTACAATGCATTGTTTTGGTAAAGTACATTTTGCAAATTTACCAAAGACATTTACAATACTTAGAAAAAAATGTATCCTGCACTCATTGTGGGAACAGTAGATACGCTTTGTGGCATCATTAAACTTTATGCCATATTTAATGGAAATCTTTGTAGTTTTAGCATTTTTCACTTGAGCTGTTGTAAATGCTTTGTGCTAAGTTACTATGGAAAGTACTTCTTCACATATTAAAGTATGTATAATATATTTATTTTTCATGTTCCAAAATGTTTTCTATGGACCTTTGCCCTTGTTTACTTACTGGGAAGTTTTATATATCGCCCATAAAACTTGTAAAAATTCACTCTGGCACCATAGACTTTGCTCATGTGTAATGTCTACGTAATTTGATCTTCATTTTCAAAGCATATGAAATCATATTTTTTGTTTCCTCATAATAGACAGACTGTTTTGAGTTTATAGTCCGTGCAAGGAGGAAACTGAATATTTAGGATGTTGTAATATAACATTTGTATTCACATTTTGAGAAATAAAGCACTCTGACTTTAGTTACATTAAGTTTTATAGAAAATTTTACAGAAGAAAACCAAAACAAACCAAGTCACGGTGACAATTACAGTATAGCATTTATGAGATTGTGGATCATTGTAAAAAAATACAAACCATATATGGTAAACAGCATGTCTAAGCTTCCCCTAGACAGAATATACAGTATTTTTAAAGCAATGGTTTTCAACTACCTGACCCCATCCTTCCTCCTGCTGTGTCCTGTTTTCCAGTCTGCTATGAGAGTTGTTGGAGCAGATGGGGGTCCCGGCTTGGCAGGAGTGCATTGTGTTGCACTCCCACTGGCTCTTGGAAGTGGGGGTGGAGATTCGGGGGTCCAGCTTTGTATTTCCTGGGCCCCTGACAGTCCCAGCAGAGTGATGTACAGCAGCACCCAGCTTCCCTACGGGTGCAGAGCAGCAGCCAGAACTGGCTTATAGGAGTCTTGCAACTTTGCCCTTGATGCAGGGGCCAGCGGGCATGAAGGACAGCAACAATCTCATTGTTGTGCAGAATTCAGCATGTATGCTGCTAGTGCCGGGCTGTACAAGTCCAATCCTGCAATACTGCAGAAGAGCCATATTTGCAGACAGGAGTGCCGTCTAGAACTGGGGGGGACATCAGCAAAGAGCTGTGTCTAAAATATGCAGAAGACTGTTGTGGCCTCAAAATTCGGCTGAACTGCAGCTCATGTGTTAGGTTGTCAAGAAAGCCTGCAATCTACTGTTGTGAGCGACAGTTGGGATTTAAATATGGATCTGTTGTTTACAGTTCCATGAATTGCTGAAGATTCCAAAATATGTGGTGTACTGTATATGCAGGTGATGAAAAAATCTGTTTTTTTCCCCCCCTAGCAAATAAAGCATTTAACCGCCTCCCGCCCGCCATATAGTAATATGACGGGCGCAAGGTGGTTCTCTCCTTCTGGGAGGACGTCATATGACATCCTCCCATTCTCACTGCGCATGCGCGGCTCAGGGAGCACGCAGCACGGCAAGCGGTGGTGCATGGTGTCCCTCGGACACAGCGGATCACCGATCACGGAAAGAGCCGAAGATGTCGGCTCGGTCATGTGATCAGCTGTGTCCAATCACAGCTGATCACATATAAACAGGGAAATGCCGGTTATCGGCATTTCTCTCCTCCCGAGCTGCCACGCTGACAGCTCAAGAGGAGAGCCGGTAATCAGCTTTCCGCGGAGGGGACATGTACACTGATCATCAGGGCACTGATAATCGGTGTGCCCTGATGATCAGTGTAGCCCCAGCAGTGCCACCTGTCAGTGTCCATCAGTGCCTTATGTCAGTGCTCATCATATCTGCCTACCAGTGCATATCAATGCCACATATCAGTGCCCATCTGAGCTGACTTTCAGTGTCACCCATCAGTGCCACCTATCAATGCCAGTCAATGCCGCCTATCAGTGTCATGTATCAGTGCTGCCTTTCAGTGCCCATCAGTGATGCCTGTCCATGCCCATCAGTGCCACCTACTAGTGCCTTCTCATCAGTGCCCATCAGTGCAGCCCGTCAGTGCCCATCAGTGCAGCCTCATTAGCGCACATCAGTGAAGGAGAAAAATCACTTATTTACAAAATTTTATAACAAAAACTAAGAAAAAACATTTTTTCCCACAATTTTCAGTGGTTTTTGGTTTGTTTAAGAAAAAATAAAAAACCCAGAGGTGATTAAATACCACCAAAATAAAGCTCTATCTGTCACAAAAAAATAAAAATTTCATATGGGTACAGTGTTGCATGACCGCACAATTGTCATTCAAAGTGCGACAGTGCTGAAAGCTGGAAATTGGCCTGGGCAGGAAGGGGGTATAAGTGCCCTGTAGGCTAGTGGTTAAAGCTCTTGGCACTGAACAGTGTTGATGCCATCTAGGTGTATGATATGGTTCAGCTGCCTTCCTTGTTGTTCTTCGTCCTGGTCTACACATACAGTACGTACTGCAAACAAGCTGAATGTAAACAGTGCACTTGTACACTTTGATGGCTGTCCAGGCACAGGTGCAGTCAAATCCCAATGAATATGACATTTTACTGTCAGTGTTGTACTACTGAATGTGGTGGCTCCACAGATACTTTTTTAATATGAGAAGAAAAGGGGTATGGTGCTTTTTGCAACTGCGGTATGTTTAACTTTTAAGAATATTTATAGCTATTCTAAGATCATTATATTAAGTTGCAATAGATCAATTGGTTCCTCTGAGCTGAATATTCTTATTAATAGTTAAAGATAAAGAATAAAAAAATCAATTTGGTCTGGCGTGCTGTGGCAAGTTGAGATTGGCAGTTTATTGAAGTCTCCAGTTATAAAGTGATGTCTCCATATATTCCATTAACAACTGCTCTGGGAAGGGGTGAGCGATCGTGTTTGTGAACAGGCCATCTTAATTCTTCTAAAAGAAACGTGCATAGACTAAAGATGGAACTCCGTATTCTGCTTTTTCTAAAAACTGACTTGGAAAAATTTAAAGCCAGTACATTATAATGACATTTGGGTATCTAGTATTTTCAGATGGAGAAATCATCAAAGGCAGCCCCATACCTTCCTCAGAGCAAATTTACTTTAAAGCTGATGTCTGTGTTTTTAGTACCGTTTAACCATTTGCCAACTGAGCAGTTATACCCCCTTCCTGCCCAGGCCAATTTTCAGCTTTCAGCGCTTTCGCACTTCGACAATTGTGCGGTCATGCAACACTGTACCCATATGAAATTTTTTTTTTTTTCACACAAATAGAGCTTTCTTTTGGTGGTATTTAATGCCACTGGGTGTTTTATTTTTTGCACTATAGAAACGTTTTTTCTTTGTTTCTATTATAAAATTTAGCAAACAAGTAATTTTTCTCCTTCACTGATGTGCGTTGATAAGGCTGCACTGATAGGCAGCACTGATGAGGTGGCATGGATAGGCAGCACTGATGGGTACTGATGAGGTGGCACGGATAGGCAGCACTGATGCTGCACTGATATGCAGCAATGATGAACAGCACTGGTTTGCGGCACTGGTGGGCACTTATAATCAGTGCCGATCTGTTCTCTGACAGCTGCTGGTTATTGACAGTACTTTCCTCACACTGTGACAGTGTCATTGGACACAGCTGATCACGTGGTAAAAGGCCGCTGTGATTGGCCTTTTACCACATCACGTGATCAGCTGTGTCCGTGGTTGTAAAGTGGTTAAAAAGTTTGTTTGGACTAAGCTGATCCAAACAATTTCCTTCACAAACTATGTAGCCTCAGTCATATTCAGTACATAGTGCTGTGTTCTGGCAGCCCATCCTGCTCCCGGAACAAACTCAGATCCAGCTGATTGCTGCTCAGCCATTCACAGCAAGCTTCGTATTATCTCAATGAATACAAGGCTTTCTCTGATTGTCCGAGTTGGAGATTGTGACTTCATTCATCCACCTTTTTGCCTCAGCCAATCCGGAGGAAGCTTTCTATTCATTTTTTTTTTTATTATTATTATTAGTCAGAGAATACAAAGCTTCCTGTGAATGGCTGAGCAACTTTCATCCCGACTCCATTTTGTTCCAAGAGCAGGACAGGAATGCCTGATAGCGCTACTCAAACACAGCACTGTATACTGTATGTGCCTGAGAATACAGCACTGACAAGCCGTTGCATGTGTTGGTAAAGTGAATAGTTCGTTTGGACCAGCTTTGTCCAAATGAATTATTTAAACTTCTCTAAAACATCTTTAAAACATTTTTTTATAATTGTAACGCATAGCATTGCATATTTTTTCTGTTTAAGATGTGGGATACAATTCCAAATGAACAGGCAACTATATACACTGCCTTCTTTGGTTTAGGAAATTGTTTCACGTTTTCCACTCTACATTAGCGGCATGCTACTTGACCTTGTTTTTTAGAACTACCTTTCTGTAGATATTAATAACAAAAGGCATTTCTGGAATTGGATGACAGTCAGCTGAGCAGACTGTATGGCCCCTGAAGGGAATAATCTGTCCTTTAGAAAATGGAGTGTCATCACAGCCTGGAATTTCACATTAGAGGTTATTGTGTATCACATGAACAGGGCAAAGTTTTCCACTCACAGTATTGCAGAAGGACTTGCTATCAAAAAGCAACTGGCAAAGTCAGTCACTATTTTAATGTTTTTTCCCCAGGCCAGTCTTCGCATGCCTCAGTCAATGGGGGGCAGCATACAGTAAAGGTCCAAAAGAATAGGAACAATTATGCGTCTGTGGAGTGTGGTGCAAAGATACTATCTGCCAACCCTGAGGCCAAGGTAAGATTAATGTGCCGTGTTTTTAAACTTGTTGGAATCCACACTAAACCTGTTTTATTTTTGGATCAGAAGATGTACGGTACATGCACACTTGCTGGTTTGATCAGACTTAGCTGCATATTGAGGCCCCTTGAAAACCATCTTAAAGTGTTTCTAAACCCAGGACCCTGCATTCACTATGTCTGGTCTCACACAGTACACAGAATATGGAAATGCAATTATTTTAGTAAATATAAACTGCTAAATAATTGTTCTCATTAGCAGTATATAGCAGTCTTGGGACTTCTATCAGTGTCCAGCCGGGCACATGTTAAAGCTTGTAGGAGGAATTTTCAGTCTGCACTAGGAGGATGCAGAACCCCTCACCTCTGTCTGGACAGTGTTGATTGGCCCTGTACTGATCACATGCACTCTCCCAAGATTTAATAAAAAAAACAAAAAACCCTCTCTAGCAATACACACCAAACTGAGCATGTGCAGAGTGTCTCCACACGATATGTCTTATCAGGAGATAAGAGGGGAACACTAAAAGAAGGGGAGAATCAGAGAAGTCAGGATCAAACAGCATTTTTACACAATGCAGAGGATTAACCCTTTTAGGTTCCACAGTGAGTATAACAAGCATTATTTACTGCATATACAGACTGATTTTTACTGTTGAGAGTTTAGTAACATTTTAATTGACATTAAAGCCCAATTTCAGGCTTGGAAACTGAGTCATTGGAGATCTCAGAACTTTGTAGTCTTCCACTCTTTCCCTGTTTTCAGATTCACATCACTTTCTGCCCCGAGGGCCATTGTTATAGGGACAGGAAGTGAGAAGAAATCTCCCCAATAAGGATCACAGACCATAATAAAAACAAGCCAGATGTTCTATAATTTTTTTGGCCTTACCTGACAAGTATGATTCTTACTGTTGCATGTGTCCACATTGAAGGAATTTCCAAAATAGGGGACACATGCAACCAATACAGCAACCCCTGCCCTGGAGGTCTACTGAACTACAATCTCCAATCAGGTGCAGTCACTGTTTAGATATTCTTCTACAGATGGTGTCTGTCAGAATACAATAGCTGGCAAGAGAGATTGCCCATTCGAGGTTGTTTATTGTGTATGGGGGAATCAATAGATTTCTCTAGTTCAGCCCTTACAGTTTATGGCCAGCTTAAGAAAGCAATACACAGACTCCTTTTAACTGGTCCTTGGTTTAAAAGGGGTTATAAAGGCAATTTATTTTGTCCTAAAATAATAAACACGTTATACCTATTTTCTCTGTGCATTGGTGTTGCGCAGAGCTGTTCCTTACCACCTCTTTTAGGGTCCCCTGTTGGCACTCTCTGCACCTCCTTTTTTGCGAGTGCCCCCCATAGCATATTAACTATATTCTCCAGCACACCATGGACCTTTGACAATTGTGCAGTCAAGCAGCGCTGCACGCAAATGAAATGTACGTCCTTTTTTTTCCCCACAAATAGAGCTTTCTTTTGGTAGTATTTGATCACCTGTGCAGTTTTTATTTTTTGCGCTATAAACAAAGGCCAATAATTGTGGAAAAAAAAATATATATTTTTGACTTTTTACTATTTTTAAACATGTCTAGCAAAAAAAAAAAATCTAATTTCGTCATAAATTTAGGCCAAAATGTATTCTGCTACATGTCTTTGCTAAAAAAAAAAAAATCCCAATACGTGAAAGCATTTACAAACGGCGGTATATATACTGGAATTTTTTTTTTTACATTTACTAGTAATGGCAGCGATCAGCGACTTATAGTGGGACTGCGGCGGGCATTCTGACACTAGGGGGAACTGACTTGGTGTCACTGACATCCCCAGTGACACCAATACAGTGATAAGTGCTAATAAAAATCACTGACACGATACTAATGACGTTGGGCAGGGAGGGATTAACATGTGGGGTGATCAAAGGGTTAACTGTGTACTATGCGGGCTGTATGCAGAGCCAAACAAAGCAGTGTGCAGGAGCCGACAGGGGAGAGACCTGTGTTGTTTTACATACAGGTCTCTCCCCCGTCAGAGATACTAGGAGATTGCCGGGTGCCAGCAGGGAATCACTGGCCGGGACCGACTGATTGGCAGCCGAGGCAACGAATGTCGTGCCACCCTGTAGCAGTATTTCTGCTCTGGGGTGGCGCGGAAGCGGTTTAAGAATGATCACATCACAAGGGACAATGTTTTGAAGGCAAGTAGGACCCCTTTCTCATGGGATGTGATCACATGCCTGATGAATGGGTCCTGTGTGGCTCCAAAAAATTGCACTATGTCCCTTGTGATGTGATCGTCCAATAAAGATTTCGGACTGTATTCCATGATCCGTGGTGTGCTGGCGAATATGTGCATTTGATCTGTAATATCTCCAGTTCCAGCTGGTTGTTGCTTCAGCATCCACCACTCCTAAGCCTTTTTCAGGAACGTATATGATTGTAATATGGACATTGACCCCATAACAAAATGGCTGCTATGGGGGCACTCGCGGGAGGGAACATACGGCACTGCCCACTGCTCGGTTTTGAGCAGCATCTGTCATTCTGCATCCTGTGAGAGCAGAGAGAGGGATGAGCACCCCTACAGACTGGGACAGTGCTGGATTGAGAGAGGACTTGTGTAAGTATTTATTAGAGGAAAAGGGGGGATGCATTAAGGTAAAAAAAATAAAAATTGCTTTTAGAACCACTGTAAAGACAAGCTAGTACAGTACTGTATCTCAACCGGTAATACTGCCCCCCTTATCAACAACCCTATGTTCATACTGTAGCTTAATGTAGCCTATATACAAGATGAAACAAAATTAAATATATTTTAAAGCGTAATATGTTAATATAATTTTCTTCTAGAGCACATCAGCAATACTTATAGAAAACATGGACCTGTACATGTTAAACCCATGTAGCACAAAAATTTGGTGAGTAACTATATTGTCATGTTAAATATGTACTTTTTTTTATATTTTATATGTTCATCTGTTTATCCATTTATGTAAGTCCAAGGGGTGTATTTCATTTTCAAGAAGTCATTTATTTGGTTCTTTAAACCAGTGTTTCAACTTTTTTTTTTTTTTTTTTTTCCAATCAAGGCACCCTTTAAAATTAGGCACAATCTTGAGGCACCCCATTCTAAAATGTAAAAAACTAAACTGATAGGTGCCACACATGTAGGATGTGTGCACGCTTCACAATGGAACCTGTGGCTTTGTGTAGCAAAAAAAGCAGGCTTTATCCACCTGCTGGCTTGTACATAATTTTCTGGTAATTTGGGGAATTTTTTAGGCATTTGTTTAGGCACCCCTGACGAACCCAGAAAGCACCTTAGGGTGCCTAGGCACCTTGGTTGAAAAGGGCTGCTTTAAACCTTTCACTTTTTTGCACACATTTTAAAATAATAATCATTTTAGTCCTGAAGATTACTAAAACAAAAACCCCAAACATTAAATATTTTGTAAAAGCAGAGAACTTGTAGAATAAAATGTTGGTAGTTAAAATTTGTTATGCCACACAATACTTGCATTTGTGGCTGATCAAATGCAGAATTTCATTAAAAACTACACTAAAGTTAAATTTAGGGCACACAAGTGCAATATAGTATGCAATTTTTGGTGAACTATAATGTTGCGCCAAGGAAAAACCTGTTGTGGTTTTTTGGGCCTGTTGGCTTTTTGTCGTGTTTCCCCATTCCTCATCCCTCCATATTCAGTCATTTGGGGCATCCCTATCATATATGAAGATTCTGTGTGTCCTGTGATGTATAATGGAGAAAATGTGATTTCTTGTTTACTTGTAAAATCCTTTTCTTGAAGTACATCACAGGACACTGGGATCCCACCCCCCTTCCTATGTTCATGGCTTGCTACTAAACCTAAGCTATGCCTAGTCTGGAGGGGAATACTGTCTTTTTTTTGCCAGTGTCCAAGATCCTGAAAGTGGCAACATATTGTTATGGATATGAAGATGTTCTGTGTACTCCAAGAAAAGAATTTTCCAGGCATACCAAAAATTCCATTATTCAACTAGAGTCTTTTAATCTAGTATTTATAGTTTTTGACAGACTGGTAGCGTACCTTTTTTATACATTTGCATTGTCATACATAGAAGTAACATTTTAAATTCAATAGTTTTAATTATTTTCAGGTTTGTGATTGAACTTTGTGAACCAATCCAAGTGAAGCAGCTAGACATTGCGAACTATGAGCTCTTCTCTTCCACACCAAGAGATTTTCTGGTTTCCATTAGTGACAGGTACTAAGTTGTGTATATTGGCATATCTTGAAATGTATGGTCAAATTACTGCTGTCAGAATAGATTTGCCTCTGAAAATAAAAATCATTTTAAACATGTCAATTCTTTTATTTTTTTTTCCTTGCAAGTGATTGGGAATTTCACCACATTCACTAAGCTATTGGAAAATACCCTTGTAAAGTGAACAGTTTATTTGCCTTTAATCAACCCTATAGACTCTGTTGCCCCTTTTGTAGTTGTAGGATGGAGAAACAGATTATCCCAGGGACAGAGAAAGTTTACAACTTTACTGGTAACTTCTAAACAATGGTCTCTAAAGACTTTACCTTTGTTGTAACTGATGTCTGGCACTTTACAAGTGTCTAAGAAATAAATGAACATTTGCCTGACCTGGCCAGTCTTCCCACCACTTTTTTAGACCTCTTGTTCACTGAGCATGTTCACAAGGAAACGTAAGCAGCCATGTTGGAGGTATCTTGAGTTATTGGTCCTGAGATAAGGGGGTTGACTTACTAAATCTTGACAGTGCAAAATCTGGTGCAGCTCTGCATAGAAACCAATCAGCTTCCAGTTTTTTGTCATAATTAGTTGAACAAGCTGAAGGTAGCTCATTGGCTACCATGCTCAGCTGCACCAGATTTTGCATTCTCCGTTTTTGTAAATCCGCTCCAAGGTATAGCTTGCTGTCTTCTCCATAGTCTAAATAGCATTGTGAATAAAATTTGTCAGCTAGATTGTGCATGCTGGGCACCATCTAAATTGTTTTTGGAGGGATGCAGACATAGTCTTTGGGTTTGAAAAATGTTAAACTTTCTACTTCGCAGGTATCCCACCAATAAGTGGGTAAAACTGGGCACTTTCCATGCGCGAGATGAAAGGACAGTACAGAGTTTTCCACTGGATGAGCAGATGTATGCTAAATATGTTAAGGTAATACTGGCTTGTCCTAATTCATTTAATTTCATAAGCACTGTGATATAAATCCAGGCTTTATGTTGGTTACAAAAGGTAATCTTGCAATTGTTTTTTTGGTGGGTACATATTGTGTATTGGTCATAGGAAAAAAATGTAAACGCTGAACTTAGAGTGAACTGATCATGTTTAAATATATTCCATTTCACATTTACCTATTGCTTTTATTGTTAGAATAAATTTTACTGTTGGTAAAGTTTGTATCACTTTCCAGAACTACCATGTTTGAGGTGTGAGCTGGGGGATTGTTACAGAGACCAGTCATTTTATTACCCAGCAGCCACTTATTTTTATGGTGGCTTCGGTAATGAGATATCTGCAAAGATTCCCACCACCTGCCATAGTATAGCCATTATAAGGGGGTCCACACTTCCTTTTATTTCATTGTGAAGCATTTAGGAAGAGTATTGAGGTTTGGTGGGGTTGAATCATTTGGGGTAGGTTGGATGGCAGTCCTGGGACTTTTCTTCTCTGCAAAATAGGTTATGTTAGGGACCCTATATGATAGCTGTTGTGTTCCTGTTTTTGGCTTGAGTTCCTTCCAAGTGTGTTGTTCTACAACATTAGGGAACATTACCTATGCCCCGCCATTGGTAGGCAATCTCCACTTCTGTTTAGCCATAGTGTAGTCTGGTTGTTTAGCCAGATAGGGGGAGCCCTGAGATCAGCTTTAAAACCTCTCCTTAGATTTTTTTTTTTTTTTTTTTGTCTCTTGGAGAGGTTTCCTTTTTAATCTTTGACTCGAGACTTCATGAGATCTCTGCTAAGGGAGAAAAATCTTCATTTGGACATGGAACTGAATGGAACAATGCTCCCCTTTTCAAAGATGTCCCCTTCTATTTCTCTAGTGACAATGTGAGTTGTGTTTTCCCCTTCCTTTCGGTCTTAGTCCATCAAATCTAAAACTAATTTGGACCGAAAATGCACTTTAAGATATCACAGACTGCGGTATAAAACAGTGGAAAAGAGAATAGTAGAATGTAATATTTCATGTTGCCTCCAAGCTGTTATACTGCTGGTTAGAATGTTTGTTATTCATCTGTGTAATGATGGTCATTGAAGCCCTCGTTTTCCCACACATGACCATGTTTATTCAATGTGACCAGTTCACTTTAGGTGTTTAAAGAATATTTCTACAAAATTACATTTAGTAGCTCAATCACAAATGCCTTATAAAGGGAAGAAGTAAACAAAAGCAATCTCCATAATGTAAACTGTATAAAGTGCTTTATAATTGGCATTGTTATGTATGAATTCTCCAGGGAATAACTATCTGCTTCTTTCTGGCTGTCTTTGCTCTTCAGGGAGAGGCTGCAACTGCTACTTGTACCTTTCTGCCTTGTTCTAGGGAATTGGCCTTCATTTCTGCAGCCCCATTACCATATAATTAGTCATTTAAAAACACTTTGAATATTCTTGTCAGCAGTAAGCCATGTGTTTAGATCATAGCTGCCATGGCCTTTTTTTAGTGGTATTTAAAAAACCTATTTTAAACCTACAACTGTGTGTTCATTCCAGCATGGTACTTTGTCAGTATAGTAAAGTTGTATAGCTGACAAATCTTGTATAAGACCCACTGTTTTATATGCATACAACACATACATCTTTGGTCGTTTACATTCCTTTGTTTACAATCTGCAGCGTGACTGCTTTTTGCTAAGGGGAAAAAAGTGCACATAAAATCTTGTCAGTGAAATATGTGATACATATTTCTGTGATGTCTCCTTTATATGTTCCAGCAGCTATTTTGGTATTTTAATATGCACTTTGAACTTCACTTATGTGCCTGGCTTCTATTAGATGTGAACATATTAGCTTGAATGTGTTAAGGCTAATTCCCTACAATTTTCTTTTTCCTTTCTTTGTGCTGGTAAAAATCTAAAACGTTATGTAGGCGTATTTTCTTCAGAACTGGTTAATTGCTTTCTAATTTATAAAACTGATCTGTTGCCCTCCTGGTAAAGTTGTAGAATTTTGCAATTTATTTATTTATTTTTTCAAGAGTGTATATCTTTATCGGGTATAGGAAGGAAAATACCAAAACATCACACAGCTTTGCATTGTCATTGATTTACACAATGTAAGAATAAGCCTGTAAGTGTTTCTGATAAAACTCTTACGGCATCTCATAATATACAAATTATTTTTAGACTCCCTCTCTTTTTAACTTTTAGTAAAATACTTACAATGTGTTGTAAAAAAAAAAAGCGTGTGCAAAAGCGACTTCTCAAGAAAAATTGATAACTTAAATTATGGCCAAAGCTTTTTTGGGCCATACTTCTCTTGTGGGTCACCTGCTGTCTGACAATCACTGCTCTCCGCTCTGAGCAAACAGTCTGTCTTAGAGGCTGACATGGGACAGTGCATCACAGTATGAGGGCGTATGTGGTGTTGTGTGTGTTTTTTTTTATTCAATGAAAATAATACATTGCAGTCAAGAGAGCTCATATTAGCTGACATAATTTCTGACAAAATCAGTAATTTAAAGTAGTTCTAAAAGGTTTTTTCCCTAAAATAAATACGCTGTACTTACCTGTGGAAGTGGAAAGAAGTGGTCTCTTACATCCACTTCTCTGGTCCCCTGCCCATGCTCTCCACTGCTCCTCTTCTGCGAGTGCCCCCATAGCAAGCTGACTGCTAATGGGGCATTTGTGCAGGTATGCTCCCAGGATGGGCTGTGTGCATCCATAGACACACACAATGCGACTTGGCCTTGACAAGCTAATGTCTCCCGCTGCTGCCTCTGTGTTCCAAGTTTAGAACACCTCTGCAGACAGGCACAGTGCTGATCAAGAAGAACTCAGGTCAGCGTTCAGAGAGGTGGGGGTTCGATACAATGGGACGTTTTTTACCTTCATGCAGGGCATGCATTAAGGTAAAAAAAAAATCTCAACTTTAAAGCCACTTTAAGGCTGTTCTCAAACAGATGTAAAAAAAAAAATGCTCAGTTGTATATTTTTCAGACCAAAAGGGACCAAGTAAGAGAAGTTTACTGTTGGGGTTTACATACATTTTAGACATAGATGTGTTGGATGGGGAAAACGGAAACCGCTACGAAGGTCAATAGTGGTATAGTCTTTGACGTTCTTTTCCCTTCTAAATCTAAAGGACAGAATCGGGTCCATGTGGTAGCTTGGAGAAAGTAATTACAGCCTCCTAATGTCCCTTCACTAAGAAGGGTGGCATGTTTAATAGAGGGATTATTTCCCCCAAGGGTATGGTAGTCTCAGATGCATCTGTGTTCTCAGTAGGGTAATGCTTGCTATAACTTCCGTAAGCCTGTTGCAGACACTTCCCCTCAACTTCTTGTCTGTCTTAACGGATTTAGGTCCTGTTAAATATGGTGCACTATGTACAGTAAATACAGATGGGTAAGATCAATGCACTACAAATGTTAGAAGCAATGCTTTAAAACTGGCCATACAGTAATAGTTTCTTTTCGCTCAGCCAATGACTGCTATACAGCATGGGCAAATGAATCTCCCGCTACAGCTATTGTATTTTCACAGCCTGTCCTGCCTGCTGTCAAAAATACCCAAACAGTGGTTGCATCTGATTGAATGCAGTTGTTGTTTTGTTAAAAGGAGCCCGCTGGAAAATTTTTGGACAAAGTCGATTTGAACAATAAATTTTGACAAACTGAGTGGGGCCGCCAGGGCCGCCCAATGAACAAAATTTGCACAGTATATTGCCAGCTTAACTCTTGCAGCTTTTTGTGCAATGTATGTAGTTAAAAATGTATTTGATGTGCATCAGTTTGACAATGCAAAGGTGTGCTTTAGTAATCAGTATTCAACTTGAAATTACAGAAAATTTTAGATAGTTGTCCTGGTTATTTGCTCAAAAGTAGTGTCAGCGGGATATGAATCTTATTACTGCTGTTTGCTTTTATATGTACACACACACTTTTTTTTTTTGTGATGTTTGAAAAGTGAAATGTGATAAATGGACTATTTTGCAAGTATCTATACTTATTGTAACCTTACTACCAGGGTGGATTTGATTTAAATCAAACTGATTTAAATCACGATTTAAATCACAATTTAAATCCCTAGTCAGTAAGGCTTGATTTAAATCATAGTTTTCTACATAGACTAATTCTTGCTGGTATAACTTTAATATGCAAGTAGATGAAGATTTTTAGAATAACTTTTCATATTAGTTTTTTTATCCCCAGTTTAATAGGTTCATCATTCATATTTGGACAACTTGTCTGTTGTACTTAGGAAGGAGAAAAATAATCATTACCTTAATAATAATTTAAATAGATTTATTCAACTGAAACAATAACATTCCAGCATATGTTATTTGCTTAAACAAACATCCATGTTTGGTAACTAATTTGGCTAAACAAAATATATATATTTTAAGAAACTTAGACTGTCAGCCCCTTCCTCCTCACACTTGGTTTCATTTTCTTCTTGTGCAGATCTATTCCACTCCAAACAATCAGAAAAATATTGTTTCTATTCTATTCACTGAACTTCTTGAAACTTAGCACTGAAGGGGTTGATTCTGTATTCATAGGTTTGCAGAAGTTAGGATTAAGGTCTTTTTCTTAACTCTGTTCATGTTCTAACATTTTTGCTGTGAAGAAGAGGCATGTGATCTCCGCTGAGTCAAATTCAGTTTTGAGAACTGCAAAAGTAAACCAAGCATCTGTGAGAATATCTTGTAGGCAGAGAAACTGCCCAATAATCTTACAAAAACCTCTGGAAGAGCATGACATTGTGAATGGATTAATGGAATTTATTTACCAAAAAAATTAAACATATACAGCCTTATTCTACATAATTAAAAAACTAATCTTTATTTCATGATGGAATAACCTTTGGATGGTAATATATTTTCCTCAAAAAGCATTTTATACAAAAAAATCCGATTTAAAATAAAAAAAATCTGATTAAAATAAAAAAAATCTGATTTTTTTTAAAAAAAAATTTAATTTTTTTTAATTTTTTTAAAAAAATCATTGATTTTTATCCACTCTGCTTACTACTGATTCTAGAAAAATTAGAATAACAAAGCAAAATACTACAACTTTATATATCCTCTTTGCTTGATGTTCAATAACCTTTTTAGATGCTGATTCTTTTTATATGGCTTGTGGCATGTATCTTGTTTCTGTACTGACACTTGTTTTCTTTCTCTTTCCTTGTTCCTTGTTGCTTCAGATGTTCATCAAATACATAAAGGTTAGCAACCTTCACTGAATGTTGTGTATATATAGCTGATTAATGCATGGCAAAAGTTGCTTTCAGATCTTATCACTAGAGCAAATTCATACTTGCTTGTAGATGTGAATAATTATGCCTAATGCTTATGTGCTGCCAGTAAATTGCAGTTCAAGCTGGTTCTTATTCCCATTTTTTTTTTTTTTTTTTTTTTTTTAAGGTGGAACTGATATCACATTTCGGATCTGAACACTTTTGTCCATTAAGTCTCATAAGGTAAGAGTGAAACCATGCAGTGCAATGGAGATCTTCATTGAGAAGTTCACTATATGGATGCACTAATTATCTAACATTTCCAGTTCCATTTACAAATGAGTGCTTAAAATTAAACCTAAAGTATAATTACATCACTTGTCTTTCTGTCTGCCCTAAAGCCTTAAATCAAAACTTCACATTCCCAATCAACACTGAATTGTTTCAATCCTCTAACATTAGTAAATAGATAGGAAAGTATATCCTATTTACTTGTGTTTTTAAACTTTTTTTTTTTTTTTTTTTACATTTCTTCAGTTACTTAAGGGTTTCCATGCCTAGACAAATGATGTCATACATATCAGGAGTTTTCAGGTAGAAAGGAGGGGTTTTCTAAGCTAAGCAAACCCTCCTGTGTTTTTATAGTGTTTTTTTTTCTTTTTTTCAGTTTGTGGTGCTCAGATGCAGTGTAGTTCTGCTTTAACATCAAGTTTTGAACTGAACATAATCTGCTCATGACCCTATAGAGTTTATTAGGTGACCAAATCTCTTGGCATGTGATCTATGTTAAACGGGAATATCAGTTTTATATTGGCTAATGATTACTAGCGATTAATTGCAACCTACCTGGGTTAGGTTTGAGCAGGGATGGTGAACAATACTAATGTCGTATGGTGCATCAGAACCCCTTTGAAGTCCATGGTTGCCAAGTATTAAAAAAATTAGGTCTCGCCACATTGTAGCTAATAAGCAAGAAAACTATCCCGGGGCCAGGTGACATCACAGGTTGCCCAGGATGCTGTGGAGCTGGCACCTCCAGATTCCATATGAACCATTGACTGGAAGAAGGAAGCTGTCCTATATAGTAGCTGGAGAAGCTGGGAGCTCATCCCTAATCATTCTCTTAGGCAGAGATCACATACCAGACGCCAAGTGATAGGCCACCTAAATGTTAAGGAAGTCTTTTAGCATGTTTTATTTTAAGATAATACTTTTAAATTACATCTGCTTTATTTCATTTAAAATAAAATGCACACAACAGGTTTCCTTTTTATTAAAACATTCTTAGGGTTTTCGGTACCAGCATGGTGGAGGAGTATGAAGAAATTGTGGACCCACAGTACCATTCAGAGCGTCCAGAAATCTATGATGAAGATGAAGGTAGTAAATCTTATGTTAATCAGTAAAACACAACCTAAAAACATACAAATTTTAACTAATGGTAGTTATGTGCATTAAAATATAGTAAAGGGAATGAGTGGTGTTCATAGTCATATCCTATCTTTGGCATCTGTTCCCTGGGTTCTTCTGTATTAACTGTTTGGCACAAGGGCATTGAGGTAGATCATTGCGAGGAGGCCAAGCTCTTTCTCCACTTGCATACTACTTTCCTTCTCCAGTAATTTATGCCCAGTGCTTGTTGACTACCTGGCCAGCAAAGTTATGGAATACCAGCTACTACTCCAAGTTAAAACCACTTTCTTGGAATAGGGTTTGGGTAAGTGATCATCGGCCATTGTATCAGAAACTGGTGGATTTTACTATTTACTAATGGGTGACTTTTAATAAGAACAAGAATTTTTATTTTCCCCAATCATCCTCCATTAAGGTCACATGAGATGGATTCTGCCCACCTACAAGAAACACAAGTATAGAGAGTTTAAAGCTCCTCAGCAACTCCAGCCCCTCAGTTCTTGTGTTTCCTGCTCCACCTGCAGATATGCTTGTGCAGCTCACTCATTTAAGCCCTTTTTGTGATTCCCAGGAGCTGGGATATCGAACCTTTTAGAGACTGAGTGCCCAAACTGCAACCCAAACCCACTTATTTATCGCAGCGTGCCAACACTGGAATTAAACCTGAATACTGAGGTTTTAGTTTAGAAAAATCAACCCATCCATTAACATCTTTTGTCTTTAAAGAAAAACACAATAATAGAGCTTTGTTCCACTGACTACCAGCACTAAGGGGCAAAGTTCCACTGACCACCAGTACAAGCTAAAATCTTGTGTTAATAAAAACAAATGTATTAAAACTCACAGCCAGTCCAAAATATATATATTAGTGTTGTGTTCAAAATATTAGCAGTCAGACATCACTAACCTGATCAATCACTGTTTTTGGTAGAAATGATATTTCTACATGGCAGATAATTTACTAGCAGGTGTAGTAGAGTAATAGAAATCCAACAGACCCAACAGTCATGACATGCATGCTGCTGATTCTGTGTAATTGAATCACTAATTGAAAGGGGCATGTTCAAAATAATAGCAGTGTGGAGTTCTATTAGTGAGGTCATTCATTCTTTGAAAAACAGGTGGCAATTATTGCCTTTATTTAAGGAAGGAAGGCAGCAAACGTTGTACATGCTGGTTACAGTGCATTTCTCTCTGAAATTCTGAGGAAAATGGGTCGTTCCAGACATTGTTCAGAAGAACAGCGTACCTTGATTAAAAAGTTGATTGGAGAGGGGAAAACATATAAAGAAGTGTAGAAAATGATAGGCTGCTCAGCTAAAATGATCGCAAATGCTTTAAAATGGCAACCAAAACCTAAAAGACGTGGAAGAAAGCGAAAAACTACCATTCTAATGGATAGAATAGCCAAAATGGCCGGACTCAGCCAACAATCAGCTCCAGGAAAATCAAAGAAGATCTAAAGTTACTTGTGAGTACTGTTACAATTAGAAGACGCCTATGTGAAGCCAAGCTATCTGCAAGAAGCCCCCGCAAAGTCCCACCGTTGAAAAAAAGACGTGCTGAAGAGGTTACAATTTGCCAAAGAGCACATTGACTGGCTTAAAGAGAAATGGAGCAACATTTTGTGAACTGATGAAAGTATGATTGTTCTTTTTGGGTCTAGTGGCCGGAGACAGTTTGTCAGACGACCCCCAAACACTGAATTCAAGCCACAGTACACTGTGAAGACAGTGAAGCATGGTTGCACAAGCATCATGATATGGGGATGTTTCTCATACTACGGTGTTGGGCCTATTTATCGCATACCAGGGATCATGGATCAGTTTGAATACATCAGAATACTTGAAGAGGTCATGCTGCCTTATGCCGAAGAGGAAATGCCCTTGAAATGGGTGTTCCAACAAAACAACGACCCCAAACACACCAGTAAATGTGCAACATCTTGGTTCCAGACTAACAAGATTGACGTTATGGAGTGGCCAGCCCAATCCCCGGATCTTAATCCAATAGAAAACTTGTGGGTTGACATCAAAAATGTCGTTTCTGAGGCAAAACCATGAAATAGAGAAGAACTGTGGAATGTAGTCCAATCATCCTGGGCTGGAATACCTGTTCACAGGTGCCAGAAGTTGGTTGACTCCATGCAACACAGATGTACAGCAGTTCTCAGAAACAGTGCTTATACAACTAAATATTAAGTGATTCAAAGGAAAGCAAAATCTTCAAACTTTTTTCAGTTTATATAGTGAATGTTTGAGTTTGTAAAGAAGAATACAAACACTATTTTTTAAAAAATATTCACTTTTCTTCAATTTTTTTTAGAGTAACAACACAAATATGATATATTTTTCTTCGTTTTGATTTAGAATAGAATGTGTAGTGTTCCCAATACATTTGTGTGTATGGAAATAAAAGCTTATTAGAAGGATTTTGAGCTTTATTCATTTTTTCAACACACTGCTATTATTTTGAACACAACTGTGTGTGTGTGTGTGTGTGTGTGTGTATGAAAATATAAATATATAAAATCTTCTTGGCCGTGCACTGATCGGCCATGCGAAAGCTTGGACGAGTAGCTGCTAACGAGTCACGGCTCGTGACATCGCCTGGTGCCGCTACTCCTTTCCGAGCATGCGCATAACCCCGATGCCTGGCTGCTGGGGTGATTTGGCTTGCGTGCCCACTGCGGCATGCATGCCATAGGTTCACCACCACTGGTCTAGGGGGTTTGTGTGGCTGTGGTCTCCCCAGGCTGCAACCTTCCCTTTATATGCAACTATTGACGCCAGGTTTCTGCAGAGCAGGTACTCGCTCTGGTTACAGGATCTGGTAGGCAGCCAGGAAGTTCTTGGCTACACATCATGGCAGACCAAGTTCTGTTTTGTTGCACCTGCTGGATGTTCCCTTGACTTGCGAGGGGGAGGCGCTTTATGACTGTCCAAACACCACTTGTGGGAGCTTTATTTTCCTTCCTCCATCAATAGCATCCATGGTGCACCCATAAGGAACAGTGGTGCTTCAGAGGGACTACTTATTTCAGCATTTTCTCAGCTTTTCTACACCACTTACTTTCAATTTGGCATAGAAGTACAAAATAGATCAACACACAAGAAAGATGTGTTTTAACATTCTCTTTCATCATAGTGAAACGTCTAAAAAAAAAAAAATTAACCCGTACTATTACGGCTAAACAAGCATTTGTACTTGTTTCAGCCATTCACTTTGTTCAATTTTGCACAGTAATACAGGGCAATTATACAACTTCAGTATGTTTTATTCGGTGTACAACAACATGGAAGGGACTACCTAGCTTCATTGACAATGGACTTCAGCAGCCGTGTTGATGTGTGACTGTAACTTATGAATCGGCTTTGTTTTATATAGGCATCCTAAAGGTCTTGACTCCAAAGTGTATTTCCACTTTTCCAGCCAAATTGGAAGAACACCGACATTATATTTGTTACATGTTCCTATTCACATAGCATAACTTGCATTTATTAAAAAGTTTCTGCTTACCCTTTCACTTGGGTGGTACATTGTATATTAGAACACGTAAAAAACTGTTTCTCAATCTGTCCTCTAATTGCACATTGCAGGCTGTTTATAAACAAAAGTGGACTGTAGATTCCTATATATAAGCCTGCTCCATAGAATCACCTTGAAAGGTAAGAAATATTGTTTAAAAAAATATTTGTGGGTATGCTGTGCGAGTGGAAAACATTACCTACATAAAGTGGGGGTTTATCACATTTGACTGACTGCAAAAATGGAAATACACTTTAAGTCCTCAGGATGTTTATATACATATGCTCACTCTCCTTTGCAACAAAACATGTCAACCTGACAAATTAAGTCCTGGCATACGGGTAGAGCAGCTCCTTTAATTTGTCGTATCAGCAAGCTGCAGTTCTCGTTTATTGTAACTGTAAAACTAAAAAAGTTACACTATTACAGCCTTGTTATTGCAGACGTTTACAATGTCATCCTAACAGAAGCTGTGGAAGGTTGTAATCCCATATGTTGGAAAATATTTTTTTTTTCTATTTCAATATTTTGATTAAATAAGTTTTTGTTTTTATATTACAAGAAGCTCATGATACGCCCACGCAGGGGCAGAGCAGAACAATAGCATACATAAGCAGATACAAATCAGCAGGGTGTATTATCCCAGTAATGGAATGTCCAATGACACCAAGGAGGGATGGCAAAAAGCCGATCCAAATAGCAGCAGCAAACCATCATATTACCAAAAAAAAAAAAACAGAGGAAAAACCCCTACCGAGAAGTATCAGCTCAGAACATGGGGGGGGGGGACCCCAAACTGATAAAAAATAAAAACATAGAAAGAAATAAAGAAGGAAGAAAGATTTAGGGAAAAAACATGGAAGAAAGGAAGACTAGAAGAGTCACGGATCCAGGGCTAGCACAGGCAATGACTATAAGAGGCCATAGCTAGTAGGAGGCAGGGACGGCAGGGAATAATGTATCCAAGGTTCCCAAACCTTAAGGAATCTTGGATGAGAATCTTGAAGAATGCTAGACATCTGTTCATTGATCAGAATAGCATTCATCCGGGTCTTCACCCCCTGTAAGATGACCGAAGGGGTTCTCCAAACTTGAGCTATAGCATGTTTGGCCGAAATGAATAGGTAGGATGCCAGTTTCTGCTGAGACCTAGTCAGACCCAAAATTGGGCAATGCAGGAGGGCCACCCTTGCATCCTTATGAACTGTAATCTGAAATGTTTGTGGAATATATATATATATTTTTTTTTCTTTTAAATAGATATTCCTTTTTTTAAACACTGATTATTAGTCCATAGTTAGCCCCATTCAGCCTGTATTCCCTTGGCCATTTTTTTTTTTTTTGTTTTATTTACCTCTGCATTGCATTTGCGTTGTAAAAAAAAAAAGTAAAATAAAAACCCTATTATTTGTAAATAACTTTTCATGTCTTGTACCTGCAACATTGTTTAGTGTTTTATATGTAGGACAAATTAGAAAGCCTTGTTCTCACCAATGCAGTTTGTGTTTTGGTAGTTTTGCAGTGCATTTGCATTTTTGCGCCTGCCTTTTTGATATGCTTTGTGGTTTTTGTTTTTTGTTTTTGGCTCAACTTGTTGCTGGGCAGATTAAAAACGTGTCAAAATTGCACTACATGCATTTTTAGCAGCGTCTCCTTTGAAGTCTATTGAACAAAAAATGCAGTGTTTTGTATTTAAAAAAGGTCCATGACCCTTTCCAAAAATGCATGATGTGAATGTGTCCCATAGAAAACCACGTTGAACTGTAGTGAGTTTTTGCAAAAAGCAATAAACGTGTTGGTGTAAACCAGGGCTAAGGAAAAACTCCCGCTCCCGGCATGCCTGAATTTTTTGCTAGCGTCTTCAGGAGAATGGACATATTCTGAGAGGAGAAGCAAAACGTTTTATCAACATCACATCTAGATACCTAAATGCATTGAGTTGCTGCCATGTGATTGGCTGATTAGCAATTTGTGTTACCAAGCAATTGAACAGGTGTACCTAATAAAGTGGCCGGTGAGTCTATAATTGGAACAAATGTCTTGGTTGGAAGATTTCCCCTCTTTCCCTGTTCTGGAGGCAACTTACAGTCATGGCCGAAATTGTTGGCACCCTTGATATTTCTCCAGGAAATCATGTATTTCTCACGAAACGTATTGCATTAACACATGTTTTGCTATACACATGTTTATTCCCTTTGTGTGTATTGGGACAAAACAAAAAAAGGGAGGAAAGAAAGCAAATTCGACATAATGTCACACAAACCTCCAAAAATGGGCTGGACAAAAGTATTGGCACCCTTTCACAACTGCGGATAAATAAGAATGTTACAAGCATGTGATGCTCCTGTAAACTCACCTGGGGCAAGTAACAGGTGTGGGCAATATAGAAATCACACCTGAAAGCAGATAAAAAGGAGAGACGTTCACTTAACCTTTGCATTGTGTGTCTGTCTGTGCCACACTAAGCATGGACAACAGAAAGAGGAGACGAGAACTGTCTGAGGACCTGAGAACCAAAATTGTGGCAAAATATCAACAATCTCAAGGTTACAAGTCCATCTCCAGAGAACTAGATTTGCCTTTGTCCACAGTGCGCAACATTATCAAGAAGTTTGCAACCCATGGCACTGTAGCTAATCTCCCTGGTCGTGGACGGATGAGGAAAATTGATGAAAGATTGCAACGCAGAATAGTCCGGATGGTGGATAAGCAGCCCCAAACATGTTCCAAAGACATTCAAGCTGTCCTGCAGGCTCAGGGAGCATCAGTGTCAGCGCGAACTATCCGTCGACATTTAAATGAAATGAAACGCTATGGCAGGAGACCCAGGAGGACCCCACTGCTGACACAGAGACATAAAAAAGCAAGACTACAGTTTGCCAAAATGTACTTGAGTAAGCCAAAAGCCTTCTGGGAAAACGTCTTGTGGACAGATGAGACCAAGATAGAGCTTTTCGGTAAAGCACATCATTCTACTGTTTACCGAAAACGGAATGAGGCCTACAAAGAACAAAACACAGTACCTACGGTAAAATATGGTGGAGGTTCAATGATGTTTTGGGGTTGTTTTGCTGCCTCTGGCACTGGGTGCCTTGACTGTGTGCAAGGCATCATGAAATCTGAGGATTACCAAAGGATTTTGGGTCGCACTGTAGGGCCCAGTGTCAGAAAGCTGGGTTTGCGTCCAAGATCCTGGGTCTTCCAGCAGGACAATGACCCCAAACATACGTCAAAAAGCACTCAGAAATGGATGGCAAAGAAGCGCTGGAGAGTTCTGAAGTGGCCAGCAATGAGCCCAGATCTAAATCCCATTGAACACCTGTGGAGAGATCTTAAAATTGCTGTTGGGAAAAGGTGTCCTTCCAATAAGAGAGACCTGGAGCTGTTTGCAAAGGAAGAGTGGTCCAAAATTCCGGGTGAGAGGTGTCAGAAGCTTATTGATGGTTATAGGAAGCGACTGATTTCAGTTATGTTTTCCAAAGGGTGTGCAACCAAATATTAAGTTAAGGGTGCCAATACTTTTGTCCAGCCCATTTTTGGGGTTTTGTGTGACATTATGTCATATTTGCTTTTCTGCCTCTGTTTTATATTTGTTCCAATACATACAAAGGGAATAAACATGTGTATAGCAAAACATGTGTTAATGCAATACCTTTTTTGTGTGAAATACTTGATTTTCAGGAAAAATATCAAGGGTGCCAACAATTTCGGCCATGACTGTATATTATTATGGAGTTTCCATCACTACAGAACTGTGACAGTGGTCACCAGGACAAAAAGAGGGCAAATTTCATGAATGATGGCAAACAATAATACAAACCTGACTGGTTCTAACTTGTCATTCTATCCAAATTTAAAATAAATAGCAATAATAATAAAGGGTTTAGATGCACTTTACATTTTTAAAGGGAGGGAGGCTATAGTTTTTCTGCAAAAACATATTGAGTTATAATTAGAATTTCTTCCATACAGACAGTATTTTTTTTTTTTTTTTTTAATCACTCAAACTTGAATTGCACGGAAAAGTATATTTCCACTTGTAACATGCTATGTATTTGTATGTTTAGAAAAAAAGTACCAATCCTTTTTTGCTCTTCTTAGATTATCCAATGGATTACACCACAAGAGATGACAAATCTTCAAAAAACCTGCTTGGTTCTGCTACAAGTAAGTGATGCATCTATTTGATTAGCAATGGTAAAAAAGCTGAATATGCTTTTCAAAGTTAACTCTTTGCAACAATATCCCTTGGACTGCTACGGTAAATCCTTCCACCCTGGAAGTTACAGATCCAATATAGACAATATCCATCATCATGAATGATGTGTTCAAAATACCCCAATGTGTATGTATGTATGTGTGTGTATATGTATATGTGTATATATATATATATATATATATATATATATATATATATATATATATATAGTGTGTATGTATATAATATATGTGTGTATATATATATATATATATATATATATATATATATATAATCTTTCAGAATAAGGCCATACACCCTAATAAAGTCTTATAGTCCCCCAGTCTTAGTGTTCCATCAATTCTCAGTGTTCCTCATACCAATACATCCTCTCCACCTCTTATTACCTCAAAACAAATAAGCTAAACATAGTGCATTATCCTTTAACGCAGATGATATTAGTGCGTGTACATCAAAATAAGTGTCCCAGTGATCACATGTACATCCGGTGACTAGAGTTCCTACCCTTACCCAAAATAGGTAAAAACTTGCTTGTGTGTTCCACACTCCTCTGTTAATATGTGCCACGGCACACATCCGCTAACGATCATACAATCAATCGTGTAACATCTGTCAGTCTATCTACCTTACCAAATAGACAGGTAGTGCAGGCTAAATAAAACCAACAAAATCTCGTGCTCCAGGATCCTGCTGCCACTTCGAGGTCAGCCATCCTTCATATACTATGAATCCATGCCACGCCAAACATAAATAAGTGGTCAAACATCAATGTGAGGTCTGAATAGTATAACACATGAAAGGTAAACCTGCTCAAAAGCGATATTGGCTCTGCCTGGATGCCGGAGGTTTTATTTACCTGATGGCTTTTTGATAGTTAATTTCTCCACAATGCCTGTATCTAAAAAGGCTAATGAGAGCTCATTTTGGTGTGCTTTTTCCTGCTTGCTTAGAATATGTAAGTACTTTAAGTGTGCACATTCTGGACACAAGTTGACTTTGAATCTAACAATATAGGGTAGAAAAAAGTATTTAAAGTTAACCCTAAAGTGTGAATACAGCTCCATGAGCATAATAGGAAAGGGGTCTCTTCTGCCTTGTGTTAAAATTATCTGTGACAAGAATTGAAACCTGTATAACTGGTTTTTGGGGACAGACCCTGAATGTTCATTTAGTGTGTAGATTTAGCTTTTTTATTCTTTATTTTTTTCCCCCTGAAAAGCAAATGAAGGCCATTTTAAATTTTTAAGCACCATTTTATTGTTACTAGAAAATAAAACAATTGGTGCTATAGCATATGAAAAGAAAACATTTAAGTAGGTTAAAACATTTTGTAGTTTCGTCTTCAAAATGGATGACCACAAACACATTTAAATAGTAT
Source organism: Staurois parvus (assembly GCF_062004578.1). Taxonomy (NCBI): domain Eukaryota; kingdom Metazoa; phylum Chordata; class Amphibia; order Anura; family Ranidae; genus Staurois; species Staurois parvus. The sequence goes on from NW_028317862.1 coordinate 1,035,478, forward strand.
TTAGCAGGAACTGCCTGAGAGATGCAGCTGTCACAACTCCTCCTGCTCATACACATATAGCATAACGTATAGTATGTATCATTTTCATAGTTTCTCTATTGCTGCGTGTATGTGACAAAACAGGAGTTCTCCTTGGGGTCAACAGTCATTCTGACAGCTGCAGTTCCCTGGCCATTTTGCAGCAGATATCATCTATTAATAGTACCTTTTGTAGCCTTCTGTGTTTTGAGCTACAAGACTACCATAGGAGCCTCATGGCATTTCTTTGAAGGCTGGTTTGAGAGGGCTACATTCATTACTGTAGAAAGTGCTTTGATGCTTTTGACCATTGCTGCTATGTTTGTTCTGTTTTGGGCTAATTTATTGTTGCTACAAGCTTAACTGCTGAATGTCATCTGACCAGCTGGAGTATTGACCATTGTTAGTGTCATGACGTAATATCAGTCTAATCTGTTCTGTACATAAAAAAGCTTGTGATTTTTGGTAAAAAATTTCTTTCAGTTGTTCCAATTATACCTCTCCTTAATATATATAAATATAGTTTCCACAGTGAAGTGGTAACACTATTTTGAATCCAGAATTCTGTATGGGTGTCCATACCAGCCTTTCTCTACCTTCATACAAGAAAACCCTTGGAAAAAAAAAAAGTTACATTTAATAATTACTGAATTGTTACATATCTACAGCTAACAGTAGTAAAACAGTTGCACTTACCATAATAAGTAAAAAAAATAATGAATGCTGCATTTTTGTCACCCAGGGCTGTTCTATACATATTTTTAGGAATACTACTCGAATGAAATGAATAACAGCCAGAAAATAATTGTAGACAGTGAAAATTGTAGTGTTCCCTTAAATTGAGGGTCAGTGGAGAAATCCCTGCTTACTATAATACATAATGTAAATGTGCCCCCATATTTTTGTGGTCCATAAAGTAATCTTACAGTAACTGTTTAGTACCACCTTGCTTTGGATGCAAATAAAATGCCCCCTGACATTGGAGGCCAGTGAAGCCTTTCTTAGACTCATGAAAAGTGGGAGAAGGAACCCCTTACATTGGTGGTCATTGGGAAGAATGCCCTCTTACAGATGGCTAAAAAAGATCACCGTATCAGTCATTGGTTATCTAAAAGTCAGAAATTGCTCAAGGAACTTCTAGCAACTCCAGGAGGATCCCTGGTTGAGAAAGGCTGGTCTATACTGTGAACCTTGGTTAACTGAGACATAACAGTCAAGCACAAAGTGCATAACTTGGTCTACTGTACTGACTTATAGTGTACACTTTCCCTTGGTGACAGTATTGATATGACTGCAGACCAGTAACATTTGCTTGTGTTCCTTGCATTCTCTTCAGATGCCATTCTTAGCATGGTGAATAATCTTGCTGCTAACATGCTGGGTGCCAATACTGAGGAAGCGATCTCTGAAGGGAAAGGTAGCTGCTTTATATTTGTACTTAAATTGAAACACTGGTTCAAAGTAAGGAATATATGAAAGCATATTGATCCTCTTCTACAGTGAGCTCTTTGAGTAATGTTTTTTAAGACTTTTCGTAGTATATAACAAAGGTATTGGGAAACCTCTCCGTAGAAAGTATCTTAACAGAATGATGAGTACATGGTGACCAATGGATCTCTGACGGCGCTTACCCATCTGGTAATGTAATAGAAAAGGTAGTGGGGCTTTTTAGCTGAGTGATTTGCAAAGAAGCTTTTTTGCTGCATTGCCAAATACGTCATGTCTGCCAGCACTGTGTACCATGTGCATTGTATGTATAGCTGCCACAAGTCAAATGGTGTTTGTCAGCAACTTGACCGATGAAGGCGGTGGGTAGCAAATATATTGGTTATAAATGAACACATACATTTTTAGCTAACACTACTTTACTTTATCGGTTTAGTCCTACAAGCATGTATGTAATTAGGGTGCCAATTTGGCATTGCATTGCCTCAACTCTTTGACTTATATTAATAACTATGAGTTCTGTGTCCTCTAGTCCTGCTCAGAAGCCAGTCATGCTGCCTTGGGCTGTGTTTTCGGGAGGGTTCTGTGACCCTGAACTCTGTGGGTATTAGTGTTGCAGAATCTTCCCTTTTATACTTTTTACTGAGCTGGTCCTGATATCATGCAGAAACCAGATCTTGCTGTACTGAAGAGCAACCCCAGTGTGATAAGATAAAGTAATAATTCACTGGCGTGGAGCACCTTACTTCTTCTAAGCAGCCTTCATGAGCAGATGAATCTGATATGATAATTCTGGCTTCATGCTGGTTTCATAATCAGATTGCCTGTACCCTGCACCAGACAGGTTTGCTGGCAATCCTGTAAAGACGACGGGTCAGTACGAAAAGATAATACGGGTCCAAATAAATAGGAGCACTTGATAAAATGTTTGAAAATGAGCAATGTCTTTTATTAATTAAAGCCTTTATTTACTTAAAGCCTGGGTAGACAATGGTGAAACTATATTTATGGATTATGTACACAGTTGCTGAAGTAGTGGTTAGCCCTATCTGCTTCTAAATGCATTCAGCACATCTAATGTCCTACTGTACTTGTACAGTTCTGTGAACCTTGTGGATGGAACTCCTGTAACGTATGCCATGCATTGCAAATTATAAAGACTTGTAATATCCATTACAGATTTTTAGACTGACTTCAAAAACCCAACTTAACTGTCCCTGGGATTGGGGAAATGCAGATCACAAACTGAGCTGTCGCTCAAAGTTTGCTATATATTATATGTTATAATTTTCTTGTACTTTTCCACTTCTTCGTTGTGAAAGATAAGCAATTCACCACCTCCCACAATGTAGAGCCCAGGGTCAAAAGGTCTAAATAGCATTGCAGTGTGGGAACTTTAGAAATATAATTTATGGCATTGCAAGGGCACATCATTGTGGACAAGCTAAGAGTTTAGGCTGTCAGCTACCAGCTGCAGCTCCTAGTTTATGGGATCTCAGGTTTTCCACAGATTTATTTTAATATGGTAATATGTTTGGTATTTTTGCTTTTTATATTTCTGGTAAAACAGGTTACACAGAAGAAGCATGTTTGGTCACTTGCTATATTAGGAGAGTGAAGTAAATACTAATTAATATACTCATATTGTTTCTTTTTAAGTCTTGAATGGAAGCACACCTAAAAATATGACTGCGGAGACTGTGGAAGCCAGTACAGAAAAGACCACTGAACAAGCGCCACCTACACCAGCTACGTGAGTGTGCTGTTAACGTGTGTGTGTGTCACCTACCATGGACAATGGTCTTTATTTCATCATCCACTTCAATTAGGTTATATGCTCATATACAAGCTAATGGTGTTGCCTGTTCTGTTGTATGTCCTTATTTATCACCAAAATCTGTATTAGAAATAACGTTCTCTTAAACAGAGGTTACCAGTAACAGATTTGACTTTAAGAAACAATACTTCAATATTTCCCACAACCATTAGCAACTACAGTGGCATTTTGTTAGAGTAAGGTTTACTTTAATAGCTTAGTTAAATCAGTCAGATTAAATGTCATTACAAGAGAAGATGAGGAGGCGGCATTCAATGAAGAACTCTACCTAAACTGTTTAGTAAATCTCTTTTGCATTCTCTAGGAAATAATTAACCTTTTTGTGTGTGAAAACACCTATTATTTATAAAAGTCACTGAGCTATTCAGGAATGTAAATCAATCATTCATTTGTCTCTACTCCCCCTATCTGTCATTAAAGCAGAACTTTACCCATACCAGTTTGATACCAAATAATGTTCTTTATCAAAGGAACACACATTCCACATTAATAATTATGCTACCAAAATTAGTATGTGCTGCAATTTGCCTCCAGAAATTCTCCTGTTTCTTCTTGCTAGTGGCTGCCATTTTGCTGAAGCCCAGAGCTCCTGTGCAGTGGTAAATCATTATTCTGTTAGCAGATCGGCCTCTAGTGCCTCTGATTTTTAGCACAGTGCAAAAAATAGAATAATTGAGCATGTGTAGAGCAGGATGAGACCGCATATTGCTGGATTTTAAACAGTGTAGGCATTTTTTTTTTTCTGTTTTACATCGCTATACCTGCAAAAGGCCTGAAGCGATCTAACAGGAGTTAATTTTCTGACTAAAGTTCCACTTAAGGCCTGGTTTACACTAATGTGTTTTTTTTAATTGCTTTTTGCAGAAACACACTACAGTCCATTTAACATGGTTTCCAATGGGACATCTATGCTTTTCAGCTGCTGTGTTTTTGGAAAGGGGCAGGGACTTTTTTTTTAAATGCAGAAAGCAGCATTTTGGCTACAGTGCAGCTCAATGGAGATGCTGCTGAAACACATGTAGTGCACTTTTGCCTCATTTTGCATTTTTATTCTGCCCAGGAACAAAAACATTTCTCCCTTAACAAAAAACCAAATGCTGAAAAAAAACACAAAATGTGAGTGTAAAAATGCAAAGCAAAACGCCAAAAAAAATTGCAAAAACGGTTCAAAAGTAAACTGCATTGGTGCGAGCCGGGCCTTAATGTCATGCTTGAGCTGTACAGAAAAATGGCACCTGCCCTCTCTTTATCTCTTCCAACATGAGTGGGTTGCATTGTCTTATTGAGGCACTAGATGGTGCTGTTTTCATAACAAGAATAAGGTCTGAAATAAGTGGGAGTTACCAGCTGATGCTGGTAAAGAGATGCTGGTCCTTCCCATGTCAGGGGGTCGCTTGAGACTTACGGACTGACAGCTAGTTGTGTTTTTAGGTTTGGTAGGTAAAGTTGTTGCATAGCTAGGATTTGGGGATACCTCATTTATACAGCATAGTCATACAGATATAGAGTGCACTTTTTGCTAAGGTTTGAGTTTGCTTTTGTTTCTTTTTTTAAATGCCAGTTTGGTTAGGTAAAATAGTGTGCATGTGTGTGTACGTACAGTTGTGCTCAAACGTTTGCATACCCTGACAGGAATTGTGAAAATATGACTGATCATGCAAAAAAAAAAAAAAAACAACTTTTATTTAACCACTTGCTCTCCAGAGCATATACCCTCCTTCTTGACCAGGCCATTTTTTTTTTTGCGATATGGCGCTGTGTTCCTTTAACTGACAATTGCGAGGTCATGCAACGTTGTACATAAATGAGATTTATGTTCTTCAAACCCCCCCCCCCCCTCAATAGAGCTCTCTTTCGGTGGTATTTGACCGACAATTTTGAGCAAAAAACAATATTTTTGACTTTTACTGTTAAGCATGCCCAGTAAAAAAATTTTTTAAATCTAATTTCGTCATAAATTTAGGCCAAAATGTATTCTGCTACATGTCTTTGCTAAAAGATAAAACAAAAATCCCAATACATGTAAATTAATTGGTTTATGTGAAAGTTGTAGTGTCTTCAAATGGCGATGTGTATATATACTGGAATTTATTTTTTTTGTAATGGCGGCGATCAGTGACTTATAGCGGGCCTGCGGCGGGCATTCTGACACTGGGGGGGAACTGGCTTGGTGTCACTGACATCCCTAGAGACACCAATACAGTGATCAGCGCTAATAAAAAGCACTGACACTGTACTAATGGCACTGGGCAGGAAGGGGATAACATCTGGGGCGATCAAAGGGTTACCTGTGTGCTGCTTTCCACTGTAAGCACATAGCATACAAAGTAGTGTGCAGGAGCAGACAAGGGAGAGATCTGTATTGTTTATACACAGATCTCTCCCCCATCGGAGATGCTTTCGGCGGTCACCGGGTGCTGGTGAGAAATCGCCGGCCAGGACCCGGTGATTGACAGCCAAGGCAGCAAATGATGGCACGGGTATTTCTGCTATAGGGCAGCACAGAAGCGGTTAAATAACTAACATGTCTATACTTACCTGCTGTGTGCAGTAGTCTTGCACAGAGCAGCCCGGTTCCCCTGCCAGCTCTCCTGGCCCCTCCCTCCTGTTGGATGCCCCCACAGCAAGCAGCTTGCTATGGGGGTACTCACACACAAAGCCGTGGCTTGACCCCACCCCCTCTCTTCTCTCTTGTGATTGACAGCAGTGGGAGGCAATGGCTCCCGCTTTTGTCTCAACCAATGAGGAGAGGGAGTCCCGGGATAGCCAAGACTCTAGTGCACATCGCTGGATCGAGCTGGGGCTTAGGTGAATATTAGGGGGGCTGGGGGAGCTGCTGCACAGAAAAGGTTTTTCACCTGCATGCATAGAATGCATGAATGTAAAAAACCTTGAGCCTTTACAACCACTTTAATAATTAATGAGTTTGTTAGCTCTTGCGTAGATACTGAGCCATGGGGAGCATAAAAGAACTGTCAAAAGACCTGCGTTACGAGAAAATGGAACTTTGTAAAGATGGAAAAGGTTATAAAAAATATCCAAAGCCTTGAATATGGCAGTCAGTACTGTTCAATCACTTATTAAGAGGTGAAAAATTCAAGGGTTCTCTTGATACCAAGCCAAGGTCAGGTATTCCAAGAAAGATTGCAGTCACAACTACCCGAGGAATTGTTCAGGATACAAAGAAAAACCCACAGGTAACCTCAGAAGAAATACAGGCTGCTCTTGAAAAAGACAGAGCGTAATATGACGATACTCGAAAATAAATGAGCTGCATGGTCGAATGCCAGAAAAAAGCCTTTACTGCGCTGGTGCCACAAAAAAAAAAAAGAAGCCCATTTACAATATGCCCGACAACACCTTGACCTGTCTCACAGCTTCTTGCACACTGTAATCTGAAGTGACAAGACCAAAATAGAGCTTTTGGACACAACCTTAAGTGCTATTTTTGTAGAGGGGTCAACAAGGCCTATAGCAACAAGAATACATCCTCACTGTGAAGCGTGGTGGCTCACTGATGTTTTTTGGGTGTGAGCTATAAAGGTATGGGAAATCTTGTGAAAATTGATGGCAAGATGAAAATACTGGCAATTTGCGTTCTTCTGCAGGAAAGCTGCGCATTGGACGCGCTTTGACTTTCTAGCACGACAGTGACCCTCAAGTAGTTACAGCAGAAAAAGGTGAAGGTTCCTAATTGGCCATTACAGTCACCTAACCTTAATATCATTGAACAACTCCGGGGAGATCTCAAATGTGCGGTTCATGCAAGACAACCAAAGACTTTACATGACCTGGAGGCATTTTGCCAAGACCAATGGGCAGCTATTCCACCTGCAAGAATTCAGGGCCCCATAGATAAATATTACAGAACTGTACATTGATATTGATGCTAAAGGGGCAATGCACAGTACTAAGCTAAGTTTATTCAGACTTATGAACAGGGGTCATTTCGTTTTTGTTACTATGTTTTCTTTTATGATTTTGCCATTCTGTTATGACCTACAGTTAAATATAAATCCTATAAGAAATAAAGGAAATGTGTTTTGCCTGCTCACTCATGTTGTCTTTAAAAATGGTACTTATATTTCCAATTCTCAAGTGTATGCAAACGTTTGAGCACAATTGTATGTGAGTGTACAGTTTATATAATATATACTATATACAGTTTATATAATATTGGTTTTACCAATGTATATTATATGGAAGACTCTTAATTTTCTGTGTTGTGAAAATATGATTTGCCTTGCCAATGATAGGTGCAGGCAGGGGCGTTTCTACCATGAGGCAAACAAGGCATTTGCCTTGGGCGGCATTTTGCAGGGAGGTGGCACCGCCCCCAGGCAGAAGGGACACACAGGTGTGAGCGGTTGTCAGAGCAGGGCAGCTCAGTGGTTCCCGAGAACCAAAATATACTACTGGGTGCAGGCTGTATGCCCCTTCAATTGTGACTTATCATGGAAAGTATTTTAAAAATCAAACTACTGTTAAATTCCTTTCATTTCACTTCAAGCTCTGTGCTGATTTCTGGGGAAAGTAGTGAGCCAAACACAAAGAAACCATTTGCTTCCCACATTTGTATAAAAGCAGTGTTTAAATGTTTTGGCAGTTATATACAATTTTAGCAGATTAGGATAGAAAGGCAATGTTTTTAATTAGATTGGATTGCCAAAGATGCTTTTGTAGTAAATATACAGTATATACAGTGGGGATCGAAAGTTTGGGCACCCCAGCTAAAAATTTGTATTAATGTGCATAAAGAAGCCAAGGAAAGATGGAAAAATCTCCAAAAGGCATCAAATTACAGATTAGACATTCTTATAATATGTCAACAAAAGTTAGATTTTATTTCCATCATTTACACTTTCAAAATAACAGAAAACAAAAAAATGGCGTCTGCAAAAGTTTGGGCACCCTGCAGAATTTATAGCATGCACTGCCCCCTTTGCCAAGCTGAGACCTGCCAGTGTCATGGATTGTTCTCAATCATCGTCTGGGAAGCCCAGGTGATGTCAATCTCAAAGGTTTTAAATGCCCAGACTCATCTGACCTTGCCCCAACAATCAGCACCATGGGTTCTTCTAAGCAGTTGTCTAGAAAACTGAAACTAAAAATAGTTGACGCTCACAAAGCTGGAGAAGGCTATAAGAAGATAGCAAAGCAATTTCAGATGTCAGTATCCTCTGTTCGGAATGTAATTAAGAAATGGCAGTCATCAGGAACAGTGGAAGTTAAAGCAAGATCTGGAAGACCAACAAAAATATCAGACAGAACAGCTCGCAGGATTGTGAGAAAAACAATTCAAAACCCACGTTTGACTGCACGATCCCTCCAGAAAGATCTGGCAGACACTGGAGTTGTGGTACACTATTCCACTATAAAGAGATACTTGTACAAATATGGTCTTCATGGAAGAGTCATCAGAAGAAAACCTCTTCTACATCCTCACCACAAAAATCATTGTTTGAACTTTGCAAATGAACATATAGACAAGCCTGATGCATTTTGGAAACAAGTTCTGTGGACCGATGAGGTTAAAATTGAACTTTTTGGCCGGAATGAGCAAAGGTACGTTTGGAGAAGAAGGGGCACAGAATTGAATGAAAAGAACCTCTGTCCAACTGTTAAGCATGGGGTTGGATCAATCATGCTTTGGGGTTGTGTTGCAGCCAGTGGCACAGGGAACATCTCATGAGTAGAAGGAAAAATGGATTCAATAAAATTTCAGCAAATTTTGGATGGTAACTTGATGCCATCTGTGAAAAAGCTGAAGTTAAAGAGAGGATGGCTTCTACAAATGGATAATGATCCTATACACACCTCGAAATCCACAGGGATTACATCAAGAGGCGTAAACTGAAGGTTTTGCCATGGCCTTCACAATCTCCTGACCTCAACATAATTGAAAATCTATGGATAGACATTAAAAGAGCAGTGCGTGACAGACAGCCCAGAAATCTCAAAGAACTGGAAGACTTTTGTAAGGAAGAATGGGCAAAGATACCTCAAACAAGAACTGAAAGACTCTTGGCTGGCTACAAAAAGCGTTTACAAGCTGTGATACTTGCCAAAGGGGGCAGTACAAGATATTAACTCTGCAGGGTGCCTAAACTTTTGCAGACGCCATTTTTTTGTTTTCTGTTATTTTGAAAGTGTAAATGATGGAAATAAAATCCAACTTTTGTTGACATATTATAAGAATGTTTAAAATGTAATTTGATGCCTTTTGGAGATTTTTCCATCTTTCCTTGGCTTCTTTATGCACATTAATACAAATTTTTAGCTGGGGTGCCCAAACTTTCGATCCCCACTGTAGTTATATTCAGTATAATAGTATTATAATTTTATTGTGAAAAGAGTTTTCTTTTTAAAACGCTATTGACTGGTTATTTTATATTGCTGATTGTGTTTTAGAATAGTGCATACTTTTTTAATTTACATTTAATCTGAAAACTATATTGCGTTATTCATTTACATTGTACTTTTACAGGATGGAAACAGAAAGCGTTGCACTACCTACGGAATCTGTATCTGAACCAGAAATGCAGAAAGAAAATCCCATTGTCCAGCTAGTACAAGAAGAAGAAGAGGAACAGCCTAGTCAGTCAACTGTTACTCTCTTGGGTACTGATGATCAGGAAGAAGAAAAAGAGTCCTGGTTTGAGTTTGAGACACAGATTTATTGTGGTGAACTAGCAACTATCTGCTGTATCTCCAGTTTTTCTGAATATATTTATAAGTGGTGTTCAGCTATTGTGGCCATTCACAGGCAACGTAGTAAAACACATGAATATAAGCGCAAGGAGGAGAATGAATCTCAGTCGACGCAGCAAACTTTGGAAAGTCCAACTGCTACAATGGTCCCAGCCGAACCATCTGAGACCAAAAAAATTGAAGAGGCCACAACAGACTTTATTTTGGTGAATCCAGGAGATGTTTTACAAACTGATAATTTAAACTCTGTCACCTTAGAACCTAGTCACACTCAGGCCATATCTCAGTCGGTTGCTGAACACATGACCGCAGATGTTAAACTATCATCAGTTGCATCCATTTCAGAGGCAACTAAAACCATACAGAGCCCAAATCTTAGTTCTCTTTCACCAGAGGTTGTACCAGAACAAACAAACGAGGTGAAAATCAGCGAGACTTTGATTTATGCAGAGAAACAAACTGTAAACCCAGAGTCCAGTACTTTACCAGATGTCAATGACCGCTTGGTCAAAGAAGCTGCCGATTACCCCAACATTATTAAACCAACGGAAAGCCTGCCAGTTCAGGAAGCTACTCTAACTGTAGAGAGTGATTTGGAAATAAAAGAAACCCCAAAACTTGCAGTGAGTCAGCCTGTTGAGAATCCACCTTCTGTAGACAAAAAAGAGGATGAACAAGTTACAGAGGATGTCTCTATTAGTGGGAACTTGCACAGAATTACTACTGATTTCTATGCTGAATTACAGAACGCTACAGATCTGGGCTATACAAATGGAAATCAGGTTCATGGTTCTAACCAGAAGGAATCTGTCTTTATGCGTCTCAATAATCGCATTAAAGCTCTTGAAGTTAACATGTCTCTAAGCAGCCGCTATCTGGAAGAGCTTAGTCAGAGGTAAGCCATGCCCCTGCCTAATGAATGAGGGACCGTTATTTTCTATTCTGCTTTATTCATTGGGACAAAGATTGCTTTTTGTCAACTTGTACACCTTTAAAGTCCAGTTTTCCTCAGTGTTTTACAGCAAGTAGAACCCAAGGATGGTTTTAGAAGTCCAACATAGGAAAATTCTCGAACGACTAATCATTTTTTTTTTTTTTTTTTTGACATTGAAACATAGCATAGATTGTTTATGACCATGTGCAGTCTTTTGTATCTGATTTTTCTCGTACGAAAATGGTACACATTAAACCATAATCGTTCTGTTCACGTACAAGAAATTTTGGAGTTTGTGCCTTCTGAAATTTTTGTTTGGAAAGTCTGAATTGGATGTCGAAAGTTGTGTACACACTCTGAAAATTGAAAGGTCATTCCTCGTACACAATTTTTCTTAAGATTTTCTCATGGTGTGTACCCCACTTTAGACTCTTTCTTGATAAGTAGAGTAATTTATTACATTTCATCTGAAAGACTTAAAGCCCAACTCCAAGCACCATAAACTCACCATTCTTATATAATTGGTTTCCTCAAAAGTATCCCTCTACTATGCTGGCTTTCCTTTACAGTAGTGGAATTAACTTGTTTACACACCGTAGGGAAATGCACCTTCTGCTGTTTTTGTGGGCCACTCTGATGTAAGCAGTGTATGACTTATGGGCCCCATTAATACAGTTATATGTCCCTCTCCCCCAGGTCGTTTACAAAGCACACAGCCCCAGGCGTTGTTTTGTGACTGGCCAAGAAGAAAACATCCCAAGGTGCTAAGGGGGTAAAAGGAAAATTACGCTGGGGAGAGGTTGGGACCACAGCAAACCTGTTGTTGTTTGCCACGAATGGGAAGAACTGGAGTTTAAATTAAAGTTCTGATAATATAAGTAACAGCATTCAATGCCAAGCTGCAGTTTCTAAAGTGAGAAAAATCCTCTCTTGTATTAGAGGTATAGATGAGAGAGAGAGAGAGAGAGATCATTCTACTCCTGTTCAAATCATTAGTTATACCTCATCTGAAATATTCAGTTCAATTTTTGGCACCAATTCACAAAAAGAACATTGGGGAACTGGAGAAAGTACAAAGAAGGGCAACCAAACTGATAAAAGGCATGGAGGAGATCAACTATGAGGAAAGATTAGAGGAACTGAATTAATTCTCTCTTGAGAAGGAGATTAAGGGGGATATGATCAACGTGTATAAATACATCAGTGGTTCATATAGTGAACTCGGTGTAGAGTTATTCACCCTGAGGTCATCAGAGGACAAGGGGGCACTCTTTACACCTGGAGGAAAAGAAATGTAATCTCCAAACAGGTTTCTTCACAGAGCTGTGAAATGTGGAATAGACTCCGTCAAGAGTTGGTTCTGGCCAGCTCAGTGAATTGCTTTAAAAAGGCCTGGATTCTTTCTTAGATACACAGAAAATAACTGGTTACTATTTATAGGTAAAGTTGATCCAGGGAATATCCAATTGCCTCTCGGGGGATCAAGAAGGAGTTTTTTCCCTTGCAGGAGCAAATTGGATAATGATTTGCTGTTTTTTTTGCCTGCCTCTGGATCAGCTGTGGGTGTAGAATTATAACCTTTTTTTTTATTTTTTTATTTTATGGTTGAACTGGATGGACTTTTATTCTTTTTTCAGCCAGACTGACTATGTAACTATAGCATTCAGTGGGAAAAATGATGCAGGCATTACGGGACAAATGAAAGTAATTCACATAAACTGGCATGTAACTCACTGTTCTTCAATGCATTTGTAAAATTTTCTTTCTGTCAGAGCTAGCTTTAAAATGTTTTTAACAAATTACTTATTATAAAGGTACCGGAAACAAATGGAAGAAATGCAGAGAGCTTTTAACAAGACTATACTAAAGCTTCAGAATACTTCAAGAATAGCAGAAGAACAGGTAAGTTCGATAAAATGTTAGTATTTGATAACCACAAACCTGTTAAAGTGTACATTTAATTAAAAATTAAAAAAAAAACCCACAAGGGACTTTAGCCTGTTGTGCTCTTCAAATATTCCTCCATCACACCCTACTCCTGCCATTTTCTGGTGTGCTGGTTCTTGATGAGGTCCATTGGCTGCAATAACCACTGCTGCATTGGAAGACTGGCAGCAGGGGTAGGGAAGGAAGGGAGATGTTGATGGAGGAAGATTTCAATTAATTCAGGAGCTAGAAGAACAAGAGATATTACTATTAAAGTGGTAGCAAATGGCGTTAAAAAACCACAACATTTCCCCCGTCTGCAGGCTCATGTCATAATGTGCTAGTATGTGCCACATACCAGCACATTATGACAGACATGCCTAAAAAAAAGTAAACCCCCAGCAGTGTGCTTTGGCCGCTGACAGGGATTCCATCTTCACCTAGTCTTCCAGGTTTGTGGGTTCCAGATGTTTGAATGGCCAAGCCATGATGAAGTCACTTGCACGCAGGAGTCATGGTTGCGGCACAGCTCTCTTAATAGACACTGGCTGCTACACAAGTAAATATCTCCTAAATGGTGCACGTTTAGGAAATATTCGCTGTATCTACAGGTAAGCCATAATATAGGTTTACCTGTAGGTATGAGATAAAAAGTGGAGTTTACTATCGCATTAAATCCAATTTAACTTTTTTTTTTCTCCCTTTATTGTACACGGGACACAGAGCAGGCTATTTATGACTATTTGGGTTATATGCCACCTTAGGTGAATAGTGCCTCATCATTGGTGTCAGCTGGAGAATTAATTCCCTGTCTCTGGTGTCGGCGGGTGGAATAGTGCCCCATTGTTGGCGGGTGGAATAGTGCCCCATCATTGGTGTTGGCGGGGGGAATAGTGCCCCGTGTCAGCGGGAGAACTAATTCTGTCTTTGGTGTCAGTGGGAGGAATAGTACCCCATTGTTGGTGTCAGCGGGAGGAATAATGACCCAAGGGCCAGATAAAGGCAAGCAAATGGCCACATCCGGGCCTTGGGCTGCAGTTTGGAGACCCCTGCATTCGAAAATCACTTTAATCGGATCCATTCAGAAAGCTGTTAGTCAATATGGATGGTACCCGAGCCTCACTGGAAAAGGAGAAGAATCCTATGGGTTTTGCCTGTACTGCAGCCTTACGGCACTGGCCCATGCATAACGGAACCCAGTGCAGTATAATCTGACCAAGGGGCTTTCTGGCGGGGTGCTGTATAGGACCGAGGCAGTGGCCCCACATTATGGGGACCAAGTCCTTGAAGGTCTGCATGACAAAGCCCGCCATGATGGGTGAAGGTTAGACTCCTATTATGATTCAGGGTCCTGCGACGGGAATGGTAAGTTTTTTTTTTTTTTCTTTTTTTAATTATTTATTTGAAAAATCTGATTGTTTTTGTCATTCTCCGGTGGCCACTGGGGGCAATCTGCTGTTCGTCTGGCCAGGCCATGCTGTATGTGTCTCTAAAGGAGTTTTGTGCTGCAGTTCTCTCCTCCAGCCATGTGTGTGTGTGTGTGTGTGTGTGTGTGTGTGTGTGTGTGTATAGATAGCTATGGCCATATATCTCTGCGGGACTGCATAGTTAGGTGACAAAATTGTTGCTGCCTTTTCTTTACTTAAAGGGTTCCAAAAAAGGTAGCCAGCAGAGAGGTAGGTACACTGCCCTCGGGTCCAGTGGACTGGGGGGGGGGGGGGGGGGTTTGGGGGGTAAATCTGGCAGTGTTCACATTTCATGATAACCCATGGGCATCTGGGCCACTGTTTGCCTGGCATTGCAGCTATTTCTGGTGGTGCAGCTGCAATGGACTGTGGCCGCCTTACCTTGTACGTGCCTGATCTCGTCTGATCTTTGAATATAATCGGGGTCAAGCCATGGTTACTACTTGGAGGAGAGACTGTCTGGGTATACCAGGTGTTGTAAGCTTTTGAAGACTTCAATTTTATTGCTACCTGGAGGGCTCTAATCTAAGACAAGTGAGTAATTTCCACGATTTCTCTGTGGTACAGGCTAGAATTTCAGGTTTGTCCTGGAGGAGGCCACAGTTTAGAGAACATGGCTTCCATGGGAAAGGGTTCTACCCATCAGTGTCCAGGAACTTTGGGCAGTGAGGCTGACTGAGGTATTGGACATCCAGGCTTCAGGGTTGGTCTGTAAGGATTCTGTCCCAACAATGCCACAGCAGTGTCATACATCAACCACCAGGGCGGTACCAGGATTTTAGGGGCTTAGGAGAAGGTGAATTACATTCTGACCTGGACAGAGATATGCCCCAAGTAGATCTGTTTGCATCAAGATTCAATGGCAAGGTCGGTCTTTTTGTGACAAGTGTAAGGCACCGTCGCGCAGCAGGTGTAGATGCCTCAGTACTTCTTTGGAACCAGTTTTCACTGATTTATGCCTTTTCTCCTATTCAGCTGCTGTCACGTCTTTTACGCAGGATTCGGCAGGAGTCTATTCCAGTGATACTGATTGCCCCGGCCTGGCCCAAGAGGGCCTAGTACGCTGACATAGTAAAGATGGCACTAGATGGGCTGTGGTCCTTGCCGTGTCGGCCAGACTTGCTCTCTCAAGGTCCTATATTGCACCCAGCTTTACAGTTGCTAAATTTGAAGGCATGACTATTGAAACCCAGATCCTGAAGGATAAGGGAGTATTGGATTCTGTCACCACCATCATGTTGGGGGCTAGAAAGGTAGTCTGTAGGAACATTGATTACAGAACTTGGAAGGCTTACATTTCCTGGTTTGAGGTCCAGAAATGGCACCCACGAAAGTATGTGATTGGTAGGATTCTGATGTTTGTTCAGACAAGGTTGGAGAAGGTATTGGCTGTTGGTACCATTAAGGATCAGGTTTCAGCATTAGCTGTTTTTTCCCAGAGGCCCATTGTGTCTCAGTAATGCTTATTACTCCTCCTATCAGGTTACCTTTGTGTCCTTGAGACCTGAACTTGATTTTGGAAGTTTTGCAAAAACCACCATTTGAACCTATTGGAGAGATTCCACTGGTCCTGTTGACTCATTAGGTTTTTTTTTCTAGTGGCAATCGCTTCTGCAAGAAGGGTGTCTGAGCTGGCAGCTCTTTCTTGCAGAGAATCATTTCTGGTTTTGTATGATACGGTGGTGTTGCTACCTCAACCGACTTTTTTTTTTTTTTTTTTTCTTTTCTTTTCATATATATATCAAAGGTGGTTTCTAGTTTTCATTTCAATTAGGACATCATTCTGCCTTCATTCTTTCCAAGGCCTCAGTCAGCAAGAGAAAGATCTCTGCATACCTTGGATGTAGTACGTGCTGTAAGGTCAGGCGGTCAGATGCTCTGTTCGTCCTGCCAGAGGGGCCTAGGAAGCAGCAGGCGGCATCTAAGTTGACTATTTCACATTGGATCCGCAAATTGATCATTCAGACCTATGGTTTAAAAGATACGGTCCCACCCTTTCGGGTGAAGACACACTCTACCAGGAGTGTGGGGGGCATCTAGGACAATCCGCCATCAGGCTTTAGTGGCTCGGGTTTGCAAGGCTGCTACATGGTCTTCGGTTCACACATTCACAAGGTTCTACCAGGTGGATAGCAGAGCCGCAGAGGATTTGGCCTTTGGTCGCAGTGTTTTACAGACAGCTGAGTAGGTCCTGAGGGATTGAAGGTGCCCATCATGGTGTCACCCTATCCTCTAAATTTTTTTTATTGCTTTGGGACATCCCACATAGTTATGAATAGCCTGTTCTGTGTCTTGTGATGTACGATAAAGAAAACTGGGTTTTGTTTCTACATACTTGCCTGTAAAATCCATTTCTTGGAGTACATCACAGGACACAGAAGTCCCTCCCCTTTGTGGAATTTCATTGCTTGCTACAAAAACTGAAGTTCTTCTTGTGTAGGGGGAGATATATAGGGGAGGACTTCCTCTCTGATTGGTCATCCAGTGTCCATTCACCAATAGGTGGCATATAACACACCTAGTCATAAATAGCCTGCTCTGTGTCCTGTGATGTACTCCAAGAAATGGATTTTACAGGTAAGTATGTAGAAAAAATCCCCCCCCCCCCCATTTTCTGTAAACCTAAGATTTCATTTTATTTCTGTGTCCTGCATAAATAAAAGTATGATTCAGACATTATTCTAGAGATTTCTTCTCCCATACTGTGTCTCTTGCCTAGTAAATCTGTATCACTTAACAATTCCTTTTCTGTTAAGGTAAATAGGTCAAGTCTAACCTAGGTCAAAATCAATATTAAAGTTCTTTCTCCTGACGGAGATGATCACCAGGGGCAGTGTTTAAAAACTGTCAAATGGTCAAAATGTTATATTCTCCCTAGAAATTACAAGCAAAGATTAATGTAGCAAATCCTGTGTAGTCAAAGTGAATTATAATATTTTTGTCCCCTTAACTTTTGCTTACTCTCCCTTAAAGTGGACCTTCTCTCTCCTTGTCTGCTTTGTCTAATATTGTACTTTCCCCCATCACGTTACACAATCGCAAATAGCTGCACACAGACTCCTCAGACGCTTAGGTAAACCTGCCACAGGAGGGTTCAGGGCAATCTACAACAGATGTGCATGTGCTGCACTTCATCATCAGAGGGTTAGCTGCAAGAACCTGGGAGAGACAGCTGGCCCCTGATGTACAAGAGGAAGTTGGCGGTGCGGGAACTGTAGGATGAAAATAGTGTGGGAGAAGAGGTTAGCCAGGGTCTGCTTGTAACTGTTTGCAGCATAGAAAGAAGACATAGATACTTTTTAAAAGGTGCCTTAAAGGATAGGTTCACCTTTAAAAAAATAAATAAATGCACCTCCTTTTGCAGGTTAAAAAATGTCTGTTTATTATTTTATTAGGAGCCTGTAAAGCATTGCACCCATGATCAGCAGTTCGCGGGTGCTGCCTCAGGCTCCTACAGACTGTCAGTGTAGCTGTCTGCCCATACCTCATACAGACAGGCAGTTGGTGAATGACGGGAAAAATCCATCAACTACCTAGAGTGCTCATCAGCACCATGATAGTTTGAGAACTACAAGCTGTCAGATGCAATGGTTGACAGTAGTTGTTCTCCCATTTACAGAACTCTCTGGATCATGCGGCTGGGTGGGTGGAGCCTCGTATGGCTGCAGGTTTTAAAATTTTGACAGTGGGTGCAGGTTAGAAGATCCCTGTCACAATGGGGACTTGGGGCTGCTCAGTCAGTAACGTTGCCTTTTACACCTTAAATATAGATGTAGCATGTTACGAACAGTGAGCTTATCCTTTAATTTCATTTTTAAAGCCGGGAGAAGTTCCTCTTTCATTATGGTTAATGGAACTTATGGGAATTCACCATACTTCATTATTTAAAAAAAACATTGGCCTAAGATAAAACTGAATCATGGAATAAGAACTTAATGGTCTTTGGATTTTCCCTTTCCTGCACTACACTCTGTTATGTGTATCCAAAAAGTCAGGCTGCACAGATCTCATGGCACACATCACTATAATATGGCAGGAGTCCAGGCAAACCATTAGCCAGTTGGGGAGCCACAGCTTTATAGACATCTAGCCCTCGTATATGTTTATGGGTCCACCGGTAATATGGCTTCTCCTGCTTGTTTCAAGGTTGTCTGGTGATGTGCCACAGCCATGACCATTTTCTTTACTCTCAGGCATATGTACAGCTTTGGTTCTGCTGCATCATGTAAGAAATCATGTTGCTATGTAGCTTATTTCTTAGGTCACCAACATAACTGTTAAGTAATGTGCACATTCCCAGATATTTGGCCCAAAATGAAATTGAGAGTGTCTTCTAATAAAAGAATTTTGCATACGTGCTATATTTATGTAACTTAGAATAATGAGAAAGTTTGCACTTTAATTTTGGAGATCTTTTTTTTTTTTTTTCCCCCCGCTTTCAAATCTATATTGTAACGCACACAGAAAATAATGTGACCACCATTGCATGGGAAGGAAAAGCTGGATGCCATCTGTTGTAGTCTCTATAAAAGACAAAGTGTGTCACTTGTGACATCACTTTCTCTGTGTACACAATGTATTTTGGCACAGGATCACTAGCCCAGGTGCTGACAAATTTACTTCCTGGGCTTGAAACTGCAAACTGCCAGCAAGAATCGTGGTCCAGCACTCGCATGGATTGCAGGCTTAGCCGCAGAGTTTGGGTGTCCTTTTTAAAACCCTGTTTAGTCAAAAAGTGGTTATCCCAGCACGGTTTATAAAATGTCACTTGGGGCATACTGTGAGTGGTTTAGTAAACAATTAGTTCATGTGCCATTGCCTGTCATGCTGCTTTACTTCTAGTTTTATTACTTTGAGTAACCACCAGAACGAGTTCTGACTTTACTCAAGCTTTGTTGCTTACGTATTCTGGATCAAAGACTAAATACTGAACGCATTGGCTCAATATGACAACCAAGCAACTAGTCTTTTCAGAAGTAGGTCAGTGATGACAGCCTGCATTCTCTTCTTTATAGAAAATCTATGGATACTTGCATTGAACACCACAAAATTACTTTTTTTTTTCTGCCAATCCTGGTGTTGCTGGAGAGAGGTCTAAAAAAAAAGCTAACCTGTTGCATTATCCAAAGCAGATTTGATTCATTTTACTTTTTGGTACTTCTTCTGTCCTTAATTGTGTTCTGTCATCTCAGTGGTATAACCTCCTCCTACCTCTTGCTCCTATTTCGACAGTCTAGTTTCTGTTGTAAACTGAGCATCCTGATTTACTTTTGTTGAGTGTATTGTCTGTGTATTCCTATGGCAAATCCACTGGGGTCAATGACAATGATTTAAAGCGGAGTTCCACTCACTCTGTTAAAAAAATAAGTCAGCAGCTACAAATACTGTAGCTGCGGACTTTTAAAAAACAGCCACTTACCTGTCCCACGATCCCGCGCAGCTCATTTCACCGGCCGTCCTGTATTTTAGGTGCCGGCATCTTCAGTGTGGGCACCCGGCTGTGACAGCTTGCTTCACACCCGGGTGCCCGCTGCACATGCGCAAGCAGCGCTGCGCTTCTGGAATGCCTTTTTCTTTTGGGACCTGTCACGTGTCCCACAAGACTTCGGGGAGGAAGGGTAGGAGGACAACTTCCGTTTCCGATTGCCCCAGACGATTGCAGTAGAAGCAGGTACCCCCCCCCCGCTCCCCAAAGGTGCCATTCCTTAATGGGGAGCAAGGGACCAGTCTTTAAAGTGGAACTTCCCCTTTTGGTGGAACGCCTCTTTATGCTGGCCATATATTATACAATTTCATATAATATGAGCTCATACCTGAACACTTCTAATTTGTATGCCATAAGGCAGGCCCTTGCACCACATAGTTGAAGGTAAATCTAACAAAATGTATAATATATGGCCAGCTTTAGGCTGCATTCAGAATTGAGAAATTTGTAGCTCGAAAACTCCAGAATGCTCAAATTTGAAAAAAAAATCAATCTTTCTCTAGGGTGCCTGTTCACACCTGACAGCGTGAACAGACACCATAGAGAACAATTGATTTTTTAAGTTTGAGAGTTTTTGGAGCTTCAAGATACAAATCGCTCAAGTGAGAATGCATCCTAAGTGTGAATGCATCCTAAGTGTCACCAGTCTATTTTTGTGAATTATCTATAGTAATAACAATCAAATGCTTTCCAAGGAAGGAAACTGTGAAATTCAGCTCACGGCAGAAACAAAGGGGAATTTACCTGTAGATAGCAGTAAAGACCTGCGTGTATATTAAATCCATTTTCACTTTGCCCAAAAAAGGTTTTGGGGGATTTCAACCACAGTATTTACTTGCAGTATTTGTGGTTAGGTAAACAGTCTCTGCTGGTTGGGAAGCAGTCTCTGCAATTGAACTTTACATTGATTGCCCTGGATGTGTCCTACATGTCATTGCTAAAAGAAACTCATATTGTAGACATATTGTAGAAGTGATCTGCGTGTCCACATGTTTAACAAACTTCTGTGATCATAATGTGTGCTCACTGCCTGTGCTTATTTTAATCCTGAATACTGAACATTATATCCTGTATGCACCATATAAATGAGCATGCAAGATATGTTCTGAAATAACCTTTGATTTTTATCTGTTGTCAGGATCAAAGGCAGACTGAGTCTATACAACTTCTGCAAGCTCAGCTCCTCAACGTGACCCTATTAGTCTCTAATCTGTCTGTTACAGTCTCTGAACTAAGACAGGAGGTGAGTCACTATTGGCGTGGATTATTTAATATGGTCTTTCAGTTGTACTATGTACCAAAAGGTATTCCAACTAGCAGTTAGTAGGCATGCCATTTGTAGCTTTGTGTTTCATAGGGCTTTATTTACTAAAGCTGGTTCATTCAGAGTCTCCTGCACCTGTGCATGGTAGCCAATGAGTTTCTAACCTCACTTTGCATGAGACTCTGAATGGAACCATCTTTAGTAAATAAACCCCATAGTGTCCTGCTCCCACTCTAAGGGCCTCTTTACACTGCCTACACACTAATCACTGCCGTACACATTTTTTTTTTTTTTACGCACTTTATTAATAGTGCCCAAAGCGACAATTTGCAATGCAGTGCAATGATGTGTATCACAGTAGTGTTGTGGGGTGAATGGGGTACACAAAAACCATTGTTTCACTGCTGTGAATAGGTCAGTGTGGCTGCTGTCAGTGCTTTGTGTTTTGATAATTAACTAGAAGCTGATGTGGTATCTTCTTCAGTGACATATATTGGCAACAGTAATGGAAATGGCTATTCCTTTTCCCCCAGGGAAACACCAGAAGCCATGGAATAGGTCACTGGACATATGTTATAAAACTTTAAAATGTGTATCTCTATTTAGGTATTGCATGAACGTTTATACAATCTCTATAAGCAGTGTAAGTTACACTGTCTTATTATTGCTTTAAAGGTAAACTCCAGGCAAAACTGAAAATTAAATAATGAGATCCATACAAGCAACACAAACTTCCTGCTGAATAATGTTTTTCCTGCTACTTACACAATATGCTTGCTATAAAAATAATTACCAAGTTTCTGACAGCTACCAATTAGCATACCTTCGATGTTTGAATGTTGAAGGGGGGGGGGGGGGGAGTGAAGATGCCCAACATGGGCATTATCTGCTAGGAAATTTGCAGAGCATATATCAGAGTAAACTAAGCAGGCTTTAGCACACTTGCAGTTTAATTGTATAGCATTAGTAACTCCCTAAAAGATTTTCTTTCCCGACCATTGTGGGATGCATGACGTCTTTAACCTTTGGGTTATACTGCCACCTGTAGGAGGATTGGATGCTGGCAAACAAAAGATACTGCATGTCAGCCCAAGCTAAGTCCCTCTCACTGCCTGCATGCCTCATTTTTTTGCTAGCGTTCTAAGAGGATGGCCTTTTTTCTTTTTCACCAGTCGCTGCTGGTGGTCTCTCTCAGAATGCAGCTATCTGGCATGCTTCTCCTCAGCTTGGCTTTCAGAGTACTGTGGCCAGACCTTACTGAACTTTTGAGTTCTGCAATGAACTCCCTTCCAGGCTCCACTCTAGTAAAAATTAGTTGTAAAGTGCTTTCCAGATCTGCTGGCATTGTCTCAGTGCTGACCCTGTCTTCCCCCGAGCTTGGCTTAAGTACTTCTCATTCCCACTGATTTTGATGTGGAGTGGGTTAATGCTGTGGGCTGAGTGCTGGCATTATTCACTGGGTGTTGTAGGCATTATTCACTGGGTGTTGTAGGCATGTACTCCTTGCTTTCCCGTGATACAGTGTCATGGAAGCTCTTCCCCATCTCTGCTCCTGCTTGCAAGAGCCACATTGAGCTTTGATCCATTCCTGCTGCCTGCAGTGACTTTAGCCACCTCTGGCCATTCTACCTTCATTTGCGAATGGTTATCTGGGTTTCATGTCAATGTGCACCACCAGCTCACAATTCATTGACTGCAGTCTGTAGTCCTGTATCCCTCTGCTTTTGAGCCTATCCAGTCTCCTTTTACAGTTTTGCTCCATCTGGTGTGGCTGGATCCTCTTCTTCTTTTTTTTTTTTTTTTTCTTTTTTTTTTTATTACTGACTGCCTGCAAAGGTCACAGGCATGCTCCAGCTCCCTCTCCTGCAGATTGTATATCAGATCTGTCCACAGCTCCAACAGCTTCCGAGCCATCGAGACTCTGATTCTAAATTGCTCCAGTCCTTGAATGATGAGCTTACCCTTGAGAAATCAGTCTAATGATATTACTCCCAAATTAAAGGACACTGTTTCTGCTCTTATTATGCAGTGCACACGGCTCTAAAACTAAAGGATGAACATGTTTTTCTGCATCATAAAAGTGGTCTATTCCCACTGTAGATGCATCTGGCAGTCTCCCTTCTTATAAGGTGCTTGCTATTCTGGTAGGGTATGTGCCTTTCCAGTGAATTAGCGATTCCTTCACTTTTCTGTGTGGTTCTGCACTACCAGTTTGTGACCCTGTCCTTCAGCCTCTCGTCTGCACCTCAAATATTTACCATGGTGCTGTCCCTGTTGTGCTCGCCTGGCATCCCCATTGTGGATTACTTAAAGTGGTATTAAAGACAATTTAAAAAAAATAAAATGAGAAACATGTTACTTATCTGCACTGTGCAGTGGTTTTGCACAGAGCGGCCCTGATCTTCCTCTTCTCTGGTCCTCTGCTGCCACTTTTTGGCTCCTGCTTAGTGCCCCCAGAGCAATGAGCTTGCTATTGGGGGACCCAAGCAGGCGCACTCCCAAGCTGCTGCTCTGCATGTCCATTCATACATAGAGCTGTGGCTCAGCCCCGTTCCCTCTCTCTCTTCATTGACTCGTTGGCTGTGATTTGACAGCAGCGGAAGCCAATGGCTCAGCCAATTAGGAGGGAGATATATAAAGTGCAGCTCTAAATGATCAAAATAGAAATAAAAAATACAAATTGTAAATTCATATATAAAAAGTATAACAAGTGAAATAAATAGCTGCATATAAATTCATATAAAGAAAAATTAAATGCATAAATGAGCAAAACTGCAAATTGAAATAAGGGAGAAAGCCTCCAAACAATTCAGTGTGTCCAAAAAATATGAATAAAAAAGTCCACAAAGATGGTATAGTGAATACAAAATGAAAGGGAATCTTCATAGGCTGAGCTAGAGATCACCATGTGTTAGAAAGGAACCCAATAAGATGCTGTTCCAAATCCAAAGGAAAGTGTTCCCGAGCCAGTGGAAAAGGTCAGACATTTGTACAGGGTTTCTCCCATGTGGCTTCCCTTGTCTGTTCACCTGTGATTCCATTGGTCCGAAAATCTGGTTCTTTCTGTGCATTGGAAACAGCCATTTGAACCCATTACAGATATTCCTCTTTCTTATTTCCCCCAAAATTTGGTGTTTCTTGCAGCTATCCTCTCCATGAGGTGAGTTTCTGAAGTGATTTTTTTTTTTTTTTTTTTATCCTGCAAAGAATTATTTCTGGTTTTGCATAAGGACAAGGTGAGATTGAGATCAGACTTGCTTCATGCCTAAGGTAGTTTTTGCCTATCACCTCAAACCAACATTGTTCTTCTGTCCCTCTGCCTGGTTCCAATTCACCAAAATGAAATTTCCCTCCATTGACTGATGGTTTGGGCTTTGCAAATCTATCTTTCAGTCAATGATTCGTTCAAAAACACTGATACCTTTGTCATTCCAGAGGGACCCCAGAAGAATGCACAGGCTTCTAATTTCACCATTTCTAGATCGCACAGACACACCAACATCCACGTTTATGCTGTTGGCACTACTTTTTTTTTTTTTTTTTTACTAAACTGAAGTATGCTGGTGATGGCAGGGTTTATAAAGGCCTGGCCTGTTATTTATGTATTTTTCCCCAGTGTCCAGTCCTCCAGTAGGTGGCAGTGTAACCCAAGGGTTCAAGACTTCCTTCTTCCCTCAATGGACTTGTATACAAAAATACTATTTTTTACTGTAATGTGAAATAGCTCAGTCGAATGCAAGCAATATTAATATTGTTATTCTGTAAGTTAACATTGTGTTAATGTTTAAAGTGTCAGTAAAGGCAAAACTTTTTTTTTAATTTTAGATGCAGTACGGTTATAATCCATGTCAGCTTTTTTGTCATCTGTATCCCATTGGGGAGATTTCCCCTAGTTTCCTGTCCCATAATCAAACCGGAAGTGAGGCGAAATCCCTCCAAAATGAAAGAATTCTAGGGTTTTACCAAGATTACCAGAACTAGTGTCCCCATTGGAAGACTGACTTCTTCTCTATTCCTGATCTGGTGTCAGCTCAAAATTTGTGATTTTTCTATCACTTTCGATAATGGTAAAAAGGACAAATAGGGTGAATCTATCTGAGTGGGGCACAGACAGCAATAGAAACTGACAGGTGTTCTAATCCCTCTGCGGTCTATCCAAAACCAAAAAAATGCCTTTCGTGACACATTAAATGAAAACTACCTAACTGGGTGTTTTTGGGCAGTTATAATAGTTTCCTGAGGACTACTAATTATTCCTTACACAGTGCACCACAGTACAAACCATGTACTTCATATACAATGCTTTGCGGTGCGCAGCACTTTGAAACCATGTTATGTACAGTTGGTATAGAAAAGAATCACCCCCTTTAAAATCACATTTTGTTGCTTTGCAGTCTGAAATGAAGCTGCATTTACTCCATATTAGTCAAGCTGTATTTATTAAGTGCAATTTATTGCATTCGTGTCAGTATTTTGTTGAACCACCTTTTGCTTTAATTTCAGCCTTTAGTCTGCTGGAATATGTCTGTACTAACTTTGCACATCTAGACCTTGCAATATTTGCCTGTTCTTCTTTGCAGAACTGCTCAAGATCAGTTAAATTTTATGGTGACCATTTGTGGACTGCAGTCTTTAAGTCATTTCACAGATTTTCAATGTGGTTTAAATCTGGGACCTGACTTGGCCATGCAAGAACATTCACCTTTTTTGGCGGTATTTTGCCCCATCCATTTTTCTTTCTAGCCTGACAAGTGCTCCAGTCCCTACTGCAGAGAACCCAGACCCCTTCCCCATAACAGGATATTACCACCTTCTTTTTCCATGTGGCCTCAACTTTTCAAGGTGCATTTTGACAGCTCAGTGGTGACTGCATGTGACTTTTCTTGAGGAGTGGCTGTTTTCCTGCAACCCTCCCATACAAGCCACATTTATGGAGTATTTGTGATATTGTCACATTCAAACAATGACCACTCTGTCATAAATTCCTACAACTGCTTCAGAGTTGCTGTAGGCCTCTTGGTAGCCTCCCTGACCATGTTCCTCCTGGCTCTTCCAGTTTGGAGCGATGTCCTGATCCAGGGAGGTTGTGTTGTACCAAATATCTTCCACTTCTTACTAATAGACTTCACTGTGCTTCTAGGCATTGATAAATCCTTTGAAATTTTTCGCCTGACTTGTGTCTGTTCACAACTTTATCCTTGAGATCTTTTGACAGTGCCTTGCCACCCTTAGTTGATTTCTTCAGTTGCACTAAAAGGGACTGAAAAGAAAGCTCTTTTCATGCTGAGCTAATCAAAATGACCGCCGCTCATCACAGTTGAACGTCAAATGGATTTGTGTGCCAGTGATTTGTTTTTTCTTTTTAGAAAAATTTCTGACACGTTGGTGTTCAGTCTTTCACTTGGGTGTTATACGTTGCACTGAGTAAATATAGCTGGATTAAAATGGAGTAAATCTAATTTAATTTCAGGCTGCAAAGCAAAAAAAATTATTATTTTTTTTTTTTTTAAAGGTGGCGATTCTGTTCTATACCCACTGTATATTTTTCATCTATTGTGGTGTGTTTCCAGTCCATTCATAATGAATGGGATGCCATAATACTAGGGATGCACAGAAATTTTGGCCACCAAAACATATCGTCCAAAAACAGCCCTATCGGCATTATGCCGGTAGAAAAAATTTAGCCGATTCAGGGGACTGTGTGTACTGCAGATGTGAGGGTGGGGAGAGGGGTGGTGAAGAAAGGCAGGAGAGTAGCAGTGTATACAGTGACTGGCTGTCACTATATGTCAGTGCCGGTTTTTAAATGTAATTACCGGCTTTTTTTTTCTCTTCACAATAGCTCAGAGAATCGGCTGTCACTTCCCCCCCAGCTAAAAGAAACCGTTTCTTTTTAGTTTATTTTTTGGAGTTAAAAGAAACAATGTTTTCTTTTTAGTTCCTTTCCCAAGATAAAAGAAACAAAGTTTCCTTTAGCTCCTGGGAAAGTGACAGCTACTTCTATGAGCTATAGTGAAGATAAAAAAAGCCGGCAATTGCATTTAAAAATCGGCACCTATAGAGACAGTCAGTGAGGGAGCCTCTATGTATACACTGCTACCTCACTGTATCTACTGCTCCTCTCCTGCCCCTCCATTGCTCCCCTCCCCACCCCTACAAAGAGGACCTGTCACTCATATGGTATCACATAGGGGACTATTGGTCCCTTTATGTGATGGCAATAAAATCATAAGTTTAAAAAAAAGAAATTCATAAAAGTAGAAAAAAAAGTACAAAAAAAAATTGCACCCTCCCTACTCGCACATAAGCAGGCATTTCGGTTTTGGTTCGGTGTTCAGCCACATGCATTCTGAATTTTTTGTGTCAGTTTCGGCAACAGAATTTTCATTTCAGTGCACCGCTACATAATACATAATATAATATTTGCATTAATGCATTGGAACTGAGTACTTTAACCACTTGCCCTCCTGAGGTTTTACCCCCCCCCCCCCTTCTTGACCAGGTAATTTTTTGCGTTTGGGTGCTGAGTTACCTTAACTGACGATTGCGTGGTCATGCAACACTGCACCCATATGAAATTTACATCCTTTTTTCCCCATGAATTGCACTTTCTTTTGGTGGTGGTTGATCGTCTGTGCATTTTTTTTTTTTTGCGCTAGAAGTAAAAAAAAGACAAATTTTTTTCTACTAGTAATGGTGGCGATCAGCGACTTTTAGTGGGACTGCGGCGGGCATTCTGACACCGGGGGGAACTGACTTGGTGTCACTGACATTCCCAGTGACACCAATACAGTGATCAGTGCTAAAAAAATGCATGGACACTGTACTAATGGCACTGGCCAGGAAGGAGTTAACATGAGGGGCTATCAAAGGGTGAAGTGTGTGTGTGTTTGCGCACACACCTGCGGTCTTGTGTCAGTATTTCTGCTATAGGGCGGTTGGGATGTGGTTTAATGTGAATAGGCCTTCATACACAATTTTCATAACCTAAATTCTTAGGTGTATGGATATTTGATACATGGTGTTAACATAAGTGACTCAAGATGATTGTCTGACATTCCGTAATGACAAATCTGCCAAAGGACTTTTCCTTCTCTAATGGTAATACACATATGGGCCTGTCTTCCTAAAAGCACTCATAGTGCCATTGTTTAATTCTGTGGTTTTCTGTATCTTACCTGTGAATGATCTTTGACTTTTTTTTTTTGTCATTGCAGGTGTTTGATCGACAGACCTATTTAATAATCTCTCTAGTGCTGTGCGTTGTTTTGATAGCACTGCTTTGTTTACAACGTTGTCGAAACACATCACAGTTCAGCGATGATTACCTATCGAAAATACCCAAAAGCAATAACTACCCAAGTCCCAAACGGTAAGTAAAGTGTTGCCATCTTTCAGGAGTCTATCATAATATAGTATTTGGAGCTTAGAGTCCTAGGATTTTGGGTATATAGAAGTCTGCATAAACAAGGAGTCTTGTAATGTTTAGTATGTATTTATAAATTGAGTTACCGGTTTTGCTGCTGTTATGATAGCAGTACTTTTTTCTCCCTTCTAAACGTACTTACATGATGATACGTGGCAGATACAAAGCCTGTTTTGCAAAGAGAATATATATTCCTTAGCTATCTGAGACCAGTTTAACAATCTGTCACCTCTGTGATGTAGTGATGGTCTTCTCTGCGCATTGGACCTTTTAATGAGTAATGATCTCTTTTGCATGAGGACATTTGCATTGCGTCTACATTTCTGGCTGCTCTCTTATGCCTGTGAGCAGTGTTAGGCTACATTTAGACTGCCGAATACCAGGAACCAAGGGCAGCTGCTAACAAGAATCAGATTGCTAGTGGTTGTAGGCGTTGTGGCTTGGGGCAGCACAGTGGCTAAATGGTTAGCACTTCCGCCTGGCAGTACTAGGGTTGTTGGTTCGAATCCCAGCCACGGCACCACCTGCCTGGAGTTTGCATGTTCTCCCTGTGCCTGTGTGGGTTTGCTCCGGGTACTCCGGTGGGGTACTCCGGTGTCCTCCCACACTCCAAAGACATGCTGGTAGGTGAATTGGATCCTGTCTAAATTGGCCCTAGTATGTGTGTGTATGAATGTAAGTTAGGGACCATAGATTGTACGCCCCTTGAGGGTTAGGGACTGATGTGAATGTACAATATATATGTAAAAGCGCTGCGCAAATTGACGGCGCTATATAAGTACCTGAAATAAATAAACAAGCGTTGCCTGCGCACACTGTGCGAACAGCTGTAACTTTCAGTGTCGGCTGTCAGTTTTGTACTCTGTACAAATCCACATCTGGCGCTGCCTCTGTTCACATGTATTTACACAACTGAGCCATTACATGCAAATAGAGCCTCCATCCAACTCTAGAAATAGCCAGTTGGTGACAAAACTCGATTAGCAAGCCAAAGGAGATGGATGTAATATTGTCGGCCAAACAGTGACAGCACCCAGTCAGGTGCAGTGACTCCTCAGGAATTCAGACAGCTGCAAGTGCCATGGCTCTATGAATGCAGCGGGAAGTGCAGATTCCTACAAGCTGTTTATCGTGGCTGAAGAAATTGAGTGTTTTCTCTTCACTCCCAGTTTACAAATATATTTTTCCATGTTGGGGCAGACTGAGGAGGAGTGCCTCCTCGAAATGTGTGCCTGTGCATGTTTTAGGAGTGACATCCTGGTGAAAGAGTTCACTGTTGATGGAGTGGCACCCAGACTTCCTAGTTTGTGGTCTTCCCCATTTGGCTCCCACAGTGGTGGTGGTGATTCCGGACTGCGTACATCCAGGGCCTGGGAATAGCCACCCAGACAGCAACCACTGGACCTGCCTTAACAAAGAAGTTGTCACAGCAGACTTTCTCACCACCTGAGTGATCCTCCGTCTCTTTGTGAGTGCCTTTTATTTGAAAGCCTTGTATTCATTGATTTAACAAAAAATGCAAGACTTTTCCTGAATGGCGGATGATAGGATCAGCTCCTGTCTGTAGCTCAAAATGTCCTCCCTCCCAATATTTTCCCACCAGGCCTGGGAGAAATAAAGCTCTGGACACCGAAGTGTGCAAGCTATCTCTGAAAGTTTAATGCATGGCAAGAACTGTTATACAGAACTCAGTGGGTGTTGCTTAATCTTAGGATGACCAATGAAACGTTCCACTCTTATCAATATAGTTACGTGAAGAACAGAAACTGCAAATAGCTGAGAGATACAATATAAGGTTGTTCCGTTTACAATGAAATGAAATTATTCTCAGAAAACGAGAGAGAAGTTACAAAAAAAACTCAAAATTGAAACTAACTGTTCACACATCTAAAATGGAGGTATTACACAAAATAAAACCTATTTTCCTTATAGCGGAAATGTACTTAACCCATCTTTTTTTAATACTAGCAACAAAGTATTGTTGCACAGAACACAAGTCTGCTTACTGTATCTTTCTGATGCTGCATAGTATATTACAGTACAAACAGCATTTTATTATTAGAAATAGTTTGTTTGGGCTGACTTGGCCCAATTGAACACGTTAATGTGCGTTGAAACTTTGAATTCTACTTTACATCTAAACTGCTGTTTTTGTTTTGTTTTTGATCTTGCTTGAAACCTCATTATCCATAAGTGATATTTTACTTATGGATGGATGCTGGTTGTCTAAATTGTCCAGTAACTTAGAGACCCTATTACCTGACTATTCATTTCAACAGTCTTCCCATAAGAATAGGCGTGTATCTAACTTTTTAGGCATGTTATTTTTCTGTAAAGGCCTCTCTCATGTAGACATGACGTGATCTGGAATGAGATATTGGTGCAAGTATGTATACTGAAGGAATGGAGACAGTCACCATCTTTTCTTTATAACCATATGGAAATTGGTCTCCATATGTGGTAAGGTCTCTACTCTATATATACCTATGAGTTGCACATGGTGGTATCCACATGGATATATTAAGCACCCACAAGGGGTGTAATTTTTTTTTTTTTCTCATCCTGCAGGAATTCACATTTATGGCTATAAACCTACTTTTATATGATTGAAAAAAAGGTTACATTTTATTCTGGTGGCTTTGTGGTGCGGAAGAATACACACAGCCTTGTCCAGTTGGAATTTGAAATAGCCACATAGGATTGCTGTTCAGAATATTTTAGGCTTTGTCAAATGTTTTTAAGCACTTAGGCTTGGTTCACACTAGTGCAGGGGAAGCCGCTGCTGGACCCGTGCTTCGTCTAGCTGCTGTAACCACCCGTAGACAAAACTCAGGATGTGTGTCCTAATGGCACCCTGCCCACACTTGGAACCGCACTATGGTGGGGTTCCCACTGCAGGCTGCTATTTCCATAAAGGTGCAGGGATTTTTTTTCCAGCATATTTCTGGGCACAGTAGCCCATTCAAATGACTGGGCTGCCATGCTGCTGCCTGCAAAGCAGCACTAGTGTGAACTGAGCCTTAAGATACTTGACTTTTCTATGCTTGTTACCTGCATTTGTTTTAAAGCTGGTGACATGCTCTCTTTAAATTGTTTGAGGGCTTTCTGCAGACTGCCTGTGGTCTCACTTTTAATCTGAAAATGTCCAAAACAATTTACTGATTTTATGTTAGCAGACTGTCTAAAGTATTCCAAATTGAATAATGAAATTTAACCTGTAGTTGTGTAATATATACACATGCTTTATCACTGTGGTGTTTATGGTTGTATCTCTGTCATCCGGAAACATGCATGCAAAAATTTTGTTTGCTAACTTTTTTGTATCTTTTTTTATTTGTTAGTTGTTTTTCTTCATATGATGATATGAATCTTAAGCGAAGAACCACATTACCGTTGATTCGTTCCCAGTCATTTCAGCTGTCAAGTAAAGAAGGTAGGTAATATTCTGTTTGCTTAAAGTGTATTTCATCTTTTGCTGTCAAATTTGAGAAAACCCTGCTATGCATTTCTGTTCCCATTCACGCAGCATACTTGTACATATATAAATATATATACAGTGCTCAGCATAAATGAGTACACCCCTTTTGAAAAGTAAGATTTTAATCAATAGCTCAATGAACACAAGAACAATTTCCAAAATTTTGACAAAACTGAGTTTTATAGAACATTTGTTAAGCTCATTACATGAAAGTAAGGTTGATATAACTTGGATTACAAAATCTTTGGTTTTTCTCAAATTAGTTGATGCAAAAATGAATACAACCCACAACAAAAACTACTGCATCTAGTATTTTGTATGACCTCCATGATTTGTAAGGACAGCACCAAGTCTTCTAGGCATGGAATGAACAAGTTGGCGACATATTGCAACATCTATCTTTTTCCATTCTTCAAGAATGACTTCTTTTAGAGCTTGGAAGATGGATGGAGAGTGATGCTCAACTTGTCTCTTCAGAATTCCCTATAGGTTTTTGATCGGGTTCAGATCAGCAGACATACTTGGCCACTGAATCACTTTCACCCTGTTCCTCAGAAATGCACCAGTGTCTTTAGATGTGTGTTTAGGATCATTCTCATGTTGTAAAAGTGCACGATGACCTAGGGCACGGAGTGATGGTAGCATCTTCTCTCTCTTTCAATATAGAGCAGTACATATGTGAATTCATGATACCATCAATGAAATGCAGTTCCCCGACACCAGCAGCACTCATGCCCCACAGAAGGACCGTGCCACCACCATGTTTCACTGTAGGCACCATGCATTTTTCTCTGTACTCCTCACCTTTGCGATTCCATACAGTTTTGAAGCCATCAGTTCCAAAAACATTCATCTTGGTCTCATTCCAGAGTACAGAGTTCCAATAGTCATCTCTATTTTCAGCATGGGCCCTGGCAAATTCTAGGCGAGCTTTTGTGCATTGGCTTTAGGAGAGGTTTCTTTTGAGAATGACAGCCATGCATGCCATTCATCTGCAGTGTACGCTGTATTGTGTCACGGGAAACAGTCACCCCAGTTTGACTTTCTACAACTTTAACTAACTTCAGTGAACTTTAATGGTGATTTTCTTCAACCCTTCTCCTCATCAGACACTCCAGGTGAGGTGTTAACTTCCGTGGATGGCATGGACGTCTCTGTGAGATGGTTGCAGTTTCACTAAATTTTTGTATCACTTTTGCCACAGTATTCTGACTGATAAGTAAAACGTTGCTGATCTTCTTGAAGCCTTCACCTTTCTTGTGTAAAGCAATAATTTTCTTTCTCAAGCCTTGTGACATTTCTCTTCCATGTGGTGCCATTGCTGACAGCATAAAAAATGGGAAGGGGTTTTCGTTTATAATTAACTGTCTGCTGGACACCTGTGTAATGAATAATTAGAATCACCTGCTGTTGAATTTCTTGTTAATTAGTATTTTGTCGTCTAAAATTTAGCTTTGCTCCTAAGACTTTCATTGGAGTATGTTCATTTTTGCAACATGGTCTTGAATTTGTTAGGAAAAATACTTTTTTGTGTGTGCAAATAAACCAATCTTGTCTGGAGTCAATGGTCTGCATTTGTGGGAGTATTTTGTAGTATAGTGTCCCATATAAAATGTAGATTCTGAAAGGAAACAAAATCCTTTGTTGGTAATGACAGCTTCAAGACACCTCCTGTATGGAGAAACTAGTCGCATGCATTGCTCAGGTGTGGTTTTGGCCCATTCTTCCACACAGTCTTCAAAGCTTGAAGGTTCCTTGGGCCTCTGATGAACTCTGATCTTTAGTTCTTTCCATAGATTTTCTATTGGATTCAGGTCAGGTGATTGGCTGGGCCATTCTAGCAGCTTTATTTTCCTTCTTTGAAACCAATTGAGAGTATACCTTGGCTGTGTGTTTGGGATCACTGTCTTGCTGAAATATCCACCCTCGTTTCATCTTCATAAATCTGGTAGATGGTAGCAGATTTTTATCAAGAATGTCTTGGTACATTTTTCCATTCATCCTTCCTTCAGTGATATAAAGTTTGCCAGTACTGTATGCTGAAAAAACAGCCTCACACCATGATGTTCCCACCTCCTAACGTCACTGTTGGTATGGTGTTTTTGGGATGATGTGCAGTGCCATTTGACCTCCAAACATGGTGTGTATTATGGCATCCAAAGCGTTTCATTTTGGCCTCATCTGACCAGACTATATTCTCCCAATATTTCACAGGCTTGTCTAAATGTTGTGCAGCAAACTTTAAATGAGCTTCAACATGCTTTTTCTTCAGCAATGGAGTCTTGCATGGTGAGCGTGCATACAGGCCATGGCGGTTGAGTGCATTACTTACTGTTTTCTTTGAAACAATTGTACCTGCTAAATCCAGGTCTTTCTGAAGCTCTCCACAAGTGGTCCTTGGCTCTTGGAAAACTCTTCTGAGATTTGTTTTCACTCCTCTGTAAGAAATCTTGAGAGGAACACCTGGTCATGGCCCATTTATGGTAAAATTATGTTCTTTCCACTTCTGGATTATGGCCCCAACAGTGCTCACTGGAACATTTAGAAGTTTAGGAATCCTTCTGTAACCAATGCCATCAGTATGTTTTGCAACTGTAAGGTTGCGAAGGTCTCAACAGCTCTTTGCTTTTACCCATCATGAGATGTTTCTTGTGATACTCTTTGGTAATGAGACACCTTTTTATAGGCCATCAATCGATACTGAACCAGCTGATATTAATTTGCACTGACAACGGGCAGGGTTGCTTTCTAATTACTGATAGATTTCAGCTGGTGTCTTGGCTTTCCATGCCTTTTTGCACTTGCACCTCCCTTTCTTTGTGCATTCAGTACTTTTTCCCTGTCATTCCATTTTATTACACATAACTTAAGTGGGTGTGTAAAATAAATATAAATATATATATATATATATATAATGTGTATGTATTTAATATGTCTTACATTCTGGTCACAACAATGCAGAAACTTTGCAGTCTTCATGGTTTTAGATTACTTCCGAGGCAAAGCAAAAATTTAGCCATGCACGTCATATGATCTCTATAAAATCCTTTAATGATTAAGGCATCATGGACATTTACATGCTGAAAAAGTCTTCTAACATCAAATTTCCAGAAATTTTTCATGCCTGGGTGCTGCATACACCTGTCTTTACAAGTGAATGGCTCTATGTGGCTATATGATTGTAAGCATAAATGGCACCTGCGCTTTTCCTGTGCATGTGTGAAGTGCATGATTTCCCAAAAGCAAATCGGGTCATTCAGCGAAAGTATGCTGTATGCACATGTGCAGGTAAATGCCAATGCAAAAACCACCTGTATTAACAAACATATGACCATGTACAGCTATCAATGTTGCCTACTGTCCATATTTTCAGTCAGTTTGTAAAAAAAATCACCCTGATTTTTCCTATCTGTGAAAGCCCTTAGAAGGGAGAAACTGTAAAAATACATTAGCTTGCAGTGTGGGATGACAGGGTATTGGAAATGTGGGGAGTGGGCACGATCAAGTAGAAGGGCACGATCAAGTAGAAGGGCACTATGAACTATAAGAGGCTGTCCCCTTGGAGAATACAGATAAGTGCCTTTGGCTGGTGACCCACTGTAGGAGGACACACTGGCTGTAACTGCTGGTGGTATGGACTGAGAGATCCAGGTGCTCTACAGCTGTGCATTACAAAAGGAACCATGGCTTGAAAGGGGCACTCTGCCTTTCCAGTTATGTCACTACATGTCCCAAAGGTTTCCTGTACCTTGACACCTGGGAAACCCAAATGTTTGTGGACAAGATGTAGAGTTGTGTGGGCATGAGGGCAGGAGATATAAAATAGAACATGGAGCTCTAGATCCTGGCTGCTTGTTGCATGGACTCCCAGCATAGGTTTAATCCTCTCCAATGCGGACTACATATCCCATGGTACTTTGACGTCTGCTAGCAGTGGATCCTATGTCTTCTCTCCGCACCTCTTTAGTTCAGAAGGCAGGCTCTCTGAATTTTGTGACACAGCAATGCCTACTTTCAGGGCATAGTGAATACGTGTCACAGAATTCAAAGAAGTAAATGAGTGAGAATCTTCACAATGTAAGTCTACAAACTTCAAGATTTATAGTCTTAGGCTAGAAATAATTGAAACACAATGCGGAGATATGTGATTTAAATTTTGACCAAACGATATCCTTATTTTCTCAAAGTAATCCATACAAAATTACTGCTTAAAGACCCTCTAATCTTTTTCATGAAATTGTTTGATGATTTGTACCTATTTGAAATGTCCCCCCCCCTTCTATCTTGTTTGGAATGAGCAATGCATGGCTGTCATCCGCAAAGCATGTTAGTTGTGGTCGTGTGCCCTGCTCTATGTACACTACACATTCCATAGTGCTTAGTTCATCGTCTCTAGTGCATCTTGGGAGTTAACAAGAAATGGTGGCTACCTTTTTTCATAAGGAACATAGCCACCCTCCAATAGGAAATCAGGTCAAAGAAGTTTTAAAAAAAAAAAAAAAAAAAAAAAGGAATTTGCAGAGGCTGAGACCAATAGAAGGTATTTTGGGGTTAAGATTACAGGCTTTTTTTTTTTTTTTTTAATGAACCAGAGATTAGTGTCACTTTAAGGAACCAAATACAACTGTCATGCTTTTGCAATCTTTTGAGTATCTTTTACGTTTACTTTTTTAGTTGATCCTGACGATTTATATATAGTGGAACCGCTGAAGTTTTCTCCAGAGAAAAAGGTAATTTATTTGTTTTTATACATACAGTATATGTGTTTAGACCGTGTGAATAAAGCAACTTCCAAATTATGCATGCCAGTATTTAATGTTTTGATTCTTTGCAGTTTGTGCCTTGTTGACACTGAGGTCCTGAGAGGTCTTTATATTACAACCTCCTCTTTATTGCAGTTGTCTTTTACTCTCTTAATGGTTGTACTTTAAGCTGCCATTTTGTCATATTTGGAGAGCGATACAAAAATACCACGCACACTCATAAATACAAACACGCAGGCACACATACATAAACACACACGTTGTTTTATAAATGCTATTTTCCAAACCTCTTTCCAAGTGTATTCTCAATTAATTTTTGCGCTTGTTATTGAGCAGGCTGCAATAAATAAGACCGTTAATCTGTGTCAAATTTTAACAATCTTATTATGAGCCACAGATTATTTTCCTTCAACTTTAGCTTCGACTTTTAGCCTGTTTTCACGTAAAATTCGTACCCAAGAGCTTCTCTTTCCTATGGTTTAGTCAGAGAATACAGTTCTAGCTTTTTTTTAGTGTGAAATATATAATTTTAATAGATTTTGATTAAAGCTAACCACTCAAGGTTCAGTCTGGCATATTATAACCTTCAGGTCTTCCTACAACTATTTTGTACAGGGGCCTGCCCAAATGGCTACTAATCAAATGGATATTTTTTAGTTGGGCCCTTCAGATTACATTGATCTGGGAAGTCTAGTGGAGGATACAGATTGTGAAGTGTCTAGTGAGTTTAAAGAATTTGTAATCCCTCACCTTGTAAAACAACCCATTCAGTTTAAAGAAAAAAAATAAATAGAAATGAAAGGCAAATTGTTTGTGTATAGATCTATAAAAGGGGAAAAAAGGCATTCGTTTTTTTTTTTTTCGTTTTAAGTGATCACATACCCTCTGTTCTCAGCTGCTCCGGGAGGAGAGACAGCTGGACACTGATCTTCTTGGCGATTGTGAGCAGAAGTTTGATCATTGAAGAAGAGCAGGCTGAGTTCACAGCATACGCTAGAAAACTGACGACAATGTGCTTTCATGCCTAGTGTGGTCAGTTTTAATAGGAAAGCAGAGGGTCTGGAGGGAATACCAGAGACTTCACACAAAGGAAGCTATACAAAGAGAATCGGGACAAGTTTTCATACAAGTACATGGTACAGCAGGCACATATCAGGAATATGAAATGCTGGGTTTACATATATTCTTTAGAGTAACTGTCATTACACCCAAAAGACTGCCAAAAGCAGTTTATGGCAAAAAGAAAAAAAACTCTCGCTTTACTCTGGGGCCATGTTTCCTACCTTCTCTCTGTTTAAGCACTAGAGCCTCCATCAGACTCTTCAGCATTTGACCCTTTAGGAGTGTTGGATGCATGTGTCCCCTACTGTTCACTGGTTCCATCTGGAAGATCATACTGCATTGTGCCGTGTGGTAACATGCATCCAACACTCCCACAGGTTTTAAATGCCTAAGAATCCTATGAAGGTTGCCGTGCTAGAACAGAGGGATGGTGGGTGATAGTGGGGTACCAGAAAGTTGAGGATAATAACAGTTTTTTGGCATGAAGAACACTCCCCCTAAGAGGAATGTTTAAAGGGTTTATATATGTAATTCATCTCCCACAATCCGGTGCCAAATAGTGATAATGGTGAAAAAAACGGTGAAAATAGTGAAATAATCAGTGAAAACACTGTGTGTGTGAATCACCCTTCAATCCCACACACAGAAAGATATAATTGCAAACTGGTGTGCACTTCTATTCATAGTAAGGGTACCCTTACCAACATTTCAGAAAACACATGCTTATATCAATCCAACAGCTTTCTCAGGATGAATGATCTCCACAATCCTCCCTGGATTGCTGATCCCACTGTTTCCAGGCACTTTACTCCATCCATTGGATTGATATAAGCATGTGTTTTCTGTTTTCTGTGTTTTCACTGATTATTTTCAC
The DNA here is from genome assembly GCF_062004578.1 of Staurois parvus. Taxonomy (NCBI): domain Eukaryota; kingdom Metazoa; phylum Chordata; class Amphibia; order Anura; family Ranidae; genus Staurois; species Staurois parvus. The sequence continues at coordinate 1,074,168 of NW_028317862.1, forward strand.
CGTTTTTTTCACCATTATCACTGTTTGTCACCGGATTGTGGGAGATGACTTAAGTTTATATTATACAAAGGATAATGCACTATATGTTATTTCCTTATTTTTTGAGGTACATGCACATGGGAGATCGTTAGAAGAATTTCTGAACATCTTGAACTTTGATATTATAGGATAGTGAGAGTTAATAACTGTTTGATGGACTGATTGATGGACTTCACAGTTTATTTAAAGTTTGTTTATAACACTTTTACATATATAAATCTGTTACACCTTCAGGGGAAGGTGTTGTTTGTGTTAAGGGTTATTGTTTATCACATTTATTTAGGAGGTGGTTTTTTGTTAAAATAATGTTTAAAGAGTGCTGTAGTAAATTTGCAACTTTTTTGTATTTTTTGTTTTTTAACCCTTTGATATTACTTGCAGAAAAAGCGCTGCAAATATAAAACTGAAAAGATTGAGACGTTAAAGCCATTGGATCCATTAAAAGCACTTCCCAATGGGGACATCAAGACAAGGAAACAATTCACAAACCAGAGAGACTTCTCAAATATGGGGGAAGTGTATCACTCTTCTTATAAAGGGCCACCTTCTGAAGGCAGCTCAGAGACTTCTTCCCAGTCTGAAGAGTCATATTTCTGCGGCATCACAGCCTGCTCTGCCCTTTGTAATGGACAGCCTCAAAAGACTAAAACTGAAAAAAGAGCCATCAAGCGCAGGCGCTCAAAACTTCAGGACCAAGGAAAGTTCATTAAAACGTTAATAAACACGAAGTCCGGGTCCATGCCTAGTCTACATGACATCATCAAAACCAACAAAGACTTGACTGTGGGAACATTTGGTGTTACGGCAGTTTCTGGCAATCTATAATCATAGTAGGGATTTGTTTTGTTTTTTTTACTTCTGACTTTGGTCCTACATAGAAGATCTATTTTTCGGAGCATATGCACAACTTGACAAGATTGGGCTGGACTAAAAACGTGGTTCATCTTCAGCTCCTGGACGTTTTGCACAAGGAAACAATTTTGTTTCTCCTTGAGATCATTAAGTAGGATTAGTTTTTGTTTGTTTTTTGTTATTTTGGTTTTTTTTTTGCCGTTTAATTAGTAGGGGAAAGAACATTGATACCCAATTTTGATGGGTGAAACTAAAGTTAACTTAAGCTCAGTTTTTCAAGCCCTTCCCTAATTTTGTTCCCGTACTTGCACCTTTCCATATTTATGTGCCTTCTGTCTATTTATAATGCCACTGGAGGTAAAAGCAACAAGTGTGAATGCAAGAGTTAGTTTTTAAGTATCTGTATATGTATTTTTTTTATTTTAATTTTGCTGTTTCAGAGTTTATCACTACAATGTGTAAGGCAGTTTTCCTGGAGGAAAAATAGGTGCGAGATTTCGGGTGTGTCTTTTTATAAATGGTCTGTGTGTTCTTGATCAGTTGACATTGAGTTTCTTCTGCTTGATTCCATAAACAATGTATCGACTAAGTCAGTCATCCTTGGGCAAAATATTGCATCTAAGTGGTTTGACTGTGTCTAAACTAGGAAAGGTAGTGACCACACACCGTGATGTTGTGGCAAGTTCTTTAGTGTTGTCAAGGGTGCCTCAAAACTGACTTAATAGTTATGATTTGAAGGTGTTCTAGTTGAATATACAGCCCTGACCAGTGTTAAACTTAAGGGCAGTGCCACCTGTTGAGCATACGATTTCACTACCTAATTAAGTTTAATTACAAATGTGGTGGCAATAAAAAAAAAAAAATATTGTATGAGCTTAATGAATGAACCAGTGGGAGTGCAATGACAGTAGCCAGTTAAATCTGTTTACTTTACTCATATTTGTGAAAGATTCCATTTAATTGGTCACTGTGACACAGCAAATCGTGTCCATTGTCATTATGCCAATTGCATTGTTAGCCCCTTTCTTCATAAACAAGTTCCTTAGTAGATTGCCAAGCTGTACCATTCTGAATAGTCTACATGTGGATTGGTACTGGCATTTTGTGTGTAGTTTGCCAAACTGCAATAGAGAATGCAAGACTGTAACATTAAAGTGACACTAAACCCTTTTTTTTTTTTTTTTTTTTTTTTTACATTAGTAATTTTAAACATTAAGTATACCATGGCTGTTTTTTTTTTTTTTTTTTTTTTTTTTTTTTTGCTTTACCATTGTTTTCAGGCTTCTATTTTTTTGTCCTATTCATGCTCCCTATTCTCCACAGATACACCTCACTGCTTCTGGTATAGAGCGAGCAATTCTGTCATTTTTGGCCACATGCCCCGCTCTGTGTATTACAGTTCCCATAATGCTGATGTGTCTGCACAAAGAGGTGTAGCCCATCTTGAGGACGAGCAGGAAAGGTTGGTTATGTTTAGATACAACATGGGGACATGGAGAACAAACGCAGCCACCCTAGAACAGGAAGCTTGATAATAACTTGCCTTTGAGAGAGAAAATGAAGAGAGAGAAGTTACATTATTAAATATATGTATTTGGACATATTACATTTGCTTTATTTTCTAAAAAAAAAAAGAGCTTAGTGTCACTTGTTTGTGCAAGGTAAAAAGCTCCTGGTCAGGTATGGTCTTTCTTTTGAAAAGCTGGATAATGTCTGACTGGGAGGTGTATGCACAGTGTTCCTACATTTCAGTAAATGCTTAGTGTAATCATTTTTTTTTTAATATTTGTTTTATACTGCCAAAAATAAATGCAAAGACTTTGCACCATGTGAAAAACCATGCAGAGTTCCCGCTGAATAAGCTGAATTCAAGCTGCGTGTGGCCCTGTTAGGACCTGATTCAGCAAACATCAATAGAAAATTTGAAAGCAGGGTGGAAAATTGTTGCCCGAACAGTTACTGCATTCAGTCAGTTGCAGTCACTGGGTATTCTGACAGCCACAGATGCCTGTTGTCTGACTACAATAACCAGCAGGGGGAAGGTTCCTCCATTCACACTGTTTAGCGGGATGATCGAGGGAAGTCTATGTGTTTGGCTAGCCTTAGTTATGTTCTTCAAAGTTTTTTTTTTTTACTATAGTTGACCAATGTGTTGAGTTTTATAAATATTTTTTATGGGGTCAGATTAAGTAGTTCACTAACGCAATTTTTTTTTATTGCTAGGCTTAGATAAACTAAAAATGCAATTTTCTCTTTTTAATAGTCGTGAGAACTCATTAGGTATGTGTACAATGGAATCTATACTGATGATGTGAAGCGACTTGACAATTGAAGGCTATTTCTAGTTCAGGCAGCCAGTAATATCACAGATTCTTTATTTAATAATTGAGCAAACCGCATTGGTGTGCAGTAATATATGACATCTAAAGTGGGATCAGCTTTTATTGGCGGCACTGATTGGTTGCTGTGGGTTAGTGCACACTGTCTTTGTACTGTGGATCTCAAGTACTGCATTGTGTGAAAATGTCATTTTATGTCTTCTCTACATCCGGAAGTCACAACTGGTACTTCTCTTGGCACATTAAAATGTGTAAGGAAGAATCTGGACACTTCCACTTTAATGTCTAAAACCAGACATTACAAAACAGCAAAGACAAATCCTAACTAACTCTAAATCTACTCTCAGCCGCATTCTAATCTTTCTAGCCCTGTAAATAAAAAAAATCACTATACTTGTCTGTTCTGCAGTTGCTCCAGCTTGGCACTCTCTGAGAGCTTTAGACAGCCGACAATGGCTGCGATATAGCTGGGAAGTGATGTCACCCATAGATTGCCGGCTGCCCCTCCTGCACGCTCCTACACGCTGTAGCTGCTGCTGACAGCTTATCATGGGACCAGATCAGAACCGATAAGTATAGTGTTTTTTTTGTTTTATGGGCTAGACAAATTCATCTTAGAATGTGACTAGAGAAGGTTTTACAGTTAGTTAGAATTTGCCTTTACTTCCACTTTAAAAAAAACTTTTGTGCAAGGAGCATTTGATATTAAATGATGCCCTGTAGTAATCCTATACATGTGTGTAACCGCTAAATCAGGCTTTTTAAATTATTGACCTTTCTAGAGGTAATTTGAGATAGATATTCTATTAGAGAGTGTATTTGTAAAGCAGTGAATGTGATTTTCACAAGACATTCACTGCAGACGAATCAATCACTAATCTAAGAAGCATGCAACAGAAAGAACAGCAGTGGATAATTGGTAAATGAGACATTTTCTGCTTTTAAATGTACACTTGGGCTTTTGAAGGGAATGTAATGATTCCGGAGACTTTCAATATTGCTGCTTTGCGTCTGCTACTGTGAACACAGGTACTACAATGGCTCTGTGGAGTTGCCTTCAAGCTTCGTCAGAGTTGCGAGTTTATTTTGGATAGATATTGTGATATTTTGGGACCTGCCCTTATTTATGGCACTGAATGGTCTGCATGCTGGTCGTTCATGTGTTTTAGTTTCTGTGATACAGAGGAGCAAAGAAGTGTAGAAACTCTGTATTGGGTTAGTATTTAGTAAAATGTATACCTTTTGACATGCTGCACAATGCGCCTGTCCCTTCACTGGTCATATGGCAGATTTTTTCCGATGTTGTTCTAAGGGTTGCTATTTGGTGGTTTTTCCATTGGGGGGGGCATGACTAAATGCTCTGTTTTTACAACTTTTCACAGTTTGTGGGGCCAGATGTCATACATGAGTTGTTACACAATTAGAGATGTACTGTAGTGCTTATGGTAATCCAGAGGTTTTACATACTTTACCTGCTGAGAATATTCAGTGAGTGTTGATATGTGAGCTGAAATCCGCTTGATGCAGACGTGTGAGTCTCTTGCAAAAACGCAGCATTAAATAGAAAAAATATATATATCTCCAATATGCTACCCTTAACATAAAATTCCCAAATGTGAAAAATAATCAAAAATATCACAAAATGTCCAAAGTAAAGCAATGTCCAAAATAAAGTCAATTCTAAAAATAGACAGAAATACGCATTCGTGTCCCCCAAAAAATTAAAGTCCTATAAATGGTGATTCCAAAATAAATCCTGGTGTATGGGCCTTGGCCTTGGCTCATACACCAGGATTTATTTTGGAATCACCATTTATAGGACTTTAATTTTTTGGGGACACGAATGCGTATTTCTGAGGGTGATATAACTAGGCCTACCAGCGACTGTCTAGGAAACTGAGGATATCAAATCTCTTGAGCATTGTGCTTTCAAGTGTTTTTCTACTTTTGCTGTTAAATTTATAAAACACCCATTACTTTTGTTCCCATTCACATAATGTACGAAAAAAAAAACTTTTTTTTAAATTTTTTTTTTTTTTTTGGAGCTAGTTTATACATAAGACTCCATAAGTCGCTTCCATTGCTTAGAACAGCTTGCAGTGTGCAAATCGAGTTATTTAGTGCAATATCATGCAAATTACCATCCAATCCTTGCAATCTCGAGGACAGACAGTGTACATATCTAGTTTTACAACTGATTATGAGATCTGCCAGCTCAGTACAGACATGGGTATTTAGGATAAACATAACTCCCCAGCTCCATACAAATTTTACAAAGGAGAAATCTAGGTACTATTCTTAAGCAGGTAAAAAGGTAAGCTGCAACTTTAATAATTTTTAACTTTGTGCTATTTTAATGAGAATATATAACCATTATAAAGTAGGTGTTATCCCAATGTGGCTGCAAATGTGGAAATGCACTTGAAAGTGCTATTAAAGGAAAAATTACAAACAAATAAGCATGTTATGCTTACCTGCTCTGTGCAATTGTTTTGCACAGAGCAGCCTGATCCTCATCTTCTCGGGTCCCCTGCTGGTACTGTGGGCTCCTCCCCCTGCCCGTAATGGTTATGCATTACATTCCACCTACTACTTTTGTTATGGATTTGAAAAAAAAAAACGCACTACTCTTCCTACCCTTTAAAATTACCATGCATTTTTGTTAAATTAGCTCTGCAGAATTAACGTAAATGGAAGTTGGGAATTCTACACGTAAATGTGTACATGCTACTACTGTGCTTCTCTTTTTATCTATACAGTCAGATCCATAAATATTGGGACATCAACACAATTCTAACATTTTTGGCTCTATACACCACCACAATGGATTTGAAATCAAAGGAACAAGATGTGCTTTAACTGCAGACTGTCAGCTTTAATTTGAGGGTATTTACATCCAAATCAGGTGAACGGTGTAGGAATTACAACAATTTGCATATGTGCCTCCCACTTGTTAAGGGACCAAATGTAATGGGACAGAATAATCATAAATCAAACTTTCTCTTTTTAATACTTGGTTGCAAATCCTTTGCAGTCAATTACAGCCTGAAGTCTGGAACGCATAGACATCACCAGACGCTGGGTTTCATCCCTGGTGATGCTCTGCCAGGCCTCTACTGCAACTGTCTTCAGTTCCTGCTTGTTCTTGGGGCATTCTCCCTTCAGTTTTGTCTTCAGCAAGTGAAATGCATGCTCAATCGGATTCAGGTCAGGTGATTGACTTGGCCATTGCATAACATTCCACTTCTTTCCCTTAAACTCTTTGGTTGCTTTTGCAGTATGCTTTGGGTCATTGTCCATATGCACTGTGAAGCGGCGTCCAATGAGTTCTGAAGCATTTGGCTGAATATGAGCAGATAATATTGCCCGAAACACTTCAGAATTCATCCTGCTGCTTTTGTCAGCAGTCACATCATCAATAAATACAAGAGAACCGGTTCCATTGGCAGCCATACATGCCCACGCCATGACACTACCACCACCATGCTTCACTGATGAGGTGGTGTGCTTAGGATCATGAGCAGTTCCTTTCCTTCTCCATACTCTTCTCTTCCCATCACTCTGGTACAAGTTGATCTTGGTCTCACCTGTCCATAGGATGTTGTTCCAGAACTGTGAAGGCTTTTTTAGATGTCGTTTGGCAAACTCTAATCTGGCCTTCCTGTTTTTGAGGCTCACCAATGGTTTACATCTTGTGGTGAACCCTCTGTATTCACTCTGGTGAAGTCTTCTCTTGATTGTTGACTATGACACACATACACCTACCTCCTGGAGAGTGTTCTTGATCTGGCCAACTGTTGTGAAGGGTGTTTTCTTCACCAGGGAAAGAATTCTTCGGTCATCCACCACAGTTGTTTTCCGTGGTCTTCCAGGCCTTTTGGTGTTGAGCTCACCGGTGCATTTCTTCTTTTTAAGAATGTTCCAAACAGTTGTTTTGGCCACGCCTAATGTTTTTGCTATCTCTCTGATGGGTTTGTTTTGTTTTTTCAGTCTAATGATGGCTCGCTTCACTGATGGTGACAGCTCTTTGGATCTCATCTTGAGAGTTGACAGCAACAGATTCCAAATGCAAATAGCACACTTGAAATGAACTCTGGACCTTTTATCTGCTCATTGTAATTAGGATAAAGAGGGAATAACACACACTTGGCCATGGAACAGCTGAGAAGCCAATTGTCCCATCACTTTTGGTCCCTTAACAAGTGTGAGGCACATATGCAAACTGTTGTAATTCCTACACCGTTCACTTGATTTGGATGTAAATACCCTCAAATTAAAGCTGACAGTCTGCAGTTAAAGCACATCTTGTTCGTTCCATTTCAAATCCATTGTGGTGGTGTATAGAGCCAAAAATGTTAGAATTGTGTCGATGTCCCAATATTTATGGACCTGACTGTACTTGTTAAATAACCCCCCCCATCCACTACTTCCAGTTGTCTGGATGAACACAACCTTTCCTGAAACTAAATTAAGGTAAAATACTGGAAGGCTGAGATCATTGGCAAGTGTACATAAACTGGTTGTCGTGTGTGGTGGTTTTTTTTGTAATTTATATTGTAATACTGTTTCATATTATAAGAGATCCCCACACTCTATACACAATCCTAAACTAGATTCCCATTGAAGTATTCCTCCTTCTCCATAATGCCTGCACCCAATTGAAGCTAGATTTCACACCAGAGCATCCGCTTTCCCAGTTCACACTATATAGTCATGTTGCACCGTGTGTCGTATCTTTGGGGATGCTTTTCACAGTGCCCTGAATGTTGATTTTTATGGGTAAATGTATGCTTGTGTATATAGTTTAGCTCTTTAGTTATAAATGAATAATCCCCTGACCTGTCTATTTTGCTCTCAGGCATGACAGAAGTGAAAATGCAGGCTGAATAAAGTGGAATTAAGCTTCAAAGGGCCACATTTTAAATAATGGGGGCCACACCTGCTTTATTTGCACTAACAATCACAACTCCAATGTTTTTTCCTATAAGAGTATTAAAGTGGAAATTCAACAATAACTACACTTTAAATCTAGTCCCACCCCCGTTCTAAGCCAGTTCTATCTACACTGTAAAGGAAAGATTTGTATACTTCCCTATGCTGAGGGCGCTCTGGTCTGGTCACATAATCAGGTTCCAGCCTTTGCTTCAGTGAAGAGGAGAGATTGCTGGCAAAAGCTGCAGAGCCAATGCATTATTTCACCCAGTTTACTATTGGACTTTGGCTCCTATAGTCCGCTGTCCTTCCTCTACACTGAAGTAGGTGTAGGACCTGATCATGTGACCAGACCAGAGTGCCCTCGAAATAGGTACGTATACAGATCTTTCCTTTCACAAGGTAGATGTAATAGGCTTAGTAGTGGAAGTAGATTTAAGTGTACTTGGTGTTTGACTGAACTTCCACTTTAAGCATTTGTATAATGGGCCTCATTCAATGACCTGTATTCATTCAATGTAACATTCTGTGGGTTACATTTGAAATGCAGCCCATAAATTCCAGCTTGCCATGCCTGTTTTATGTTTTGTGCTGTGTGCACTGACCAATTCTATTTATGTCCTATGGATATTGATTTCTCCCTTTTTATGACTGAAGGTTTTATAAGGTGAATAACACCTGTTTGTAGTATGTTTGTCATTCTGTTTTATTCTTGCTTAGAACCGTGTTTAATATTTCAAGTATATTGTGTTTTTTTTTTTTGTTTTTTTTCAACAACATTTTTAATATACTTTTAGAAGAGTTTTCTACTTGAAAAATACAAAATTAGCAGAGCAAATGGCTGACTGATTTCTTGTTTTTTTACCTCTGCTGTCCACACCGTTATCTTGAGAAAACCTTGCATTGGTTCCAAGAGAGAGTCCAAATTGTGACCAGCAAATCTAGACCATCCACAGCCATGCATTTATTTTAGAATATAAAAATTAAAATGGTTGGAAATCTCCTTTCAAAGTTCAGAATAATAAATTCCAAATAAACCAACAACCTGCTTTTGGGATTCTTGTATCAAAGTTTCTCAAAAGTTGTAATTTCATTTTAGGACCTCTTCACACTATTGCATTTAAAAATGCCTTTATTTTTTATGTGCGGTTTGGAATCCCAACTCCAGGCCATATTTTCATAATGTTCTCTTGCAATAGTGAGAATTTTGCTGCACCTTTGGGACTCTGCTTCAGGCCCAAACTGTCCCCTGCGGTAATTCCCTTTTGGCCACTAAGAATTTAAAGTGAATAAAGGGCATCATGGACCTTCCATGGCACCCTGAACACAAAGTGTAATGTAGAGAGCTACACTTACTGCAACATTGGGGATCACTTACTGCCTTTGAAGTAGCAAAGAATCTGCCATGCATCACATGACTGCCCTGAAGACATCTAGAAAAATGTAATTTGAAAAAAAAATTGTTTTTGTGGTTGTTTTTTTTGTTTTTTTTTTCTCTTGCATTGTACTGCAGTACTGTTTTACTGTAGTTTAATAATGAAATAACTATAATCAGATGTGCCTGCAGAGTGAAACATGGTAGATGCATGTAATAAGCATTTTATTATATGGGTTTTACATTCAAATGCGGCAACAGGCTTCAGCTGCGCAATACTTCTGGAATTTGCCAGCATTCACTTTTGGGTGCGGTAGATGTGTGACCACCTTGTAGCATCATCTAAATACTATTAAAAAAATTGCCAAATTTAGATGATATTGAGGCCGTGTGTCCTGCTGATAGCTGATGTGTTTGGGGGAAATTTTTAAGGTACCCAAAATCTGCACTTTTGTTTTTGATTTATCTAATTCTTTTAAATGTGGTCATAGTTTAGTATGTGCCAGCTTATTGCACTCTAAAAGAGAAAAAGTACCATGACGCTTAAACGCTGGAATAGTTTAGGTTACCCTTCCTCTGGGTTGTGTTTTGTGGCTTGCATTAGACATTTTTAAAATTGAAATACCTTACAGCTTCTTTGGTAAAGGAAATGAATTGTGTAATCAGAGTATCTCAAGTGTCACTTCACAGATGAATGTTGTGGCAATAGAGGCTGTCACATTCAAGTAATGTTCAAAATCTTACCACCTTTACATAGTTCATCAGTTTCTAGTTCTATTTTCCATTTTCTTTTAAATGAAACTATAACCACCACATAAAAGCATTTATTATATTTGTAGTCCATCTCTTAACCTTCACAGCCTTTATGAAGGTGGTGAATAAAATGTAATGGCTTCTATAATAAAAGGAGCAATCTCCCAACATGTAGTCAAAGGCAACTAGCTGAGGACTGGACCAGACTTGGGAGGGGGGGGGGGGGGATAGGCCCTGTGTTGAGTGGTATAATGTATGAGCCATATTTTAGCCCATCTAACCATTAACAAGAATGTCAGGGACCATAAGTTTCCTTCAATGACCATTTGCTGGGCAAAAATGCCTGTTCTGTATGCAATTATCTTGATTTCCCTTCATATAACCTTGCTTGTAGGCTTATTCTGTGTCTGCTGAAGCATAGGCCCATCCATTTGTTGTCTCCTGGCTAGTAACAGAACCATTGTTGGCCACAGAGGCTTTTTCATTGGATAGAGAATGGTGGGTGTGGCATAGCTGTGGATGGGCTCAAGCTTAATCCAGAAGTTCGCAAAAGGTTGATCCCTGAAGCTGGCCATAGACTGTTTGAAACTTGTACGATTCAGCAGGGACCAGCTGAGATTTGAACCATGTATGTGAATGTACCCAAGTTGATCGGTCGATTGGTACAAGAACCACCCATTTGGATTTTACATAGCCGCTAGCAGTAATCACTGTGTTCTCCTGGTGGGGACAGGCCCCCCTTGCAGGAGAGCACAAATAGCTCCAAGGGAGGTATCCCCCCCCCCCCCCACCAGCACTGTGTTGATGGGGTAATAAAGCGATTTTCTTTCCTGCCATCCATCATTGCAGGAAAGAAAATCGCTCCATCTATGGTCGGCTTTAGTAACAAAGTAAGCCAGGGTCAGGAGGTCAGAGAACAGACTTTTCTTGCGAACAGAAGTAATAGAAATCTTGTGGTCCCGTGTTGCTTTTAAAAGTTAAATATGGTTGACGACAGGTTTGCTGTAGTTCTTGTTCAACTTTCTAAATTTAAGTTCTGTAATTTAAAAGTTTAAACATTTTTGGGTATAGGAATTGCAGGATATTTACCCTGGGTACGTGATTCAAAGAGTACCTTCAAAAATGGTTTGAACTCTTTCCATTTACAGTAACTTTTTTTCTTTGATAAAGGTGAGTCACACAAGCTTTAGCTCTTCTATGGAAATGAACATTTCAAACACCTTGCAAATTTAGAGTTCCTGTAGAGATCAGGAAAACGTTAAAAAGTTGTTAGGGGTTGTGCTGCCATAGATACTTATTGCGTTCTGTGGAAGCCTGTTACAGAACACCACCCTTAAACAACAAATCCAGCTATTCGTGATGATTCCAGTAAGGGAGCAGACTTCACACAGTCCTCGACTTTCCTGTGTCAGTTGACAAGCTGATGGATATAAATCACATTATGGCTCACTTGTTATGCACACCATGTATGTGTAAAGCTTAATGGTGCCACTCGGAAGCCAGATAAGCAGAAAGGATCACCCCACCGGCATGGGAATGATTCCAGATTGGATCAACCCTTATATACATCTATATATTTAGGGTCATAATACTGTTGTTGGCAGTGAGTGATTATTATAAGGCTTCTTTCACACATCTGTGAAGGTATCCCCTGCTGATCAGGATGGAGTTTGCTCCGTGTAAATGGAGCCTTAAGGTAGGCTAGGTTCATTTTCATCACAAATTTACTGCCAAGTGTTTTTTTCTTTTTTTTGTTTTTGTTTAAATCTTTAAAAAAGTTCTTCAGGAAAAAGTTAAAACGAAAAGTACTAACAAATAAGCCATTGTCTGGGCAGAGATAACGGGGAGCGGATGGCACTCAAGGCTAGCCCTGGGAGTCCAGTGTGTGACGTGTGGAGTGGCTTCAGTACCGCACTAGCCACGCCCCCTGATACCTTTTGCCCCACCCATCTGGGCTTGGTCACATAGTCACCTCAGTGCGGTGCTGAGGCCACTCCACACATACGCCACACGACTGCCGGGGCTGGTCTTGAGTGCCATCCGCTCCCCCTTATCTCTTCCCAGACAACAGCTAGATGAGCTTGGTTTGCTAGGTTGGAGGTACAGACATTCTCCATCACCCACTCTCCCCATGCATATGTGTACTTAACTGATGAATTATTAAACAAAGAGGTGCATTATCGGCATTTTCTTTTAATACTGCAAACTATACAGGAGCGATCTACCGATGCCTGGATGCACAAGTGTGAATGCTGAACAATAGCTATGGAGTCAGCTTTTTATTAAAGTTCAGAGAATAATCTCAAGAAAGTATAGTGCTTTTTAAAGATTGGATCAACACTTATATACATCTTTATATTTAGGATAATTTTACATAATACTGTTCTTGGTAGTGAGTGTTTATTATAAGAACATTTGGGCATACTCATGGATCGTACAGCCAGTCTGCACAACTCAATGAAAGGCTGGCTGAAGCTGCGGCTGTAAAGGATATATACACAAATCCCATTGTTCACCAGGCTTGCACACTGCCCCAAATGCAGACACTCCCTCTGCAAGAGGCCTGTTTTTACTACAGCAATTGTATTGTGGACCAAATTTAGACTTTATGATGAAGATGTTTTAACATGCCTTGATACCCTGAATAAAATATAGCGGGGCAAACAGTGTATATGTACTTCTTTCACTTTCACGCTGATTCATAGTTACTGAAATGTGCAATAAGTGTGGAGATGTGGTGGCTTTAGGTTACAATGCAGTTCTTGCATGAAGAATACAGCTGTGTGCTACATCAACCCACGCTCACCTTTTATGAGCCATGTGTCTTTATACAAGGCTGTCACAAAAGTTTCTTTTTAAATAAACTAGTATGGAAGGAATGTTGTGGCACATTGCAACTAATCGCATTTAGTATAGTCAGTTTATTTAGAAGAAAAACGAAATTTCTTTGAAAATAATTACCTTGCAACTGCCCATAATCATAACACCTCAGGTCAAGAGTTTGTGGTGTTCCGACATATTCCTACATTGATGATATGGTTTGTTAGTATCATTTATTCACAACTTGAAAAACTCCAGGTACAAGTGCATTTTCTTGTCTAGTGTGCTTTTGTATGTGTGAAAATTTCCTACCTAATGAAGTAGCTAGAACAAATTATTCTTATGGCAAAGTAAGATCTGCCATCCCAAGTAACATCAATATTGTCTTGCTTTACTGATATACAGTATTACATTGAGTGAAGTAGAGGCAAATAATGTAAATGCTCAGAATAAAGTTGCCCTACAATCATGAAGGATGTCTCCCCAATAGGGCCCTGAAGTAGCCTTTCAGCATCAAGCCCTGCCTTACTCCAATAAAAATGAGCTGTCACTTTTTTGATGTTTCTTTTGTACTTGGTAGAAGTAGCAGAGATTGATATTGCAACCACATTTTCTAAAGAGAAATTAGAGAACGATGGAATTTCTTGTTTAGCACTTATGATAGAACACATCGCTTTTTCATCCTTTTTCATTTTATAATGTCTTCTAAAGGGTCCAATTTCTCAGAACAGGGTATAACTGATCTGCAACAGCTCTAAAACATATCACATTGCATAGGCTATATATATATATATGTATATTATTTATTTTTGGGTTTCAGAATCCTTGTCTTTTGTGCATTTGTATGTTATATATGATGTGTGTCATAATATTATTTGGTTTTTGCGAAGTGTTAACATTTGTTTTACCTCTTGTTGCTGAACCTTTTTTTTTTTTTCTTCCCCCAGCAGCTTCTGTACTCCATTGCTGCTTACATGTAGTTTTCCATACACATGATATTTGTTTCTTTTCAGGGCATAAATTTGAAGACAGTCTGAGCACTCTGACCTTAATTTTTAGACTGGTCTAGATGAAAATGTGCAGGAAAAAAGGAATAAATTTTCATTTTTATTGCTTAAAATATATGGTGAATAAAAGTGCAAATCCGGAGCCTTAGTGCGATTTAGAAACTGTGAATTTCCAAATAAATATGAACACTTGTCTTTACTATCTCTTTTGGATTGTCTATTGTTTTCAAACATCACAAACTCATTTATCATTCCACATAAATGTCGATATGGAAGAGATAATCAAGCAAGTTATCTACAGAACAAAAATTAATTGATGCTAGTCTGCTTCTCATTTAATGAAGGGTTTCTTAGTTGCAGAATAGAGGACACAGTATTCATTAACTTTGGGTTATATGTTAGCACTTTTAGGTAATTGGACACTGCCAAAAAGGAAAGCTGCAGAGACATCCCCATATAACGCCTTCCACTTCCAACTACCCTCAGTTTTTGTTGGTGTCCTTATGTAATTGACCTCTTCTGTCTACTGAGAGAAGCTTGCTTCTTTATACGGCTTTCAAATACTCTTCTGTCAAGTTCCTAGTTGCACCATAGCCACTGTGAGTGCTTTCTGCAGATTTTGAATCGGTTGACTCCTCAAATGAACCTTGGTGGACTTTACCCCTTCTGGTTGAAAGTGCAGGGCTGGTCTATAATGCCACTTCAGGCACTATATCCTGTGTGGACACTCGCCTTGGTAGGTATGCATCACCACAGGGTGCTATACAGGTCAAGGGACTTTTGTCCATCAGCTAATTGAGGCCTGCTCCTGAAGACCACTTTGGGGGCATACCCATTGAGCAGGGCGACGCCAAGATGTGGCTTGTCCCAAACATTCTGCTCCTGAAAGGTGATCAGCAGCTAACAGCCTTTCCCTGGGCCCTATGTTCTATTTTTTTTCTGTGTTTCCCTGGGGTCTAATGGAACTCTGGCTGCAACACATTAAACTCTGTGTCACACAGCCATTGGCAGGAGCTATGATTTTGTGTGTGTTTTTTGTTATTTAAATTTTGCAACATACTATGTTGAAACTCTGCATTTCCCCCTGGTGCTGCAAGGGGCTGCCATAGCACTATGTAGGTCTTGCTTTTCTAAGCCTACTCCCAGGCATGTTCCATCCTGGCACACAGAGGACTGGCACAGTAACCGTTCAGGCCAGTACATGGTGAACAATTCCAAGAAGCTACCTGAGCTCCAGCTGCTATGAGTGTTTGGTACAGATGAGCTGTTGTGATTATCCCTCTGGGGCATTGTAGTGCCTCACATGGCAGATCTAGAGGTGCACTTTATGGGCTCAGGGGGCCTAACCAGCATTCATTCAGTTCTCACTTTGGTTGGTAATGTCCCTCTATGTACATAAAGTACAGAGGCCTTTGGTGACCTGCTCATAGATGGCCAATAAGCCTGTAGTAATCTATGAATGTCTTTGTGGTTATCTTACTGTATTCTTATTGTGCAGAAGCCAGTAGTGCCCAAGCAATGCACAACCATGGGCCCCTCCTGCAATGTTGGAGTCTTTGAGACAAGTAATATCTCCCTATGTAATGTTGTACAGTGACCTTGTCATTCTCCTGTGCGATGGTTATGTGACCCTTGCAAGCTAGCTTACTAAATACTGGCGGTATAGTGGCCTATGGGGATTTTGACGTCCTTGGCCATGGTTTGGGAGTTTACCATGTTATTCTCACTATATAAAGTTTGCACAGTGACTCACTGTAACCTAGTCATGCACGGCCATTAACCCCGACTGTTCTGCAGTAGGTCTGTGAGCAGGCCTAGTTGATATTTTTTCATGGTATATTACAAGACTACTCCAGTACCTCCCTTGGGACTTTTCTACAGCGACCAATATTTTGGCAACAATATCGATCACAACACCAAGTACTTAAAAATCAGTTTTTATTCTGTTTGCATATAAGAACAAAAAGCTTCACAATTACACAGTATTAATAGCATCAAAGATGGCATGTACATTACAAGGCTTGTAGTTTACTTTAATGCATTCATTATACAGTAGCATGTAGATTGCAGTGCCATAGGTTGAGCTCCAATATATTCTCAACGTGTTTCAACCATACAGGTCTTCATCCAGGCAAACTGGAGAAATGCCTACCTACGCATATAGGCAAATAAATATACAAGTGCTAATAATGTAAACTACATAGCAATATAAAAACAATGGTTCATACACAGAACTGACTGTGAAGGTGTTCAAATAACTTACAATTAGCATTGGAGTGTAGCCACCATATCCTTTTTCTACAGACATTGCCCTGGGGAATCCAGGTCTCCACCTGGACAGCCTAAACCCCCAGAACGCACACATGGCCAGACGTAACCGGCCGCACCTATCTACAGCATACCCTAAGAGATTTTAAACAGTAAGTAAAAGTGGCCCAGCAAATGGTGTCCTCAAGATTTCATAACAGTATCAAAGATTAGGACACAAAAAAGATTAGATATTAATTACCTCTGTTGATGTTCGTTCAAGGGGTCTCACACCAGAGAAGGGAACTATATAAAGGAGATAGTGTGCCCATACATATGTGAGATCTCATAACTAAAGTTGATACAAAAGACAAAAATAAAGAAAATGCCCAAAATGTTTTACAAACTTATACCTGTATAGGAGTCCCAAAGATATTATAACAAGAATTTTCGCTTACCATAGGCCACCCTGGAAGCCACACAGCAAGTTCTCAAAGTAAAATTGTGCTGTTCATAAGACTTTAAGTAAGCCCAATAAATTGGTACAGCTGTGGACAAGACGGCTAGTCAATCCTACCCCCATGTCAATATGGCTCCCTCAGCGTCCTTGTGGATGACACCACGCATGCATGACGTCATGCACCTAGACTGCACAGGTCACACCCATGGAGGAGAACCAGCGTCAGATAGTGATGCCATTGCGCAGTGGACTGTCACTAGAGGACACACACTGTGCAGACGTGTGCCCCGCCCAGCACACTATAGTGTGGCAGGGGCAATTGGGGCAACCTCTGAGGAGTCGGAAGTTCCCCCACATCCGCACTGAGGAGCACCAGACCTCCCAGGGGTCAGTCATAGAACCCACAGGCCACCTTCACAAAACCAGAGAATCAATCACATCATACAATTACAGCAAAACAAACCATATTCTCCAGAAATTTTGAGTACTATTGAAGTATATTTATTCTTTATCTTTCTTAATATATATTAAAAGAACAGCGAAGACTAAACACAAAATAAAGAAAATTCACTATTGATATAATAAATAGCATTCTTCTAAATATTAGTCCGTCTTTCCCTGATGCAAACCCATCCAAGAAGGGTTTAAAGGTAATGGTATCATTTAACCCTGGACGGCATGTAACTTTCAATTTAAATATCCATTTCTGTAGAACCTTGTTCCAATCACCCTTTCTCTGTGGTATATGTACTCAGTCAATGGCTGTAAATTTGATTTTGGGGGGTTTGTGTTCATGTAGGAGAGCTGCATGTCCCCCCACAGGAAAGTCTGGATTACAAATTTTCGTACTGTGTATATGTCTATACATGTGGCGCCAAAATTCTTGTCTCATTTTTCCTATGTAAAAGTTCACACACACATTCACAGTTGAGCATATAGACCACACCCTTTGTCTAGCAGTTTGTAAAATGTAATTGAACATGTTCTCCATTAGGTAACACTGTTCAACAAATTTTTATTTTTTGCCAGTTTTGGAAACAAAAGGATCCATTTCTTAATGAATTTCACATTCTGAGTTCAATTATAACAATGAAATTTGTCAATTGGCTCTAGTTTTTCTGTAAACGGAAAGTTTTCTACTATAGGCGTAATGACTACATAATGCACAATAATTATATAGATAGATGTCTTTCCACAAATATAAAGCAAGTGATATTGACTACATAACAAAGCCTAAATGGCATAATATATTGCATAGGATTACCAAGAAAAATTATAGCCATAAGCTAAGTTGAATCATTTTAATACTTAGGATTCTCACTAGTTTTGTCTTCAGTTTGTGTCGGTTTTGCTTCTCTTGGCTTTTCTCTTGTATTCGAGGAAAGGGCTATCTCTTACAACTGCACGTGACTACACGCTTCAGGTTCTTCCTCACTTGACTCAACCACGAAGGATTCTGGTGCTTTAGGAATTGGTAGCCCCTCTCCATGAGGAACTGGACGTATTGCCGATGGAATATTTGGATAGTGCACAGATAACTTTTTCTTCTTATTTAGCCCTTTTGTTGGAGGCACCATACAAAAGTAACAATTACTAACATGATCTGTTGGCTCTCTCCAAATCATTGGCACAGCGAAAGGCATAGATGCCTTTTTTCCATTCAAATATTGCTCCAGTGCCGTCCCACAAGAATTGCAGCATATATGTGGTGCCCAGCTCTTGTCCTGGTCTCCTATCTTGCAGCCAAAATACAAGTTGTAGGCTTTCTTAATCATTCCTGTTATCCTCCTTTTTTGTGAGATAAAAGTTATTTCACCGCAGATATAGCAGAAATTATCTGCTTTATTCACACAAGTTCGAGGCATTACTGAGTAGCCTATATAAGCATAAAACGAAATGTAAAGACGCTGTCGAACTACAATCAGCTACAGATACTGCAGCTTTTATGCAGTGAAGTGATGCAATTAAAGGCTAATATTGCATCATCTCAGTATACATGCAATTTTCTATTGGTCACCAGTATCAATTGCGCAATATGCAGCTGAAGTTGCATCATAATTTTGAATGGCTTACGTCAGATGGGTGAATATATCATGGAAACTAGAGCCAATCAACATTTTTTAGGGTCATTTTCGTTTTCATCACCCCAAAATTATGTAAGATTAGCTAATTTTATGCCCAAAACTTTTTACCTGTTGAACAGTGTAACCTAAGATTATTTTGACCCAACATATATGGACAATAGAAACATCCACCACAAGCGAAGGTCCCAGGGTAACGACAGGGGTCATTAGGATTGTCCCCCTTAAATTCACTTTTCATCAATCTGTCTCTTAGGGATGTGGCCCTTTTTAAATATAGCTGGTGTTTTACTAATAAATTGTTTGAATAATTGAATTGTGTTAAAAGGGACCAATGTTTCTTTAAAATTTGCTTAATTTTTGGTTAGTATAGCGTAGAATAATCTGCGTGGGCCCTTCTTTTTTTGATTTATTTTTAGACTTAAACAGTAATTGGTCTCTAGGTAGTTTGATAGCGCTATTATAAGCTTTTTGAAGGCATGTTTTACTATAGCCTCTTTCTAGTCTAGTCCTAGTTATTGCATCAATGGTTTGACATGCCTAACAATAACTATCTCAATCTAAAGTTCAGGATGTCTCACAATCCGAAGGCAGTTAATTTCTTGGATACCATTATATCCAAGGAATCTGGTGGAATTTTGACAAGCCGTCTATAATCAGAATAGTACGACTGGCAATACGATTCTCCATGTCGACAGTTTCCATCTTCAGCCACTTCAATTAAATACAGTAAGTATCTCCAGACTACGACATAATTGCTCTCAGGAATCTACTTTTAAAATAGAGGCTGACAATTTGAGAAATAGACTACTAGAAAGAGGCTATAGTAAAGCATGCCTTCGAAAAGCTTATAATAGAGCTATCAAACTACCTAGAAACAAATTACTGTGTAAGCCTAAAAATGGAAAAAAGAAGGGCCCACGTGGATTATTCTATCCTATACTTACCAACAGTCAAAAATCAAGCACATTTTAAAGAAACATTGGTCCCTTTTAACACATGATCCAATTATTCAACAATTTAGTAGTAAAACACCAGCTATAACATTTAGAAAGGCCCACATCCCGAAGGAACAGATGGGTGTAAAGTGAAATTAAGGGGGACAATCCTAATGTTCCCTGTTGTTACCTTGGAATCTTCGCTTGTGGTGGATGTTCCTATTGTCCATATGTGTTGGGTCAAAATAATCTCAGATTACCTAATGGAGAACATCTTCAATCACAACATTTTGCAAACTGCCAGACAAAGGGTGTGGTCTATATGCTCAACTGTGAATGGTGAAGCCTTTTACATAGGAAAAACAAAACAAGAATTTTGGTGCCACATGTGTAGATGTATACACAGTATGAAAATCTGTAATCCGGACCTTCCTGTGGGGAGACATGCAGCTCTCTTACATGAACACAAACCCCCTAAAATCAAACTTATAGCCATTTTTTTGAGTACACATACCACAGAGGGAGGGTGATTGAAACAAGGTTCTCTTGTAGTTAGGACAGAAATGGATATTTAAATTGAAAGCTACATGCCCTCTAGGGATACCATTACCTTTAAACCCCTCTTTGATGGGTTTGCATCAGGGAAGACGGACTAACTAAATATTTAGAAGTATTCTATTTATTATATCAAGTGATTTTTTTTTTTTTTTGTGTTTAGTCCTCGCTGTTGTTTTAATATACATTAAGACAGATAAAAGATATATGTAATTCAATAGTAGTTCTCAAAATTTCTCTTTGGAGAATATGGTTTGTTTTTCTGCAACTGTATGATGTGATTGATTTTCTGGTTTTGTGAAGGTGGCCTGGGGGGGATCTATGTCTGGCCCTTGGGTGGTCTGGTGCTCCCTTGGTGCGGATATGGGGGAACTTCCGGGCCCTCGAATGTTTGGCCGATTTGTCCCTGCCTCACTTCAGTGTGCTGGGCGGGGCACACGTCCCCACCGTCAGTGTCCTCTAGAGACAGTGCCGGTGCATGTGGCTTTTCTGCGCATGGCGTCACAATCCAACACTGGTTCCCCTCCATGGGTGATTGTGACCTGCGCCATCTAGGTGCGTGCCGTCATTGTCGCACATGCGCGGTGTCATCCATGAGGATGCTGAGGGAGCCATATTGACATGGGCTTAGGACTGACTAGTGGTCTTGTCCATAGCTGCACCAATTAGGCTTACTTAAAGCCTTATGAACAGCACAATTTTCCTTGTTTTGGAAACCTTTGAGACAACTTCCTGTGTGGCTTCCAGGGTGGCCTATGGTAAGTGAAAATTCTTGTTAAAATATCTGTGGGACTCCTATACAGGTATAAGTTTGTAAAAAAATTTTGGGCATTTTCTTTATTTTTGTCTCTTGTATCAACTTTAGTTATGAGATCTCACATATAACTTGCGGGCACACTATCTCCTTTATAAGGTCCCCTTCTCTGGTGTGAGACCCCTTCAACTAACATCAACGGAGGTAATTAATATCTAATCTTTGTTGTGTCCCAATCTTTGATACTGTTATGAAAGAACACCATTTTCTGGGCCACCTTACTGTTTAAAATCTCTTAGGGTGTGCTGTGGATGGGCTCTCTGGGGGTTTGGGCTGTCCAGGTGGAGACCTGGATTCCCCAGGGTAACATCTGTAGACAAAGGATATGTTTGCTACACTCCAATGCTAATTGTAAGTTATTTGAACACCTACACGGTCAGTTCTGTGTATGAACCACTGTTTTTGTAATGCTATGTAGTTTACATTATTAGCATTTGTATATTTGCCTATATATGTAGGTATTTCTCCAGTTTTTTTTCCTGATGAAGACCTGTATGGTTGAAATGCATTAGATATGATATATTAGAGATCAATTTATATCATCGCAATCTACAGTTGTGTTCACAATAATAGCAGTGTGTTGCAAAAAAGTGAATAAAGCTCAAAATCCTTCTAATAGCTTTTATTTCCATACACACAAATGCATTGGGAACACTACACATTCTATTCCAAATCAAAACATGAAGACAAATATATCAAATTTGTGTTGTTCCTCTAAAAAAAAATTGAAGAAAAGTGAGTATTAGACTGTTCAAAAAAACAGCAGTGTTTGTATTCTTCTTTACAAACTCAAACATTCACTATATAACTGAAAAATGTTTGAAGATTTTGCTTTCCTTTGAATCACTTAATGAATATTTAGTTGTATAAGCACTGTTTCTGAGAACTGCTGTACATCTGTGTTGCATGGAGTCAACCAACTTCTGGCACCTGTGAACAGGTATTCCAGCCCAGGATGATTGGACTACATTCCACAGTTCTTCTCTATTTCTTGGTTTTGCCTCAAACTGCATTTTTGATGTCACCCCACAAGTTTTCTATTGGATTAAGATTCGGGGATTGGGCTGGCCACTCCATAACGTCAATCTTGTTGGTCTGGAAGCAAGATGTTGCACGTTTACTGGTGTGTTTGGGGTTGTTTTGTTGGAACACCCATTTCAAGGGCATTTCCTCTTCAGCATAAGGCAGCATGACCTCTTCAAGTATTCTGATGTATTCAAACTGATCCATGATCCCTGGTATGCGATAAATAGGCCCAACACCGTAGTATGAGAAACATCCCCATATCATGATGCTTGCGCAACCATGCTTCACTGTCTTCACAGTGTACTGGGGCTTGAATTCAGTGTTTGGGGGTCGTCTGACAAACTGTCTCCGGCCACTAGACCCAAAAAGAACAATCTTACTTTCATCAGTCCACAAAATGTTGCGCCATTTCTCTTTAGGCCAGTCAATGTACTCTTTGGCAAATTGTAACCTCTTCAGCACGTCTTTTTTTCAACAGTGGGACTTTGCGGGGGCTTCTTGCAGATAGCTTGGCTTCACATAGGCGTCTTCTAATTATAACAGTACTCACAGGTAACTTTAGACCTTCTTTGATCTTCCTGGAGCTGATTGTTGGCTGAGTCCTTGCCATTTTGGCTATTCTTCTATCCATTCGAATGGTAGTTTTTCGCTTTCTTCTACGTCTTTCAGGTTTTGGTTGCCATTTTAAAGCATTTGCGATCATTTTAGCTGAGCAGCCTATCATTTTCTGCACTTCTTTATATGTTTTCCCCTCTCCAATCAACTTTTTAATCAAGGTACACTGTTCTTCTGAACAATGTCTGGAACGACCCATTTTCCTCAGAATTTCAGAGAGAAATGCACTGTAACCAGCATGTACAACATTTGCTGCCTTCCTCCCTAAATAAGGGTAATAATTGCCACCTGTTTTTCAAAGAATGAATGACCTCACTAATAGAACTCCACACTGCTATTATTTTGAACATGCCCCTTTCAATTAGTGATTCAATTACACAGAATCAGCAGCATGCATGTCATGACTGTTGGGTCTGTTGGATTTCTATTACTCTACTACACCTGCTAGTAAATTATTTGCCATGTAGAAATATCATTTCTACCAAAAACAGTGATTGATCAGGTGAGTGATGTCTGACTGCTATTGTTTTGAACACAACTGTGTGTGTATGTATGTGTGTGTGTATATATATATATATATATATGTCCCCCTACACTTTGCACAGCCAGGCAACATGCATTTTGCCATGAGGACTTCACTACAGGAGTGTCTACACCTGGATTGCTGCATACTCCTTTATGGACATGCTTACGCCATGTCTGTGCCCCACTCCATAGAGGAATATCCTCACTAATGGCAATGGAAGAAACCAGGAGCAATGAACTGTGGCAAAAGTTCAGGCGAGCATTCACTGTTGAAGGCCTGCAAAACACCTAAACTGCTCGGTGACAAAGCACCAGAGCAGGACCCTATTTTAGCATTGGTCTCTGCATCAGACTCTATCCCAAGCCTGCAACAAGCTGCCTACCTGACCAAGGCAGATTTTTCTACACAATCATGTCTGACTTTCTGCAGAATATTTTATTTTTTTTTCCCCCCAGCTTTTCATACAACTGATGTAATTACTTCACGCAATATGTTCACCAATGTCGATATGCTGACTTCTGCTATGGGCGTTGGCATTGTCGGACTTCATTCTCTTCTGTCTCACTTTGCCCCCTTGGGTCCTGAGAGACCTCCTAAGTCTAATTGTTCATGAATGGATAGTGTTTTTTTTTTTCAAGTGGGCAATTTATGATGGATTAACCTTGAAAAAATTAACTCCAAAAATCATTTCTGAACTCTAGTGGAAAAAGAGTTCACTAAAAAGTGGCCTGTTCTGGTAGTTGAAAAAGGCATATTCAAAATAATAGCAGGGTGGAGTTCAATTAGTGAGGTCATTTATCTCTGAAAATCTGAGTAAAATGGGTCATTCCAGACATTGTTCAGAACAGCGTACTTTGATTGAAAAGTTGATTGGAGAAGGGAAAACATATAAAGAAGTGTAGAAACTGATAGGCTGCTTAGCTAATGACTGGCATAGTACCACTGGATTGGCGTAAGGCCAAAGTGGTGCCAATATTTAAAAAGGGGTTAAAATCTTTACCAAGTAATTATAGACCTGTTAGTTTAACTTCTATAGTTGGGAAGATACTGGAGAGTTTAATAAAAGACCACCTAGAGGAGTTCTTGCTGGAAAAAAATATTTTAAGCAACAGACAGCATGGATTCATGAAAGACAGAAGATGTCAAATAAATCTGATTTCTTTTTATGAGGAGGTGAGCAAAACCTTGGACAGAGGGGTGGCAGTGAACGTGGTATACTTGGATTTTGCAAAAGCGTTTGGCACAGTTCCCCACACACGGCTAATGTGTAAGGTAAAGTCTACGGGCTTGGAAAAATCTGTATGTAAATGGATAGAAAACTGGCTAAAAGATCGTATTCAGGGAGTAGTGGTTAATGATTCATACTCTGAATGGTGTTGTCAGTGGTGTACCCCAAGGTTCAGTGTTGGGACCCTTTCTTTTTAATATATTTATAAACAATATAGGGTCTGGGATTTAAAAATATAATTTCAGTCTTTGCAGATGACACCAAGCTGTGCAGTGGATTAACGTCCTTACAGGATGTCTTCAATTTACAAGCTGACCTCAATGCACTGTTTAATTGGGCAACTATGTGGCAAATGAGGTTTATTGTTGATAAATGTAAGGTTATGCACTTGGGGGCTAAGAATATGTATGCATCATACATACTAGGGGGGTATAATTGGGGGAATCATTGGTGGAGAAGGATCTGGGAGTTCTGGTAGATCACAAGCTTAATAATGGCATGCAATGCCAAGCTGCGGTTTCTAAAGCGAGCAAAATCCTCTCTTGTATTAAAAGAGGTATAGACTCCAGAGAGAGAGATATCATATTACCCCGGTACAAATCATTAGTAACACCTCATCTGGAATATGCAGTTCAATTTTGGGCACCAATTCACAGAAAGACCATTGGGGAAATGGAGAAAATACAAAGAAGGGCAACCAAACTGATAAGAGCCATGGAGGAGCTCAGCTATGAGGAAAGATTAGAGGGACTGAATTTATTCTCTCTTGAGAAGAGGAGATTAAGGGACGATATGATCAACATGTATAAATACATCAGTGGTTCATATAGTGAACTCAGTGTAGAGCTAATCACCCTGAGGTCATCACAGAGGACAAGGGAGCAATCTTTACGTCTGGAGGAAGAGAAATTTAATCTCCATACATGGAAAGGTTTCTTCACAGTGAGAGCTGTGCAAATGTGGAATAGACTCCCTCAAGAGTTGGTTCTGGCCAGCTCAGTGGATTGCTTTAAAAAAAGTCCTGGATTCTTTCCTGGATACACAGAATATAACTGGATACTAACATTTATAGGCAAAGTTGCTCCAGGGAATATCAGATTGCCTCTCAGGGGAGAAGGAAGGAATTTTTTTCCCTGCAGGAGCAAATTGGATCATGCTTTGCTGGGGGGGTTTTTTTGCCTTCCTCTGGATCAACTGTGGGTATAGGATTATAACTTTTTTTTTTTTTTTTTTTTTTAATGGTTGAACTGGATGGACTTTTGTCTTTTTCCAGCCAGACTAACTATGTAACTATCTCAAATACTTTAAATTGGCAACGAAAACCAGAAAGACATGGAAGAAAATGGGAAAACCATTTAAATGGATCAAAGAATAACCAAAATGGCAAAAACTCAACCAATTACACAGGTCTGCGACTAAAAAGCTGTTAGATTATTTTCATCTAATTTCCATGTATTTTCGTGTGCTGAAAACAAATATTGAAAAAACTCCTAGACATCATGATTTGCCACAAAATGCAAAATTGTCTTCAAATTTATCACATTTTTTAAATTTTTGGTATTTTTTTTTTAATATTATGGGTTTTTAACCAAATTTAAAGTCCAATTACTATTAATTCACATAAGTGCATTTAAGATATAAAATGCCAAAAAAAACCTTAAAGGGGTTGTCTGAATTATGTAAAAAAAAATATAGCACTGTAAATCTGATGGTCAGCAATATATACATAAGCTAAGCAAGTTTTAGGGGAAAAAAATCAATTTCCTCATTTCCCTAGTTCTCTTCTGGCCCTTTGTTGTTATTTGCAGGTAAACAATCTCTGCCCCCCCCCCCCCTGCAAAGGGGGTGAATACAAGTGCTGCTCTGAGTGACATGTCTGACTACTGGGATACTCAGCATCATGCTGTATGTGTAAGCCTCAGCCCTGAGTCTGTGCTTCTAATGGTAGAAGGGGTTAATCTTTCCTGAAGAATCCAGTGGGAGGGAGACACAGGGCAGATAGCAGCAGCTCTGGTCAGTGCAGGGGGGCGTGGCCAGCACTGTGACGTCTCGTGTACAGACACAGAGCTGCTCTCTCCTGCAGTCCACACTTGTGCACGAATCATCATTCTTGGTTCTAAGCTGTTCACACTTTTTCATCGCAGTTCGTGTTAGCTCGTCATTCTTCAACCGTTATGTTATGGCTCTGCCAAAGTGTATTAATTCACCAGGCAGTTTCTGTTTCATCAGTGGTGAATATACAGTGTTGAAGCAACAGCAGAATATTACAGACTTTGTGAAAAAAAGTATACTTGGCATACTTTGGACTAAAAATTGGAGATCAAGATAAAGTTTGGGCGCCTCATAAAGTGTGCAAACGGTGTGTTGAGGACCTCCGAAACTGGTTCAAGGGTAAGAAAAAATCTTTCCGTTATGGGATTCCTATGGTATGGCGAGCGCAAAAGAACCATAGTGACGACTGTTACTTTTGTTCATGCGATGTGAAAGGGTTTAATTCCAAATGGAAGCATTCCATTTCATACCCCAATCTTTACTCAGCAATTCGTCCCATCCCCCATGGCACAGATATACCAGTACCCAAGCCCCCTGCTACCTTGAAAGAAATACCTAGCTCCGATGAAGGTGAAGTCATACCTGAACCAGATGACAAAGCAAGTTCTGACTTTGAAGATGATACAAGACCAAAATTGTTTTCTCAGGAGGAGATGAATGATTTGGTAAGAGACTTGAATCTTCCCAAAGATGCCGCTGAGCTACTCGGATCAAAGCTGAAAAGCAGGAATTTATTGTTGCCAGGAGTGTTATCTTCATGGTTCAGACATCATGAAAAGGAGTTCGTTCCTTACTTCGCCCAGGAAGACAAGTTGCTTTCTTGCATCGATGTCGAAGGTCTGATGGGTCAATTTAAAATCCAATATGATTCAGAGCAATGGCGTCCTTTTTATAGATTCTTCAAAAAGAAGTCTCAAAGCAGTTTTACTCCACAATGGTGGTTTTACGCTTCCATACCTGTAGGTCATTCCGTACACTTGAAGGAAACCTACGAGAACTTGGAATTGGTTCTTCATAAACTTAAATATGAAGACCATGGTTGGCAAGTGTGTGGGGACTTGAAGGTCTTGTGCATGCTGCTCGGGCAACAAGCTGGGTATACCAAATACCCTTGTTTTCTGTGTCTATGGGACAGTCGAGACCGACAAAATCACTGGACCAAGAAGAGTTGGCAGCCGAGGGTGCTAACAGTCGGTGAAAAAAAATGTCCTCCAAGAAACTTTGGTACCTTCCCATAAAGTTCTTCTACCACCTCTCCACATAAAATTGGGATTGATGAAGCAATTCATAAAATCACTTCCAAGAGATGGAGAATGCTTCAAATACTTGGTCACCAAGTTTCCAGGCCTGTCAGAGGCAAAATTAAAGGAAGGTGTGTTCGTCGGACCAGACATTAGAAGGCTTATAGTTGATCAAGAGTTTGTCAATACCACGACGGATCCTCAAAAAGAAGGGTGGATTGCATTTAAAGAAGTCGTACAGAAATTTTTAGGCAATAACAAAGATCCTCACTACAAAAAGATCGTCGGACGAATGCTGAAAGCATTTCAAGCTTTAGGTTGCCTGATGAGTTTCAAAGTGCATTTCCTCCAGTCCCACCTTGACTACTTTCCTGAAAATTTGGGAGCTATGAGTGAGGAACAAGGTGAACTATTCCACCACGACATCAAAGAGATGGAAAGGAGATACCAGGGAAAATGGAGCATTACAATGATGGCAGACTACTGTTGGATGCTTCAGAGAGACATTCCAGATGCTACTCACAAGCGTAAATGCACCAAGAGGAGCCTCACAGGGAAGAAGAACCGAGTTTAGTGTGTGTAGGTGAGCTCATTTCAGTTCAAAAAAGGATTTTCATGAAAAAATTGTAATAAAACTTTAATTTTATAAGTCTATTTCCATTTATTTTGAGGTATTGCCTTATTTAACATAGTTACCTAAATTGTCAGAAACGTGATGTCCTATGACAAAATGGAGGTAATTTTCGGATCAGCACACCAAAAAAACATAAAGATTATGTGGAATAACCACAACAGCTCTTGAAAAAAATTTTTTTGCAGACCTGTGTTATCAGATCCAGGGTGATGAAAGAAGATCTAAAGTTACATGTGAGTACTGTAACAATTAGAAGATGCCTATGTGAAGCTAAGCTATTGGCAAGAAGCCCCCGCAAAGTCCCATTGTTGAAAAAACGACGTGCTAAAGAGGTTAAAATTTGCGAAAGAGCACATTGATTGACCTAAAGAGAAATGTTGCAACATTTTGTGGACTGATGAAAGGAAGATTGTTCTCTTTGGGTCTAGAGGCTGCAGACAATTTGTTAGACGACCCCCAAACACTGAATTCAAGCCACAGTACACTGTGAAGCAGGACCGGGACAAGGAGTGGGCATAAGGGGTGGCTGTCCTGTGTGCAATGGTTTGCTGTAGGGATGGGGGGGCCTTCCTTCTGTTACAAGGGACAGGAGTAGTGACAGTGGTAGTGATTTTAACAAGCAAGTGACTGCTGGGCGTAGGATCCCCTAAGCTTGCACATCATGAACTAGAGGAGGGGAGGGTGCCGCTTGGCATCTTTGATCTGGACCTTGTCCTGGCACTGCTGTGAAGCATGGTGGAGCAAGCATCATGATATGGGGATGTGTCTCATACTATGGTGTTGGGCCTATTTATCATATACCAGGGATCAATCATCAGTGTGAATACACTGCTCAAAAAAATTAAAGGAACACTTTGAAAACACATCAGATCTCAACGGGGAAAGATATGCTCAATATATATACTGATATGGACTGGGCAATGTGTTAGGAACGTAAGGATGCTCCATTGTTTGATGGAAATGAAAATTATCATCCCACAGAGGACTGAATTCAAAGACACCCTGAAAATCAAAGTGAAAAATGATGCAGCATGCTAATCCATTTTGCTGAAATTATATTGCAGCAAATTAAAATGGTACTCAGTAGTTTGTATGGCCTCCACATGCTTGTATGCATGCCTGACAATGAATGGGCATGCTCCTAATGAGATCACGGATGGTGTCCTGGGGTATTTCCTCCCAGATCTGGACCAGGGCATCACTGAGCTTTTGGACAGTCTGAGGTGCAACCTGGTGGGGTTAGATGGACCTAAACATGATATCCCAGAGGTGTTCTATTGGATTTAGGTCAGGGGAGCATGGGGGCCATTCAATGGTATTGATTTCTTCATCCTCCAGAAACTGCCTGCATACACTTGCCACAGGAGGCCGGGCATTGTCATGCACCAGGAGGAACCCAGGACTCACACCAGCGTAGGTCTTACAGTGGGTCCAAGGATTTCATCCCCATACCTAATGGCAGTCAGGGTGCCATTGTCTAGCCTGTAGAGGTCTGTGTGTCTCTAAATGAATATGCATCCCCAGACCATCACTGACCCCCCCACCAAAACAGTCATGCCGAACGATGTTACAGACAGCATAACGTTCTCTACAGCTTCTCCAGACACTTTCATGTCTGTCACGTGCTCAGGGTGAACCTGCTCTCATCTGTGAAAAGCACATGGCGCCAGTGGCGTCCTGCCAGTTCTGGTGTTCAATGGCAAATGCCAATCAAACTCTATGGTGCCCAGCAGTGAGCACCGGGCCCACTAGAGGATGTTGGGCCCTCAGGCCACCCTTATGAAGTCTGTTTCTGATTGTTTGGTCACCAGTGGCCTGCTGGAGGTCATTTTGTAGGGCTATGGCAGTGCTCACCCTGTTCCTCTTTGCACAAAGGAGCAGATACCAGTCCTGCTGCTGGGTTAAGGACCTTCTATGGCCCTGTCCAGCTCTCCCAGAGTACCTGCCTGTCTCCTGGAATCTCCTCCATGCTCTTGAGACTGCTGAGAGACACAGCAATCCTTCTGGCAATGGCATGTATTGATGTACCATCATGGAGGAGTTGGACTGATTGTACAACCTCTGTAGGGTCCAGGTATCGCCTCATGCTACCAGTAGTGACAGTGACCCTAGCCAAATGCAAAACTAGTGAAAAACAGTCCAAAAAGATGAGTAGGGGAAAAATTGTCAGTGACCTCCACCTGTAAAACCAACTCTGTTTTGGGGGTCGTCTCATTGTTGCTCATATAGTGCACCTGTTGTTAATTTCATTACCATCAAAGCAGCTGAAATTGATTAACAACCCCCTCTGCTACTTACCTGACCAGATCAATATCCCAGGAGTTTAATTGACTTGATGCTATACTCTGATTAAAAAGCGTTCCTTTAAATTTTTTGAGCAGTGTACATCAGAATACTTGAAGAGGTCATGTTGCCTTATGCCGAAGAGGGAATGCCTTTGAAATGGGTGTTTGAACAAGACAATGACCCCAAACACACCAGTAAGCGAGCAGCATCTTGGTTCCAGACCAACAAGATTAAGATTATGCACTGGCCAGCCCAATCCCCAGACCTTAATCCAATAGAAAACTTGTGGGATGACATCAAAAATGCTGTTTCTGAGGTAAAACCAAGAAATGCAGAGGAATTATAGAATGTAGTGCAATCATCCTGGGCTGGAATACCTGTTCACAGGTGCCAGAAGTTGGTTGACTCCATGCAACACAGTGAAGCAGTTCTCAGAAACAGTGCTTATACAATTAAATATTAGTTTGATTCACAGGAAAGCTAAATCTTCAAACGATTTTCAGTTAATACAGTCAATGTTTGAGTTTGTAAAGAAAAATTCAGACACATTTTCTTCACTTTCTTTTAAGAAATTACACACTTCAAACAACTTCGTGTTTTGATTTGGAATAGACTGTGCAGTGTTCCCAATGCATTTGCGTATATGGAAATAAAAGCTATTATAAGGATTTTCAGCTTTACTCACTTTTTTAAACACACTATTATTTTGAACACAACTGTACCTGAAGGCACTCTGGTTGAAAAAGGCTGCCCTAAGTCATGACACCAATCTTCAGAATGGCTGTTATTTCCATCCATATGTGCAAAATATTATGACCAAAAGCCTGGAAGCTGAAGCTGCATGCAAACCTCTCTTCAGACACCATCTTTAAAGTACTTGTAGTTCCAAGGTGTCAATTCCTCAGGATACGAACCCTCTTACATTAAGCAACAATCTGGCTCTCTGAACATTCCAAAGGTAAGAGCGACACGAGAAAAAAGGAGGGCATAAAAATGACGTCACCATCAGTTTCCAAAGGACATCCATGCATATCCAAGAGCTGTTGTATCTATGATTTGCTTATGTAAATATCCCACAATATTCCTAGGAGACAAAGATCAACAAGTCTAAAGGGCATTAAATAGGTCTTCCCATACTTTTAAATCTTCAATAATAAGTATCCTTCTCTTGGATTGAACCTCACTTACCTACACACTACCACAAACAGATCATTTTACTGATGAGCCACCTATTTATTCGTTTGCAGGATACATATTATTGAAGATTTAAAAGCATGGGAGACATATTTCATATCCCTATAATTGGTGAATGTCTGATGGTATTGAACCACTATTCCTTTTTGTTTCTGGGAAATATTTATTCAATGGTTACAATTAGTCAGAATATTGTGGGATATTTACAATCCTCAGGAACATCATAGTTATAACATCTCTTGGGTATGACTATCGACTGTATAGATATTTAAGGGTCTTGGTGGACATTATATATTTGATTTGTACTGTTTATGGCCATTTACTCTTTAGATGTGCGTTTATTATTTTTGGAAGCTGATGGTGACATTTTGTTCCCCCCTTGTTTCTCTTGTGTGGACCTTACTTTTGGAAAGTTCTGAGAGCCAGATTGTTGCTTAATTTAAGGGTGTGGATCCTGAGGAAGTGAGACCTTAACAAAATGCATAGGTCTGCCCCAAACCTCTCTTAATAATGAAGGTGCACCCTCACGCCTAAGAGTGGGGTCATCTGTTACAGTTTGCTTCTCTCTGGTTCATAGACATCCCAGAACTGTGGGTTCAATTGATGGTTTCAAAGGAGTACAAATTAGAGTTCAAAACTCTACCCCTATCTGTTTTTTCTTTCAAACCAAGTTTCTCAAGGACAGTCAGATCTGCAGACCGCCCTGAACCATCTTTTGTCCCAGGGTATGGTAGTACCTGTTCCTCTAGAGGACAGCTTCAATGGATTCTGTTCAAACCTGTTCACACTGCCAAAACGCAGTGGGGGGTATTTGTCCTATCCTCAACCTAAAAGCCTTAAGCAAGTACCTTCATGTTCCAAAGTTTTTTGCTTCTCTTGACACAAGAAGAATACTTGGCATCCATACATATGCAAGATTCTTATGTACACATTCCCATTTACTCATATCACCAGCACGTTCTACTCTTCACAAAAGGAGAAAAACACCTCCAAGTTGTCGCACTGGCTTTTGGCCTATCCTCTGAACCCAGAGTATTCACAAAGGTACTTGCACCTCTTCTTTCCATCTTCAGAGCCCAGATAGCCGGGTACCTAGACAACCTTCTTCTGAAGGACTCCTCTTCCCTTCAACTCTCTGTAAACATACAAAGGGATATTCAGATGCTTCAGGCTTTTGGTTGGGTGGAGAAATGCCCTCTCAGCTATCACCACCTAGACCAAAGGTGATAGGCCCTTCATCCTGACATCTTCAATCCTCTATGCCCCCCGAAATGGGAAAATCCAAATGTGGACATTCTGGCCTTCAGGTACAACAAGAGGTTACCCTAGTTTGTAGCCAGGACCAAGGATCCTTTTGCACTGGGATTGGATGCTCTGATAATCCACTGAACCCCATTCTGGTTCATATATGTCTTTCCTTCAGTGTGAATTCTGCCTTAGCTGCTTCACAAAATAAAGCAAGAGAAGAGACTGCTGATGTTCATTGCACCACACTGGCCCAGGATAGCCTGGTACATAAACATACCCAAACTTCTAATAGACGATCTCTTCCAGACAGGTCAGACTTTCTATCTCAGGCCTCTGTTCCATTCTGACTTTACCAGTATAGTTGTTGAAACCCAGGTCTTAGGGGACAGGGGTGTGTCTGATTTTGTCCTTACTTCCCATGTTGCTTCAAGCCAGAAAAGCCACTTTCAGAAAAAATGTATATCCCACATGGAAATCCTTCTATGCCTGGTGTGAGCACAGACATTTAAATTCCAGAGAGTTATCTGTGCCTCACATTCTGGCCTTCCTGGCTCTCTTTGCCCTGCAGTTATCACCCATTGAACCCATCAACAGAACTCTCTTTGGATGATCTTTCCTCCAAAGTGGCCTAAAGGATAAGGCACCTCCAGCATTCTCACACACTCACTCCACCAGATTGGTTGGGATTTCCTGTGCCCTCCAACATCAAGTCTCTGTTGCCCAGTTTGCCAGGCCATCACCTGTTTTCAAGTCCCCAAGCTCTACCAGGTGGACTAGCACGTTTCTGTAAATGCAGCTTTTGGCTGCACACCTCTTGCAACATCACTCTGATTTGGATCTGTTTGACCATTGTTATTGTTGAGTCTGTTGGCACAGTTCTGTTTGCCTTGTTATTACCCACCCTACTTATTTGTTGCTTTGGGATGTACCTTAGTATGAATATCCAGCTTGTGTCCTGTACTGTGAGATTAAGATAAGGGAGATTTTGACGTCTCTATAAATTCCATATCTTGGAGTATTGTACAGGATCCAGGCTACCCTTCCCTGTTTGTGCATTACTCTGCTTTGCTTGCTAAAAAAAACTGAGCTCTCACAGAGTGAGGGTAGGGTTATAGGGTTATGCTGGAGGAGGGGGTGCCCAGCAAAGCTTTGCCAGTGTCCAATCACCTTTCATAGGGGCACAAGAGTAAGTGAAAAAAAAACTTCTGAATTTAGAAAAAATTCTACCTCACAGTGAACAGGTTCCTTGGGAAGTTCCCCTTACCTATTCTGGTGATAACTGTACCGGTTTGTATTTGCATCATTCCTGTTCTAGTAGTCACTGGAATCAAGCGAAGGTGAATCACTCCAGCAGGTAGACAGACAGCAATAAAAATATACAGGAACAGGGGTTCTAAACCTTAACCTTCTCTGCACACTTTAAAATTAAGGGCCAACATTAATGGGCATTTGTTTCGTCCAATGCCTTTTACATTGCCATACAATGATTTCTGGGATTCAAAACCCGCTTGAAGCAGGCCAAAAGGAGGTCAACTACACCTGTCAATGAATTTTAAATGATCTCAGTGTCTAAATGCTGCCATTAACCAACCCTAGAAAGTGCAAAAGTATTGTTGCATTTGTACCCTGGAAATGATGAGCAACAGGATGAACAAGACAAAAGGCGGGTCAGTAGGACCTTAAAGAGCAAGGTCATTTGGATTACCATTTACTTTTACCGATTACCAAGTAATCACCTGCAAAGCCACCCAATGTTAGAAACTGGTCACTAAATCCCTAATAATGTACCTAACTGTCAGGAATGGGCTCAGCACAAGTGGTGCTGGGGCTCACCTGCCTTGTGGGCTGCAGTACCAGTGCTGGCCAGCGGGTGCTCTCAGCAGCCAGAATCTCACTCCTGCAATCAAGCCATCAACTGAGGCTGATTGCAGGAGGTGTATTTAGGCAATGGCCAGACCTGCAGTTAGAGCTTTGGTGTTTGTTTCCCAAGAGCCCATTTACCTGGTCCTGTCGTCTGCCTGCCTGTTTCCCCTGCTTGACTCTGACACTGATCGAACTCCGCCTGCACTGACCTCGGCTATTCCTGACCTTTCTCCTGCCTGCTCCGTTTGTACCGGTCTGCCCGATTGTTCCTGACCCGGCCTGCCTGACCACTCTACCTCTCCAGCCTGACTACGCCTGTCTGTGTTCCTGAACATACTGACATTAGTTGGAGGTTTGGTTTTGTTTGTACTGTGCGTTGTATACTTGTGTAGTTCCTAATAAATTATATTCTTATACATCACTCCTGAAGCCTGCGTTTCCCTGTGTCAGTCCCCACACCTCTGGTCATACCTGGAGCATTTAAAAATACATTTTATTCTTTCCAAATACTAGCTGAGCGCTTC
The DNA here is from genome assembly GCF_062004578.1 of Staurois parvus. Lineage (NCBI taxonomy): Eukaryota > Metazoa > Chordata > Amphibia > Anura > Ranidae > Staurois > Staurois parvus. The sequence goes on from NW_028317862.1 coordinate 1,109,817, forward strand.
TGCTGTACATGTATGCCATGTATGCATAGCTGTGGCATGAAACTTGCAATTATGTTTTAATTATACATGTTTTGGCTTAAATCATATATTTTTGATAATTGTGATAGAAAATACAAGCAAATAATTAAAGTTCTATATTTAGATCTTAATATAATGAAGAACAGATTTATTCCCATGAAAAACTATGTGACGTGGAAATATTTTATGTTCCACAATGGAACATGTATGTGTACTGCTGAGCATCTGAAGCTTATGTGGTAAAGCATTGTGCTAAGTCTTTCATGTCTGGAAACCTTGATCATCGAAGACTGTAAACCACAACAGAAACACAAAAAGTCTAGACTAATTTTCCTTGGTATATATGCATATACACTATATTGCCAAAAGTAATGGGACGCCTGCCTTTACACGCACATGAACTTTAATGGCATCCCAGTCTTAGTCCGTAGGGTTCAATATTGAGTTGGACCACCCTTTGCAGCTATAACAGCTTCAACTCTTCTGGGAAGGCTGTCCACAAAGTTTAGGAGTGTGTCTATGGGAATGTTTGACCATTCTTCCAGAAGCACATTTGTGAGGTCAGGCACTGATGTGGGACAAGAAGGCCTGGCTCGTCGTCTCCACTCTAATTCATCTCAAATCGGGTTGAGGACAGTACTGTGCACTGGTGCTCAGTCATGTTGGAACAGTAAGGGGCCATCCCCAAGCTGTTCCCACAATGCATGAAATTGTCAAATTTATTGGTATGCTGATGCCCTTAGAGTTCCTTTCACTGGGACTAGGGGCCCAAGCCCAACCCAGAAAAACAACCCCATACCATAATCGCCCCTCCACCAGACTCTGGCAATAGCCTGCTTGTGTAGTTTCTTATCAGTGACCAGAATGCAGGGATATGCGATTCCTATCGCCTGGGACATGTAGTTCCAGGCACAGGGCAGGTTTTTTTTTTTCTACCTTTAGCCCTGCTGCAGGCAAGCAGCAGGCTCACTTGTCAGGTGAAAGCATTCGGGCAATGCTGCCGCCCAATGGCTTCCACAAAGTGCCAGCCTCTCCCAACCCCCCCCCCCCGTGAGGTCTCCTGGGTTCAGCTTGCCCATCTGCGGGCCCAGGACCGGCTCACCACCATTGGTCTTGTCCTAACCCGAAAATGAAGTGGATGCCTCCATAATGAGAACCTGTCATCAAAAAATCATCACATAGGGGACTTTGTCCCCTATGTGATGAAAAAAAAAAAACCAAAGTTTTTTTTTTATTGTAAAAAATGAACGTTACACCCAAGCACATACCATCCCCACCCCCTGAAAAAATGTTGATTGCAATACACGTCACATATCGCCACGCACACCAGAATGACAGCAATAATTCTAGCACCAGACCTCCTCCGTAACGCTAAATTTATGACCTATAAGGAGCTTTAAAAGTGTCTGGCTGCTGCCCTGTACTAATAGGGAAGCCAGGAGCCTGTTTGCATCACTTTTCTGGGACTGGCAGGCACCCAGGGCAGCTAGAGCTGGCCAGAAGGACCCCTGCATCTCTAGCCCACCTCCAGGAGCGGGAGTGCAAGACAGAGCACTCCTGCTGAACTACGGCCCTCCTCTGCTCCAACAGCTAAAGTCTAGACAAGAAAACTAGGGCCCCACATAAGCAGGGCTGTGGCTCAGTGATTGAGAACCACTGCCTTAGATGATCTCATGCTGCAGATATACATTTGATTGATTTGAACAGCACTCCGCTCACCCTAACATGTCACCTGCAGTCCTCCTCCTCGTATTCCTTTCCTCCATTCCCAAAATCGCCTCCCTCTACCCCCCTACTCCCCCAAAACAGCTATACACTGCTCCTTCACTTCTTCCTTCTCCCCACTACGACTCTCACCACCTCCTCCTGATAGTCCACTCTCCCGCCGACCCACATGCCACCACTAATAGATCCACACACTCCTGCACATCCCGTTCCCATGCCACCTTCCTCACCCTTCTCCTAACCGCCGGGGACATCTCCCTGAACCCTGGCCCCCCCACCTCCCCACTCCCCCTCTAGGCACCCTCCTGCTCCTGCCAGCCGCCGCAACCCCCTCAACCTTAGGGGTTGCCTTAGGGGACATGCCGCCCTTTCGCAGACTACAGCTCCTCACCATCTGCTGTAGAACCTTCTGGGTTGGCCGGTGTGTGGTGGCCCGTTGCCAATACCTCGGCCCTTCTTTGGCATAAAGTTGGTGGTCTAGGTCCCTCAGCACATTCATACCTAGTGTCACGTCCATCCCTCTCCGGGACAAATGATACACCAGCATGACCCTCTTCTTGCCGACGTCTTGCCCACACAGCCGAACCCGCATCCAACCTATTCCTCGGACATCCATCTCTCTGTTATTGGTAGCCGTCAGCTTGATGACGCTCCAGTCTTCCGGCTCCATCATATGTCCAAAGTGTCTTTCGAAGAACTCCAGAGGCATAAGGGTGCACTCTGACCCTGTATCAACTAGGCAGTGTACCTTCTGGCCTTGCAACTTGGCTTGCATAACGGGGCTGCTGGCATACAGGTCGTGTTCCTCATGCTTAGGGCTTAGCTTCTGGTGTACTGCCGCAGTACACACAGCTACTGTGGCGGTCGGAAGTTTAACGTCGACTCGGACTTCATCTGTTCTGGGCACTCTCTGGCCATATGGCCATACTGTCGACAAGCCCAACAGAGGGGTCCCCTTTCGATGTGCCCCCGCAGCTGAGTTATCCTGAGTGGAGTGGCGCGAGATGCTGAGGTCATTTCCGGAGACCAGGGAGATTCTGCCTTCATCTGGGACACTTCCAGCCGAAGTTCTCTTAGTTCTGTCCGCAAGGCTTGGACCACATCCTTTAAGGATTCTGAGTCTTCAGATGCAGACTGACCTCTTGTAGCATGGGTACTACTCACTATTCTCGCTGCCACAAGTATGCACTCTTCCTCTCTCTCCACAGTGGCTAAGTAGATGCTGTAGAATGTCATGTTGGGCGCCATCCGGGTGATCTCTTGCAATTTGTCCTGTAAGAACTTGTTGGAGAGCCCCACTATGAACTGGTCTCGTAGTAGCCGGTCCACCTCCCGGAAAGCTCCCATGGTCTCTGGATCTTGCCGCTGTATTTCATTTAGCGTCTCCTGTATGGCATTGGAGTACTGCATCAAGGTCTCGCCCTCTTGCTGTGGTCGGTTGAAGAAATGGCTGCGCAGCTGCACTACTTTAGCACGCCCCCCTTGGGCTCTCTCCAGCAGGGAGAAGATTTTCTCTAGGGTGTCTCTCTCAGATTCGGGCCTTACCATTACTGTCCGTCTGACGTCACCCTCTAGAGCCCCCAATGCAACCTCTGCCCGCAGCTCGGACGTCAGGTTACACATTCTAACTACACTTCGCACTCTTTCAGTCCAGCAACGTCATATTTTTACCATCAAATTTTGGCAGGTGACTCAACAGCGCCCCCACGGGAATGTACCCTACTGGTATGGGCAGGGCGGGGGCAAGCTGTATCAGTGGTGTTGGGGAAACTTGGTCTTGCACCGGCGCACCCTGAGCTGGGTCCTGGACCGGTGCCATTGGCGCCGGGGGAAGATCTCCCGCCGCATTCCCGTCCATAACGGTCGCTGTATCCTGCTGACAACACCAAGTTGTAAGCCGTGTACCAGGGTGGGCTCCCCAGGATACAGTGAAGTCACGAACGAGGAAAGCAACCCCAACCCCAGTTTTTGCCACAACAGAATTTTACTTAGATGTGGCAAATACACAACCACAAATGCTGGAAACATACAATAAATTTACATACACCCAGCCCAAAGGCTGAGACCCTTGTGCTGCACAGCAGGGCGCCTTCTGATGGATGAAGGTAGAAAGTGAAGTAATTTACCTACTGGCGGGCACAACTAAGCTGCCACACCTTACCTGTTATTACCCTAAGAGAGAAGGAATCAGTGTATGGGTGTACGGTATGGGCTAGCCTGCGGTGCAGCACAACAGCTTACAATCTTACACAACTCTACAGTATTCGCTCTCACATAACTGGTCCTGTAGCATGTACCTGAGTATTCCTTCTGAGCAAAACGCCAGTCTGGCTTGAGTTTGTGGGATTTTATCACACAGTGATCACATGCAAAGTAGTAAGCAAGATGTCACTTGTGAATGATCACAGAGGTCACATGGTACAAGGCTATTCACAACAGCCTTGTACCATGTGACAAGCTGTGACACTGTACTGCTAGGGTGACAGTATGTAAAAAAAAAATACAAATAAAAAACAATAATATAAAAAAAAAATTAAAATTAAAAAGAAATGTTTAAAATTTATAATTTTTGGTTATAAACTAATTTGGATTTCTTTTTTTTACTAAAAAGATAATGGAATACATTTTGGCCAAGATTGATGATGAAATATTATTTATTTGCAAAATGTTATAAAAAAAACACTGTTTTTCAAAATTTGTGGACTTTTTCATTTACATAGCAAAAAAAATAAAAATCCCAGCGGTGATTAAATACCACCAAAATAAAGCTATATCTGTCTCAAAAAAATGGTAAAAAATTCATATGGGTACAGTGTTGCATGACCGCGCAATTGTCATTCAAAGTGTGATAGCACTGAAAGCTGAAAATTGCCCTGCTCAGGAAGGGGGTAAAAGTGTCCAGTTTGGAAGTGGTTAAACCAGGTATCTGCCACTTGTAAACCAACTGTCGCTAGTACTTACCAGAAGGTTCCATTACTGACATTCATACCAAAAAGACTTATGCTGAACAAAATCTGTTCAAAAACCACATCAAATAACTACTGTTTGAACGGCTCTAACTGCCTTATAGGACAGGACTTTGGTTCTTAGATGGCAGGTTTAAAATCAAGCCTGGGGCTTTGGAACTGCTTTACACACAAATACCAGTTAAGAGAGGAAGACACTGTTCTAAAGGCTCGAACATTCACACATTCAGTGGGAGACGAACATCATGTATAAGTGTGGTACTAATACCAGTAACATCACTGGCCCCATTCACTTACATGGCCAGAAATCCATGGCCATGTAAACAGATAAGCTTGGAATGTGTGGATCTCCCATAATTCATTGCAGGCCCTTCAGGTCACCATTGGTCCCCTGAAGACATCAGTATCTGCCGAAATGCGTAAGGGCATGGCATAATGTGGTGACATCATCATGTACAGCGGAATGTACCAATACTGTTGGATGCAGACTGGGATGGTTGTAAAGTGCTTTGAACCTTTTAAAGCAGAGTTCCACTCACACTGTCATAAAATAAAAGTCAGCAGCTACAAAAACTGCAGCTGCTGACTTTTATAAAACAGCCACTTACCTGTCCCTCAGTCCCAGGGTGTGTCCCCTTCAGCCCGTTTCACCAGCCGTCCTGTATTCCAGGAGGACGGCATCTTCAGTGTGGGCACCCGGCTGTGATAGCTTGCGGCTTCACAGCCGGGTATCCACTGCGCATGCGTGAGTAGCGCTCCGCTTCATAAATGGTCCTGTAGTCTTCTGGGACCTGTCACATGTCCCAAAAGACTACAGGGAGAGAGGGAGGGAGGGAGGACACCCCCCCTAAAAGGTGCCAATCCTTTATGGGGAGCAGTCCTTAAAGCGGCACTTCCCCTTTTGGGTGGAGCTCTGCTTTAATATGAGAGTGAAATTACAAGTTTAATAAATACTAAATGATTTTACAATATGCATCCTGCAAACACTTTGGCACGGAAGTGCTTGACACTTTGGGTACAGTGGAGAAGCAGTGCAGGCTTGGGGTGTATACGCATGCTAACCATGACCACTCACTTGCAGAGGGTCGTGGTGTTTTGGTCAGCTTTTTTTTTGTTTTTAAAGTACAGTGGAGAGGCGGGAGATTCAATGATGGAAGAGTATGTACATTGATGAGGGGTTTCCACAATGTGGAATGTTGCACAGTCTTTCTTCGTGTTGTAGTCTTGGGATCATTTGTATTTTCTTTGCACTGGATATATGAGCTGCGTTGTAATAAAAGGTTTATACCGTTATTGCACAATATTCTTTTTCAATTTGTTGGGACTTACTTTTTGCACCTAATGTTTTAATATGTGAATTTTTTGACACATGCACTTTATTTTTATGTTTTTTGCTATATTATTTGAGATATTGGATGCACAGAATATGAATTTTCATTTTCACAGTAGGTGGGATTTAGCGCTGCCTGTAGTAGAATGTTTTTGAATTTTATATTTTCCTAAAACACTAGCCTGGCAGCCCTGTCCCTTATACATTATAAGTGCTAAAAGTTTGGTATATGTATATATATATATATATATATATATACACACACATATCTGAACTTATGATGTTTTCAGAAAGCTATTTACAGCCCCCAGAGGTCTCTTCTATTTGCCTGCATTGCATAGAGAAGCACAGAGACCCTGTGATGATATCACTGGGTACAAAATAAGGTATGTCATGGAAACAGTAAGGTTTTACTTAAAAATGTCTTTAGCATGTTGAGGGTGGGGGAAGAAGGAACCAAGGAAGGCAAAATATCAGAATTTTAAACTTCAGCTTAACACAATGTAGAAATATTGTTTGGTGGCCAGGTCATGCCTGCAGCAACCACCTAAAGTAGTGTTCGTGGGCAACTTAAAACTCACAAATATAAAAGAATGTGATAAAACTGCAGATTCTTTATACATGAATTAAAATAACTAATGCTCACTGTATTCTAACAACATTTGAATACAGACTAATCTCTCACCATTCCAGGTTTGTCAAGCAATCTAATAATGTGACCATTTTGTAAATGCATCATAGGAAGTAGTGGGTGATTCTTAGAACTCGTACTGCCCTTTGCAGACAGCCTGAACGAGCTGGGACCACCGCAAGCAGCTAATGGTTTTCCATCACATACAGATCTGCAGTTATGTGACCTGCTTTGCACTTAGTAATGTAGACTCAGAAAGCTAATTGTGTTCTCATATTTTAGCGTCTGAAGCATCCAATGAACCATGATATTGTGGTGTTCCACAGTTTGCGTAATGTAAGCTCGTTATTAGATTTGCACACTATCAAATATGACAGTATAATATTGGTAGCTTTGCAAGAAGCTTGCACAGGTATCAGACTGTAACCACATTCTTTGCACAAGGCTGTAACCGTGTGCCCTTATTTATCATGTTTATGTCTTTTTGCCGTTGATTACCAAGGAGAAATATGTACTTGTTCTAAAGTTCCAAGGCAGACCTTAGTAAACTGCAGGCTGAAATTATACCTCCAAAGTGTTCTTGAGAGGTTTACCAAATTATTCCATGATTGATGGGGAGGATAAATATCTTCTTATGTATTTTAGGACCCTTTGTTCAGGTTAGTTTAGGAAGACAAATGTCACACAGAACATGAAATCAGTAATTAGGAATCCTATTTTATTTCCGAATAGTAACCTCTGGACAGCTAAGAAACCTTAATTGCCTGCTGATCTTTTTAAACAGTTTTTTTTAAATTCAGCATCTAAAGCAAATTAGCATTTATTTGTTTCTTTAATTGCTGAAGTAAATCTATTACAAACTTAGGGAATTATCAAAACTGTGCATAAAAAAATAAAATATATAGGCCAAGATCATTTTCAGTGATACCATCAGGTCAGTATTATCAGTAGTTCCAGATAGGGACATCAGACTTTCAATGCAAATCTCAACTTTTTCTTTAAGCAGTAGTAAATTCTTGCTGATTATATTAATGAATAGGGTTTAAGTCATAATATATTAATATGCACTACATGCTAGGACATTATGATAGACTCACCTACAAACTGAGCAATGCTGTCACGGCTCCCCCGTCGCTTCCACCTTCGCCTTGTCTTCATTCCGGGTTTTGTATCTTCAGCTGCTTGAATGGCTGGGCCAAGATGACATCACTCCCAAGCAGGCACAAGGGTCTCACATCACTGCGGCACACAGAGCAGGCATAACTGTAGTTTGAGCTGCATGTAGGTAGGTTGCCTATTACAGTTTAGTTAGGTGCTCTCTTGATCAGAAAGGTTAAGGTTTACTAAGCGTCCCGGGTTTTTTATGGCAGGCTTCTTGAGTTCAACCCACTGGTCCTGTGGCATTATAAAAGGGGCAGGAGTCTGGGTCTTGGGGCTGGCTGTTGTCATCGCTGTTGATGCCATTGCTGGAGTCTGTCCTGCCAGTCTGATGTGCCATGTTGAGTCTGGAATTCCTGATAAAGATCGCCTGGAGTTGGAAGTCTGCCATCATGTAGGGGGATTGCAGGACCTGCAGTCCACCCTGAAAAACACCAGTTTGCTGGATACTCCCAAGATTGACTCTCATCCTGTCCAGGTATGTTAGGGCAGCCATAAATCTGAGTTAGGGATTAGGGAAGTTAGGAAAAGATTGTAAATTTTGTTGTAATCTTCTAAATCTTTTTAAAGCTTTTATTAAAGCTTTCAAAACTTTGCCTTTGCCTGGTCTGAAGTTACTAAAGAGGTGTAATGCAAGTAACGGGCACATAGTCTATAGCATGGCTCAGTAAAGCACTTTAGGGTAAGAAAACAAAAGTGGTTCCCAAGGGTAATGGAGGTTTAACAAGCAGCCTGTCCTGAAGCATGTGCTTATGACACGTGGGACAGCCTCCTGCAGTGAGGGAGTAGTTGTCTGTAAGTGGTCCTTCATCCAAAGCCAACAGAAGCAGATCGGCACTGCCAAGGTTCCTGACTTGTGCACAGGTATGGAAGAATTTTCACAGAACATGTATGGAGCCCACGCTAGGTGCTCAGCGGAGCCCCATTCCATTACTGACAGTGAGGTAGCAGAGATACTCTGGACAGGTGTAGTAGGCATAGGCTCAGCATTGATATGGGGAGTTAACTGGAGAACAGTTTATTGTTCAAGTGTACATGGTGTATGGCCATCTCTAAAGTTGGAGGTCCACCTTAAGGTTGAGTTATAGCTTAAAACAACCCCTGTCTTGTTCCATGGCATTAGTGAACACAACACAAATTAAATGTGCCCCACGTGTAAGGCAAGAAACGCTGTTCAAGGTCCCAGCACACTTGCCAGACTGACAGGCAGGGGGGACATTTATGACGGAAGAAACCTCTAGGGTCTCTTCTGTTTTGAAAACCCTGCCTATCAGCGATTTTTGTGAATCTCAATTTGCTACCACTTTAAAGAGGAACTTCAGTCCCATTTATCATGGCTGTGTTCCCCCTTGAGTGGCACTGCCATTGTCCAACACATGCACAGATACACCAAATGGATAGGCCAAGCCTTTGAGACCTGGCAAAATCCTGTGGCACATTTGCACACATGCTGAACTGTGGTCACGGATGAGCAGGAAAAGAATTCCCAGACCTCCTGCACTGTGCACTTGGGCATGGAAACCAGCAAAAGTTTTCCCAGCACACTTACCAGGCAGCTTGTAAAAAAAAAACACAAAATGGCACTGTTAAAATTTGTGTTAAATTTTTAATTGCACACATTTGTACATATATACAAACCAGGCGTAACATTATGACCACTGACAAGTAAAATGAATAACATTGATTATCTTTTTTACAATGCCAGCCTAAAGTGGTAGGAAATATTAAGTAGCAAGTGAACATGTTGTCCCTGAAGTTGGTGTGTTGAAAGTAGAAAAAATGGGGAAGCGTAGGAGTTTGAGCGACTAATTGAGGGACAAATTGTTATGGCTAGACAACTGGGTCTGAGCAACTCCAAAACTGCAGCTCATGTAGGATGTTCCTGGTCTGCAGTGGTCAAGACCTACCAAAAGTGGCCCAAGGAATGAAAATCGATGAACCGGCGACAGGGTCTTGGGAAGCCAAGGCTCAATGAAGCATGTGGGGAGAGAAGGCTGGCTTGTTTCGGCAGATCCAGTAAAAGAGCTACTGCACCTCAAATTGCTGAAAAAGTTCATACTGGTTCTGACAGAAAGGTGTCAGAACACAGTGCATTGCAGTGTGTTGCATTTGGGTTTTTTTAGACGCAGAATGGTCAAGGTGCCCATGCTGACCTGTGTCCATAGATTCAGAATTGTACCACGGAGAGATGGAAAAAGGTGACGTGGTCTCAAGAATTCTTTTACATCATATGGGTGGCACGGTGCGTGTGTTACTTACCTGGGGAAGAGATGGCACCAGTATGCACTATGTGAAGACGGCAAGCTGGTGGAGTCAGAAATCCGTTACTGATGGCTGGAAGTTAGATACCCACAGCATACCTACAGAGGTCCATTCCTCAATGAGTCAGGGCTGTTTTGGTGGCTAAAGAGGGACCCACTCAATATTAGGTGGGTGGTCATATTGTGTTCGGTGGTCATAATGTAATAGCTGACTGGTGTTTCTGGAAGCTGCTCTGCCTCGTCAAGGCACCTCTGTAAAGTGTGGTCCTAACTAATATTATAAAGTCTCCATATTGAAGCATATATAGCAGTGGATAAATTAAGTGCTGGTATACCTGGAGGCAGGCCATTCCTCCTAAAAGGCACAGGGACACATTAGAAACCCAACAAGAGCACAATAGCAGTTGAAGGCGTCCAGTGTGTCCCCATACTAATTCAAGTGAGCAAGCTATACAAATAATGGCAACTATGCCAATTTATAACTAGCTTTTGAAGTAAGGTGCACATGGAAGGGCTTTGCACAGCAGAAACAAAATTTTCCCACACACCTACCAGTCAGCCTACAAAAAAAACAAAATGGCACCGTCTAACAATTTGCGATACAAACTGAGGTTGTATTTGTGCACATTTTCAATTATATGTGAAAGCTGCATTGCCTCATCAAGGCCCCTCTGTAAAGTGTGGCCCTAACTCTTTTATTTGTGAGTCTCCCTCAGGAGCATATATAGCATGCTATTAAAATCCCAGCAAAAGCTCAATGGCAGCTGAAGGCATGCAATGGGGGGAATTTACTAAAACAGGAGCACTCAGAATCTGGTGCATCTGTGCATGGTAGCCACTCAGCTTCTAACTTCAGCTTGTTCAGTTAAGCTTTGGTAGTAAAACCTGGAAGCTGATTGGTTTCTATGCTGAGCTGCATCAGATTTTGCACCATGCTGTTTTAGTAAATAACCCCCAATGTGTCCACACACCAAACCCAGCGAGCAAGCTATACAAAAATGGAAACCTGCACATATGCAGATGTGCCAAAGGTATCTACAGGATCCTGGCAGAGCCATTAAGCATACCTGTGCATGCGTGTCATGTCATTCTTGCCTAAGCACAAAAGAATACAAAAAGCACTTAAAAAATATCTAGTTGTGGTAGAGGGAGGGGACTGGAGCCAGGTACACCCATATTTTCAGGTTTTAGTCCTGCCAGCACTGGCTCAAGCTTCTTTGTTGGTTTTTTAATCTGAAGCATGACTCATAATAACCAAAAAAGAGGACCCAGAAAGCAGGGAAGAAAGGCCAAACTCAAATTGCATAGTAAAATTCAGTTTTTGTTGCTCTCATCTCTGGGTTCATTGATGGATTTGATATATGGTTTCACTGCCCAGTCACAGGCTGGGGGAGGTTCAAGACCTGTCAGTGTTACTAAACTGCAGCAGGGAAAGACAAAGTTTTGTATAAATCTCAGAACTGTTGCGACAACGCTGAAAATCTGTTGGCCAGTAATAAAACCCCCAAATTTGTATTCATCTGTGTATTTAGCCATTTTGTAGGCTAGGGGTAGGCGGGTAATGGTGGCCCTTCCTCCTTGTTTCCCAAACTAACTTGCCCTGGGATAAGGCCAGGGGCGGACTGACAACTCATGGGGTACCCGGGCAATAGGGGATCATGGGGCCCATGTGTCCTTGCCCAAACTGAAAAAAGCCTATGAAAAAGGTACCAGGGGCATCTCATGGGCCCCCTACTGACCCGGACCCTCGGGCGGTGCCCAAGTTTCCAAATGGTCAGTCCGCCCCTGGATAAGGCTCAGGTTGTCGTCAGGGAATACTTGACCTTAAGGCGGTCCTTTACTGTTAGGGATTAACATACACTTGCACAATTGTCCTCCAGCTAACTCTTGGGTCCCCGTGTAATTGTACATTTTCCCACTTGCAATTAGACGGGCTGTGTTGAACACTGACCACATCCACCTGTCCAGAGGTCCCAGTAGCAGCATTGAACCCCCTCATACACATAGCACTGGACCCAACGTGTACTTGACTGTAACTCTTGAACTTCCGTACCTCTGTACTAGATGGGACCTCTGCAGTGCACTACCACTCCAGTTGCTATGGGAGATGGGATGCAGTGTAGGGAGTGCCGACAACATCTCTAGTGCTAGTGACCCAAACCTTAGACCATAGCTGCCAGTTATTTTTACCCCTTTTATTAACTTCAGACCAGCCGGGATCAAAGTTTTAAAGCTTTACTTGGAAAAGCACAGAATGACCATCTCAAAGTCTAACATGCAAAACAGGATTATTCCTAGGTCCCTACTCCTAACTCAGGCTATGTGCTGCCCTGGCATACCTGCATACCTGCAAAAGGTAGAGTCCATGTGCTAAACGGTCCATCAGTGACATTTCCTAACAGCGGGTGTCTTTGGGTTCAACTTGGGTTTGTCTTTTGTGCCACTCCCTTTACCTGCTCCTTTGTTGTATTTGAGATCCTATGACTATTCTATGTGATTTCTGCTGTTTTTCTCAAAGCTACATCTTGTGACCTGATGGTCATCAGGTGGTTTGCTTACACACATTGAACCTAAGTTGTTTCCTGCTTTATGCTAAAAGTACATCACAGTTCCAGGAGCTAGATCTGCTTGTGAACTATAGATTGCTAACCCTAAGGGCACATTCACACTGGAATGCAGTGTAAGAAACTCTGTTCTGTTCACGTTTCTGAAAACGTACTGGGTGTACAATCTGCTGGGGGTGTCAATATAATCCTAAAGACACCAAAAATGCAGATCGCAAGTGCACTTCATTTTTGAAAAGTAGTGCATGTACTACTTTTAATGAGTTCAGTGTGATTTCAGCCCATTCAAACGAATGGGATAAAAACTGCACCACACTAAGTTGCACAGAACGAGGACCAGGTGTGAGGGAGTATAATGTAAGCAGGAAGAGTTTAGGAAATGGGGTTTGAAATGCAGTATGTGTAATAACGGTGCACTATTATTCATTTTCCAAATTTTTTCTAAGTAATTGGATTAGATATATGCAGATGTAATCTGGACATGACCTGCCTTCTTTACTAGTTTTTACTTTTTGTGCAATACAATATACAATATTTTTCTTTCATTCTTTTTCTTCTGTCATTACCTTCTGAAGCTCGATATTAAGGATTGCAGAGTGTACTTGTGTAGTTTAAGTGGTTGTAAACCCTTACATGTACCCAGTGAGGTTACTGGCCTCAGGTGATAAACAGAGATGAAACAAAAAATCATACATAGGTTGTACCTGTTTATCCAGAGCCATCTTTTCTCTACACCCATTCAAAGTGCAGAATTTACACAGGATCTCTCAGTTCTGAAAAGCAGGGGGAGGAGGGAGCTGAAGTTACAACAGCAAGGAGACCTCTGAGAGCAATTACAAACTATAGAAGGATTTGCTTTGTTCATATTTCATGTCTGAGGTTTACAGCCACTTTAAAGTGAGCCTGGATACAATTACATTGTTCTTCCTTTCACAAATGGTTGTAATATTTTTTTTCTATTGAATATCAGTATTGTCAGGTTATTGTCAGATAATTATTATAGCGTTGTGATATACAGTATAAGTGCCTTTAAAGTCGCTAGCTCTGAAGCTGCACAGGGAAGCTCAGGGAAAGAGACAGCTCCTGTTCAACTTCTGCTTACACAGATCCCAGTGGGGGAAGACACTGTCATACAATGTCCATACCTTTTAAATTAACTCAGGCAAACAACTAAAGCAAACTTATATCATGATTTACCCAAAACTAACTATTTCACACTAGGAGTTTGACAAGACCGCTAAGTCACTGATATTGAGATGGCCTGGCTAGGTGTGCCAAGAGGTGAGTTTGAGTCTCCTTCCACTAAATCTTTAGTGGGAAAGGTTGGTGCTTTGTGAGTCATTTGAGTGGAGACAATGGCTTCTTCAGAACTCTCACCTATAGTGTTGTGGGTCAGTTCTGAAGGTTCTTACCCAACTGGCTCTTCCTCTGGTTTCCATAGGCAGTTGAGAAGTCCCTGTGTCCTTTGCAAGCGGAGAAGTTGGAGTGTTTTACTGACATTCCAAGGATTGGCGCTGTTGTAGAAATTCTGGAGCCTGAGGGTTCCAGTATGTTTCTCCCTGGGAAGAGTGACAGTCTCTGACAGTGTAGGTGGCCACAACTAGTCCATGCAGACCTCCTTACTGATTTCCTATTCCTTTGCATCCAGTGGTAAAGATTTAGTTCTGGTCAATGGCAGTAGTGTTTGAGTGACAGACTGAGTAGGCTGTGGATCTGATTATTAAGGCACATGAACCGTCATCGAACATTAGTCTAAGGGTGTGCTGAATGGTTAGTCAACTTTCAGTCGAGCCTTCCTCCTGAACATATATAGGAAGAACCCTGTTCTCTGTACTTCTATAAGCATGTACAACTGCTGAAATATACCAGCTCCAGTGCTGTTTCTTTTCTTCAGGGAGTGTCTCAAGCAGATCTAACAAAGTGGGTTTGAATTGCTCTGGCTGTGGGTTTCCTTGCAGATGGTATGGAGTTGTTTTGGACTTCTGAATGCCTAATAGATCTAGAAGTCTCTTAATGAGTCTACTCTCAAAATCTCTCCCTTTGTCAGAATGAATATTTGAGGCAGGCCATAGTGGACGAAGGACTTCTCTATCAGAACTTTGCCCACAGCAGAAGCTTGCTGTTCTTTATTTGGGAATGCCTGTGCATATCAGGTGAAGTGATCAGTCATCACCAGGACCTTTCCTTGTTCACTGGAATCAGGTTCCAGGCACAAAAAGTGAGTCTATACCAATTCCATTAGTCTTTGATTTGGAGATGGTCCATTGGGGTGGCTCTGCTGGGTAAAGTCTTTCTTTGTATACATCATATGCAAGAGTAACAGTCTCCTTTGATTTTAGGCCACATGCAAAGCCAAGAGAAGCAGTCTCCCACTAGCTTGAAAGGTCATTTAAGGGCCTTAAGTGACCATGATTATCATGCAGGGCAGTCAACAAAGTCTCTCTATACTTTTCTGGCAAGAACAGTTGCCACTTATTTTCGGGATCATCTGAGGACCCCTTTGGTAGACCACCCCATTGCGTAACTGCAGAACCCCGATAGGACAGCCAACCACCTATACCCAGTGTCATCCAACTTGGCTGTGACAAGCAGATATGTGAGCGAGTTAGTGTTAGTTTTGACCACAAAGTTTGAACCATACAAGTAATCTTTCATTTTATCCACCACTGCCCTTTCCAGGGCAAGAAACTCCAGCATGTGGGTGGGATATTTCTCAGTGGGGCAAGGCTTCCACTCACATAGGCAACAGGTGTCCACCATGCTCTTGGTACAACACTCTGCCTAGCTCATCTCAACTGGCATCGAAGAGTCTGGAGAAGCCGTGGAGAACGTTATGCTGCCTGTAACATTGTTCAGCATGACCGTTTTGGTGGTGGGTCAGTGATGGTCTGGGGAGGCATATTAATGGAGGGATGCACAGACCATTAGGCCATTAGGTATCAAGATAAAATCCTTGAACCCATTGTCAGACACTATGCTGGTGCAGTGGGTCCTGGGTTCCTCCTGGTGCATGACAATGCCAGCCTCATGTGGCGAGAGTATGCAGGCCCCCTCACTTGCCTGACCTAAATCCAATAAAACACCTCTGTAATATCATGTTTCGGTCCATCTGACACCACCAGGTTGTACCTCAGACTGTCCAAGAGCTCAGTGATGCCCTGGTCCAGATCTATGAGCAAATACCCCAGGACACCACCCGTCATCTCATTAGGAGTATGCTCCGAGGTTTTCAGGCATTCATACAAGCACGTGGGGGCCATACAAACTACTGAGTACCATTTTGAGTTGCTGCAATGAAATGGACTAGCCTGCTGCATCATTTTTTCACTTTGATTTTTTTTAATTCAGTCCTCTGTAGGTTGATCATTTTCATTTCCATCAAACGATGGGGCATCCTTACATTCCTAACACATTACCCAGTCAATTTCAGTATAGATATCCAGCATGATATTGTTCCCCATTAAGAGCTGATGTGTCTTCAAAGTGTTTCTTTATTTTTTTGAGCAGTGTAGTTTGCTAGTTGTTAAATCAAAACCTGTATATGGATACCATCAAATTTGAAACTGGCCATATACAGTATTCTACGTATGGGTTTTATTATCCACAACATTGCACAGTCTCTATTTTACTTGACATGTAAAAATTAGAGATGAGCGAATCGAACTCGGCGAAGTGGAATTCGTTTCGAATATTAGAAAAATTTCGATTCGCGCCGAATCCGAAAATTAGCAGACTTCGGATGTGCAAATCAAAATTTTTCCAAAAATGGCGGCGACATGTGCGGCGACGGAGCAGGGATCTCTGGGAAGGCGCGCAGACAAGGCGCGCTGACCCATAATGCATTCATTCATGACATGTGATCGCATTAGCCAATCAGCAGCCAGCCAGCACTGTGTAATGGTGGAGCTATAAATTGTGGCCATCTTACAATTCTCCATTTGCCTCTGGTCATTCAAGAGAGACAGATCTCTCTGTATTAGGGACACAGAATCGTTACTTAGGGACACAGAACCGTTACTTAGGGACACAGAACCGTTACTTAGGGACACAGAATCGTTACTTAGGGACACAGAACCGTTACTTAGGGACACAGAATTGTTACTCAGGGACAGACACAGAATTGTTACTCAGGGACAGACACAGAATTGTTACTCAGGGAAAGACACAGAATTGTTACTGAGGGACAGACACAGAATTGTTACTGAGGGACACAGAATTGTTACTGAGGGACACAGAATTGTTACTCAGGGACAGACACAGAATTGTTACTCAGGGACAGACACAGAATTGTTACTCAGGGACAGACACAGAATTGTTACTCAGGGACAGACACAGAATTGTTACTGAGGGACACAGAATTGTTACTGAGGGACACAGAATTGTTACTCAGGGACACAGAATTGTTACTGAGGGACACAGAATTGTTACTCAGGGACAGACACAGAATTGTTACTGAGGGACACAGAATTGTTACTGAGGGACACAGAATTGTTACTGAGGGACACAGAATTGTTACTCAGGGACAGACACAGAACTGTTACTCAGGGACAGACACAGAATTGTTACTCAGGGACAGACACAGAATTGTTACTGAGGGACACAGAATTGTTACTGAGGGACACAGAATTGTTACTCAGGGACACAGAATTGTTACTGAGGGACACAGAATTGTTACTCAGGGACAGACACAGAATTGTTACTGAGGGACACAGAATTGTTACTGAGGGACACAGAATTGTTACTGAGGGACACAGAATTGTTACTCAGGGACAGACACAGAACTGTTACTCAGGGACAGACACAGAATTGTTACTCAGGGACAGACACAGAATTGTTACTCAGGGACAGACACAGAATTGTTACTGAGGGACACAGAATTGTTACTGAGGGACACAGAATTGTTACTCAGGGACACAGAATTGTTACTCAGGGACACATAATTGTTACTCAGGGACACAGAATTGTTACTGAGGGACACAGAATTGTTACTCAGGGACAGACACAGAATTGTTACTGAGGGACACAGAATTGTTACTGAGGGACACAGAATTGTTACTGAGGGACACAGAATTGTTACTCAGGGACAGACACAGAATTGTTACTGAGGGACACAGAATCGTTACTCAGGGACACAGAATTGTTACTCAGGGACACAGAATTGTTACTCAGGGACAGACACAGAATTGTTACTGAGGGACACAGAATTGTTACTGAGGGACACAGAATTGTTACTCAGGGACAGACACAGAATTGTTACTCAGGGACACAGAATTGTTACTGAGGGACACAGAATTGTTACTGAGGGACACAGAATTGTTACTGAGGGACACAGAATTGTTACTTAGGGACAGACACAGAATTGTTACTGAGGGACACAGAATTGTTACTGAGGGACACAGAAACGTTACTCAGGGACACAGAATCGTTACTCAGGGACACAGAATTGTTACTCAGGGACACAGAATTGTTACTCAGGGACAGACACAGAATTGTTACTGAAGGACACAGAATTGTTACTCAGGGACAGACACAGAATTGTTACTGAGGGACACAGAATTGTTACTGAGGGACACAGAATTGTTACTCAGGGACACAGAATTGTTACTCAGGGACAGACACAGAATTGTTACTGAGGGACACAGAATTGTTACTGAGGGACACAGAATTGTTACTCAGGGAGACATAATTGTTACTCAGGGACACAGAATTGTTACTCAGGGACAGACACAGAATTGTTACTGAGGGACACAGAATTGTTACTGAGGGACACAGAATTGTTACTCAGGGACAGACACAGAATTGTTACTGAGGGACACAGAATTGTTACTGAGGGACACAGAATTGTTACTCAGGGACAGACACAGAATTGTTACTGAGGGACACAGAATTGTTACTCAGGGACAGACACAGAATTGTTACTGAGGGAGACAGAATTGTTACTGAGGGACACAGAATTGTTACTGAGGGACACAGAATTGTTACTGAGGGACAGACACAGAATTGTTACTGAGGGACACAGAATTGTTACTGAGGGACACAGAATTGTTACTCAGGGACAGACACAGAATTGTTACTGAGGGACACAGAATCGTTACTCAGGGACACAGAATCGTTACTCAGGGACACAGAATTGTTACTCAGGGACACAGAATTGTTACTCAGGGACAGACACAGAATTGTTACTGAGGGACACAGAATTGTTACTCAGGGACAGACACAGAATTGTTACTGAGGGACACAGAATTGTTACTGAGGGACACAGAATTGTTACTCAGGGACAGACACAGAATTGTTACTGAGGGACACAGAATTGTTACTGAGGGACACAGAATTGTTACTGAGGGACACAGAAACGTTACTCAGGGACACAGAATCGTTACTCAGGGACACAGAATTGTTACTCAGGGACAGACACAGAATTGTTACTGAGGGACACAGAATTGTTACTCAGGGACAGACACAGAATTGTTACTGAGGGACACAGAATTGTTACTGAGGGACACAGAATTGTTACTCAGGGACACAGAATTGTTACTCAGGGACACAGAATTGTTACTCAGGGACAGACACAGAATTGTTACTGAGGGACACAGAATTGTTACTGAGGGACACAGAATTGTTACTCAGGGAGACATAATTGTTACTCAGGGACACAGAATTGTTACTCAGGGACAGACACAGAATTGTTACTGAGGGACACAGAATTGTTACTGAGGGACACAGAATTGTTACTCAGGGACAGACACAGAATTGTTACTGAGGGACACAGAATTGTTACTGAGGGACACAGAATTGTTACTCAGGGACAGACACAGAATTGTTACTGAGGGACACAGAATTGTTACTCAGGGACAGACACAGAATTGTTACTGAGGGACACAGAATTGTTACTGAGGGACACAGAATTGTTACTCAGGGACACAGAATTGTTACTGAGGGACACAGAATTGTTACTCAGGGACACAGAATTGTTACTCAGGGACACAGAATTGTTACTGAGGGACAGACAGAGAATTGTTACTGAGGGACACAGAATTGTTACTGAGGGACACAGAATTGTTACTCAGGGACAGACACAGAATTGTTACTGAGGGACACAGAATTGTTACTGAGGGACACAGAATTGTTACTCAGGGACACAGAATTGTTACTCAGGGACACAGAATTGTTACTCAGGGACAGACACAGAATTGTTACTGAGGGACACAGAATTGTTACTGAGGGACACAGAATCGTTACTCAGGCACACAGAATTGTTACTTAGGGACACAGAATTGTTACTGAGGGACACAGAATTGTTACTCAGGGACACAGAATTGTTACTCAGGGACAGACACAGAATTGTTACTGAGGGACACAGAATTGTTACTGAGGGACACAGAATTGTTACTCAGGGACAGACACAGAATTGTTACTGAGGGACACAGAATTGTTACTGAGGGACAGACACAGAATTGTTACTGAGGGACACAGAATTGTTACTGAGGGACACAGAATTGTTACTGAGGGACACAGAATTGTTACTCAGGGACAGACACAGAATTGTTACTGAGGCACATAGAATTGTTACTGAGGGACACAGAATCGTTACTCAGGGACACAGAATCGTTACTCAGGGACACAGAATTGTTACTCAGGGACAGACACAGAATTGTTACTGAGGGACACAAATTGTTACTGAGGGACACAGAATTAATACTCAGGGACACAGAATTGTTACTGAGGGACACAGAATTGTTACTGAGGGACACAGAATTGTTACTCAGGGACACAGAATTGTTACTCAGGGACACAGAATTGTTACTGAGGGACAGACACAGAATTGTTACTGAGGGACACAGAATTGTTACTGAGGGACACAGAATTGTTACTCAGGGACAGACACAGAATTGTTACTCAGGGACACAGAATTGTTACTGAGGGACACAGAATTGTTACTGAGGGACACAGAATTGTTACTGGGGGACACAGAATTGTTACTGAGGGACACAGAATTGTTTCTCAGGGACACAGAATTGTTACTCAGGGAAAGACACAGAATTGTTACTGAGGGACACAGAATTGTTACTGAGGGACACAGAATTGTTACTGAGGGACACAGAATTGTTACTCAGGGACAGACACAGAATTGTTACTGAGGGACACAGAATTGTTACTGAGGGACACAGAATCGTTACTCAGGCACACAGAATTGTTACTTAGGGACACAGAATTGTTACTGAGGGACACAGAATTGTTACTCAGGGACACAGAATTGTTACTCAGGGACAGACACAGAATTGTTACTGAGGGACACAGAATTGTTACTGAGGGACACAGAATTGTTACTCAGGGACAGACACAGAATTGTTACTGAGGGACACAGAATTGTTACTCAGGGACAGACACAGAATTGTTACTGAGGGACACAGAATTGTTACTGAGGGACAGACACAGAATTGTTACTGAGGGACACAGAATTGTTACTGAGGGACACAGAATTGTTACTGAGGGACACAGAATTGTTACTCAGGGACAGACACAGAATTGTTACTGAGGGACACAGAATTGTTACTGAGGGACACAGAATCGTTACTCAGGGACACAGAATTGTTACTCAGGGACACAGAATTGTTACTCAGGGACACAGAATTGTTACTCAGGGACACAGAATCGTTACTCAGGGACACAGAATTGTTACTCAGGGACAGACACCGAATTGTTACTGAGGGACACAAATTGTTACTGAGGGACACAGAATTAATACTCAGGGACACAGAATTGTTACTGAGGGACACAGAATTGTTACTGAGGGACACAGAATTGTTACTCAGGGACACAGAATTGTTACTCAGGGACACAGAATTGTTACTGAGGGACAGACACAGAATTGTTACTGAGGGACACAGAATTGTTACTGAGGGACACAGAATTGTTACTCAGGGACAGACACAGAATTGTTACTGTGGGACAAAGAATTGTTACTGAGAGACACAGAATTGTTACTCAGGGACACAGAATTGTTACTCAGGGACAGACACAGAATTGTTACTGAGGGACACATAATTGTTACTGAGGGACACAGAATTGTTACTCAGGGACAGACACAGAATTGTTACTGAGGGACACAGAATTGTTACTGAGGGACACAGAATCGTTACTCAGGCACACAGAATTGTTACTTAGGGACACAGAATTGTTACTGAGGGACACAGAATTGTTACTGAGGGACACAGAATTGTTACTCAGGGACACAGAATTGTTACTCAGGGACAGACACAGAATTGTTACTGAGGGACACAGAATTGTTACTGAGGGACACAGAATTGTTACTCAGGGACAGACACAGAATTGTTACTGAGGGACACAGAATTGTTACTCAGGGATAGACACAGAATTGTTACTGAGGGACACAGAATTGTTACTGAGGGACAGACACAGAATTGTTACTGAGGGACACAGAATTGTTACTGAGGGACACAGAATTGTTACTGAGGGACACAGTATTGTTACTCAGGGACAGACACAGAATTGTTACTGAGGGACACAGAATTGTTACTGAGGGACACAGAATCGTTACTCAGGGACACAGAATCGTTACTCAGGGACACAGAATTGTTACTCAGGGACACAGAATTGTTACTCAGGGACAGACACAGAATTGTTACTGAGGGACACAGAATTGTTACTGAGGGACACAGAATTGTTCCTCAGGGACAGACACAGAATTGTTACTGAGGGACACAGAATTGTTACTGAGGGACACAGAATTGTTACTGAGGGACACAGAATTGTTACTCAGGGACACAGAATTGTTACTCAGGGACAGACACAGAATTGTTACTGAGGGACACAGAATTGTTACTGAGGGACACAGAATTGTTACTCAGGGAGACATAATTGTTACTCAGGGACACAGAATTGTTACTCAGGGACAGACACAGAATTGTTACTGAGGGACACAGAATTGTTACTGAGGGACACAGAATTGTTACTCAGGGACAGACATAGAATTGTTACTGAGGGACACAGAATTGTTACTGAGGGACACAGAATTGTTACTGAGGGACACAGAATTGTTACTCAGGGACAGACACAGAATTGTTACTGAGGGACACAGAATTGTTACTCAGGGACACAGAATCGTTACTCAGGCACACAGAATTGTTACTTAGGGACACAGAATTGTTACTGAGGGACACAGAATTGTTACTGATTGACACAGAATTGTTACTCAGGGACACAGAATTGTTACTCAGGGACAGACACAGAATTGTTACTGAGGGACACAGAATTGTTACTCAGGGACACAGAATCGTTACTCAGGCACACAGAATTGTTACTTAGGGACACAGAATTGTTACTGAGGGACACAGAATTGTTACTGAGGGACACAGAATTGTTACTCAGGGACACAGAATTGTTACTCAGGGACAGACACAGAATTGTTACTGAGGGACACAGAATTGTTACTGAGGGACACAGAATTGTTACTCAGGGACAGACACAGAATTGTTACTCAGGGACACAGAATTGTTACTGAGGGACACAGAATTGTTACTCAGGGAGACAGAATTGTTACTCAGGGACACAGAATTGTTACTCAGGGACACAGAATTGTTACTCAGGGACACAGAATTGTTACTCAGGGACAGACACAGAATTGTTACTGAGGGACACAGAATTGTTACTCAGGGACACAGAATCGTTACTCAGGCACACAGAATTGTTACTTAGGGACACAGAATTGTTACTGAGGGACACAGAATTGTTACTCAGGGACACAGAATTGTTACTCAGGGACACAGAATTGTTACTCAGGGACAGACACAGAATTGTTACTGAGGGACACAGAATTGTTACTCAGGGACACAGAATCGTTACTCAGGCACACAGAATTGTTACTTAGGGACACAGAATTGTTACTGAGGGACACAGAATTGTTACTCAGGGACACAGAATTGTTACTCAGGGACACAGAATTGTTACTCAGGGACAGACACAGAATTGTTACTGAGGGACACAGAATTGTTACTGAGGGACACAGAATTTTTACTCAGGGACAGACACAGAATTGTTACTGAGGGACACAGAATTGTTACTGAGGGACACAGAATTGTTACTGAGGGACACAGAATTGTTACTCAGGGACACAGAATTGTTACTGAGGGACACAGAATTGTTACTCAGGGACACAGAATTGTTACTCAAGGACACATAATTGTTACTCAGGGACAGACACAGAATTGTTACTGAGGGACACAGAATTGTTACTTAGGGACACAGAATTGTTACTCAGGGACAGACACAGAATTGTTACTGAGGGACACAGAATTGTTACTGAGGGACACAGAATTGTTACTGAGGGACACAGAAATGTTACTCAGGGACACAGAATTGTTACTCAGGGACAGACACAGAATTGTTACTGAGGGACACAGAATTGTTACTGAGGGACACAGAATTGTTACTCAGGGACACAGAATTGTTACTCAGGACAGACACAGAATTGTTACTGAGGGACACAGAATTGTTACTCAGGGACAGACACAGAATTGTTACTGAGGGACACAGAATTGTTACTGAGGGACACAGAATTGTTACTGAGGGACACAGAATTGTTACTCAGGGACACAGAATTGTTACTCAGGGACAGACACAGAATTGTTACTGAGGGACACAGAATTGTTACTCAGGGACAGACACAGAATTGTTACTGAGGGACACACAATTGTTACTCAGGGACACAGAATTGTTACTCAGGGACACAGAATTGTTACTGAGGGACAGAATTGTTACTCAGGGACACAGAATTGTTACTCAAGGACAGACACAGAATTGTTACTGAGGGACACAGAATTGTTACTCGGGGACACAGAATCGTTGAATTAAAGAGTATGTCAGACAACATGCAGAGGAGTGGCAGAGGAGGCAATGTTTTAGGAGCGAGCAGACGTGGCAGCAGAGGAAGGGGTCGAGGCAGCACTAGTCGCAGCCAGAGGCCAGTGCTCCCGGTGTCATCCAGCGGTCGTGTCTCCACCGACAACCCTGCCGTCATCGATTGGTTGGCTCGGTCGTCTTCCTCTTCCCAGGTCACCTCTGACACCTACAGCCAACGGTCGGTGGGTACGTCAGACACAACCGTTAGTTGGCATGGCCCGGGAGCAAGCCCACTGAAATCACGTGTCCTCTACCTGCCCCTGTGCTTTGGTGTTCCCTCACCAAGCGAAGTATCACATGCTATGGGCTCAGCCCCACTGTACAGTGAGGAAGAGCTAACAGAGGGCGGTCAGGAACGGGGGGAGACATCCGCCTCTTCAGCAGCCAGGCGAAGAAGTACTGGCGAGGAGAGTGGCTCGGTAGCCGGTCTAGAGACAGGTCTGTCTCCTGACCCACACGCAGCCGAGGGGGCTAGTAGTGAGGCGGAGACCCTAATTGATGATGATGAGGCTGATCGCACTTGGCAGCCTCGTCGTCATCAGGCTATTGCTTCCGCATCATCAGGAGAAGAGGGTGCCAGCTTGGCAGCGAGCAAAACAGTCGGTGGGTTGCCCAGGAGGCAGCAGGGTCGCAGCAGTGTCAGTGGAGGCAAACGGCCACGGAGTAGAGCACCAGCTCCACTGCAGCCTACCACCACGGCCAGTAGTGGTGCCGGTGTGCACGGAGGAAGTAGCAGTCAGCCAGTGAGGAGTAGCGGGGGCAAAGTTTCCTACTCGGCGGTGTGGCAATTTTTCGTCAAGCCGCCCGAGGAAGTAAACGTAGCCGTATGTCGACTATGTGGCCAGAAAGTCAAGCGTGGCCAGGGGGCCCATGTTGGGACTACAGCGTTGCGGCAGCATATGCAGCGTCGCCATTTGGTGGCCTGGGAAAACCGTGATAAAGATACGGCGGTTCTGCCTGCCCCAGCCCCCGCTCCATCACCCGCTCCGTTACTTGCTCCGTCACCCGACGTCAATCGCCCTCTATCAGCCAGTCAAGGCTCCAACACCTCTGCTGAGGGGAGTTGTCGCTCGTTGGCATCTTCTGCTCGTTCAGATGCTCCTTCTCCTGCTACTCCTCTTCACGGATTCCGTCAGCAGTCTTTCTTGGAATCCGTTTCCAAGAGACAACAGTTTGCGAGCACGCACCCGACGGTGCAGAAGCTGAACGTCCTCCTGTCCAAGTTGCTGGTGCTGCAGTCCCTCCCTTTCCAAGTGGTGGACTCAGCACCTTTCCGAGAAATGATGGCTTGTGCCGCGCCGCGGTGGAGAGTGCCAAGCCGGCATTTCTTCTCCAAAAAGGCAGTGCCAGCCCTGCATTCACATGTAGAAGAGATGGTGGGCCAGTCTTTGAGCATGTCGGTCTCTGCCAAAGTGCACGGCAGCGCCGACGTGTGGAGCTGTACCTACGGTCAGGGACAGTACATGTCATTTACGGCCCACTGGGTGAACGTGGTGCCGGCACAGCCGCACCAGCAACTTGGACAGGTCACGCCGCTTTTGCCTCCACGTTTGCACGTTCTTGGTCCGGCAAAGATGTCCGCCTCTACCACCTCTTCTTCCGCCGTGTCCTCAGCCGCCACCCCCGTGCCAAGTCCCATTACCCGACCGGCATATCACATGTGCAGGGCGCAACGGTGTCACGCTGTGCTGCACCTGGTATGCCTTGGTGAACGTAGTCACACAGGGGAGGAACTTCTGAGTGTAATGAACAGAGAAATGGACAGATGGCTGTCTCCGCGCAAACTGAAAATCGGAACCATGTTGACCGACAACGGAAAGAACATGGTGTCTGCTCTGCGTCAAGGAAGGTTGTGCCATGCGCCATGCTCACGTGTTTAATCTGGTTGTCAAGCGGTTCCTAAAATCCACCATCCCACTGCAAGACATCCTTAAAATGTCACGTAAACTTTGCATGCATTTCAGCCATTCCTACACCGCAAAGCACACCCTCCTTGAGCTGCAGCGGCAGAACGGAATTCCACAGCATCGCCTGATCTGCGACGTTGCAACAAGGTGGAATTCAACCCTACACATGTTAGACCGCCTTTACGAACAGCGAAAGGCCATCACCGATTTCCTGATGTTACAAGTGGATAAAGGTACTCCCCTGTGTAACTTCGATGTCAGCCATTGGCAGCTCATGCGTGACACCTGCCGCTTGCTCAGGCCCTTTGAGGAGGCCACGCTATTCGTGAGTCGGCAGGACTATGGGATGAACGACGTCATTCCTCTGTTGCACGTCCTGGAACAAATGCTGTTAACAATGGCTGGTCAGGGTGCGGTAGACGTGGCGCACAGATCTCAACGCCACATGACCCCTGTGGGGGCAGGACAGGAAGAAGAGGAGGAGGTAGAGGAGGACATTGGTGCTCAGGAATTATTGAGTGAAATGGGTGGTTTTTCCACTCAACGGACAGGAGTGGAGGAGCAGGAGCATCTGGTAGAGGAGGAGGAGGAGGAGACAGAGGACCCAGACGCACCGTGGCAGTATGCTGTGGAGATGGAGGCAGGGAGTCCCTCGCATTCCTTGGCACAAATGGCCCATAGCATGCACGGTTGCTTGCGTAGCGACAGCTGAATAATAACCATCAGACAGAGGGATGACTTTTGGCTATCCACCTTGTTGGACCCTCGCTACCGTTCAAAAATGGTGGCCTTTTTCACACCTGCTGAGAGGGAGGCCAAAATAACGTACTATAAAAACCACCTATGTAGTCAGTTGGTCTCTGCCTTTCTGCTCCAACGTCCATCCTCAGACACTGTGGGCCCTGTGCGCTCGCGTTCCGCTGCCATGGCAGCAGGGGAGGGGTGGGGTGGTAGGAGCAGTGGCAGCTCCACCAGCAGCGGCTGCCACAGTCTGCAGTCGATGATGAGTAGCTTTCTTCACCAGCGCAGTGAGGAAACTACTAACCAGCCGCAGCAGCAGCAGCATCAGGTGGACCTGGAGCAGGACCTCAAACAACAGGCTTGGGCCTACTTGGACAGCACCCTGCCAACCGAGGTAGACAATCCCCTTGACTACTGGGCAAAAAAACTTGACCTTTGGCCCCAACTAGCTGAATTTGCCCTTGAAAGGCTGTCATGCCCGGCCAGTAGCGTGGCATCGGAGCGCGTGTTTAGTGCGGCAGGAGGTATTGTAACTCCGCGGAGGACACGACTGTCCACCCAAAGTGTGGAGAGACTCACGTTTGTGAAAATGAATCAGGCGTGGATTAGTCTGGATTTCAAACCACCAGTTCCTGACACAACTGACTAAATCCGCCATGAATCATGCCCCAAACATGTGCCACTTTCAGGTCTCCTCACACTGCTGGTGTGTTCCATTTTGTCATAGGGTGCTGGCAGATTACGGGCCTCCCATTGCTGCTGCCAGGCCCGTAATCTGCCATGGGCCCCTGTACCGCCTCCTCATGCTGCTGCCAGGTCCACAGTGTCTCATGGGTCCCTGTACGGCCTCCCATTGCTGCTGTCTCCATCGCCACACTCTGCCATGTGCCACTTTCAGGTCTCCTCACACTGCTGGTGTGTTCCATTTTGTCATAGGGTGCTGGCAGATTACGGGCCTCCCATTGCTGCTGCCAGGCCTGTAATCTGCCATGGGACCCTGTACCGCCTCCTCATGCTGCTGCCAGGTCCAGAATCTCTCATGGGTCCCTGTACGGCCTCCCATTGCTGCTGTCTCCATCGCCACACTCTGCCATGTGCCACTTTCAGGTCTCCTCACACTGCTGGTGTGTTCCATTTTGTCTTAGGGTGCTGGCAGATTACGGGCCTCCCATTGCTGCTGCCAGGCCCGTAATCTGCCATGGGCCCCTGTACCGCCTCCTCATGCTGCTGCCAGGTCCAGAATCTCTCATGGGTCCCTGTACGGCCTCCCATTGCTGCTGTCTCCATCGCCACACTCTGCCATGTGCCACTTTCAGGTATCCTCACACTGCTGGTGTGTTCCATTTTGTCATAGGGTGCTGGCAGATTACGGGCCTCCCATTGCTGCTGCCAGGCCCATAATCTGCCATGGGCCCCTGTACCGCCTCCTCATGCTGCTGCCAGGTCCAGAATCTCTCATGGGTCCCTGTACGGCCTCCCATTGCTGCTGTCTCCATCGCCACACTCTGCCATGTGCCACTTTCAGGTATCCTCACACTGCTGGTGTGTTCCATTTTGTCATAGGGTGCTGGCAGATTACGGGCTTTCCATTGCTGCTGCCAGGCCCGTAATCTGCCAAGGGCCCCTGTACCGCCTCCTCATGCTGCTGCCAGGTCCAGAATCTCTCATGGGTCCCTGTACGGCCTCCCATTGCTGCTGTATCCATCGCCACACTCTGCCATGTGCCACTTTCAGGTCTCCTCACACTGCTGGTGCTGTCCATTTTGTCATAGGGTGCTGGCAGATTACGGGCCTCCCATTGCTGCTGCCAGGCCCGTAATCTGCCATGGGCCCCTGTACCGCCTCCTCATGCTGCTGCCAGGTCCAGAGTCTCTCATGGGTCCCTGTACGGCCTCCCATTGCTGCTGTCTCCTTCGCCACACTCTGCCATGTGCCACTTTCAGGTCTCCTCACACTGCTGGTGTGTTCCATTTTGTCATAGGGTGCTGGCAGATTACGGGCTTCCCATTGCTGCTGCCAGGCCCGTAATCTGCCATGGGCCCCTGTACCGCCTCCTCATGCTGCTGCCAGGTCCAGAATCTCTCATGGGTCCCTGTACGGCCTCCCATTGCTGCTGTCTCCATCGCCACACTCTGCCATGTGCCACTTTCAGGTCTCCTCACACTGCTGGTGTGTTCCATTTTGTCATAGGGGGCTGGCAGATTACGGGCCTCCCATTGCTGCTGCCAGGCCCGTAATCTGCCATGGGCCCCTGTACCGCCTCCTCATGCTGCTGCCAGGTCCAGAATCTCTCATGGGTCCCTGTACGGCCTCCCATTGCTGCTGTCTCCATCGCCACACTCTGCCATGTGCCACTTTCAGGTCTCCTCACACTGCTGGTGTGTTCCATTTTGTCATAGGGTGCTGGCAGATTACGGGCCTCCCATTGCTGCTGCCAGGCCCGTAATCTGCCATGGGCCCCTGTTCCGCCTCCTCATGCTGCTGCCAGGTCCACAGTGTCTCATGGGTCCCTGTACGGCCTCCCATTGCTGCTGTCTCCATCGCCACACTCTGCCATGTGCCACTTTCAGGTCTCCTCACACTGCTGGTGTGTTCCATTTTGTCATAGGGTGCTGGCAGATTACGGGCCTCCCATTGCTGCTGCCAGGCCTGTAATCTGCCATGGGCCCCTGTACCGCCTCCTCATGCTGCTGCCAGGTCCAGAGTGTCTCATGGGTCCCTGTACGGCCTCCCATTGCTGCTGTCTCCATCGCCACACTCTGCCATGTGCCACTTTCAGGTCTCCTCACACTGCGGGTGCTGTCCATTTTGTCATAGGGTGCTGGCAGATTACGGGCCTCCCATTGCTGCTGCCAGGCCCGTAATCTGCCATGGGCCCCTGTACCGCCTCCTCATGCTGCTGCCAGGTCCAGAGTCTCTCATGGGTCCCTGTACGGCCTCCCATTGCTGCTGTCTCCATCGCCACACTCTGCCATGTGCCACTTTCAGGTCTCCTCACACTGCTGGTGTGTTCCATTTTGTCATAGGGTGCTGGCAGATTACGGGCCTCCCATTGCTGCTGCCAGGCCCGCAATCTGCCATGGGCCCCTGTACCGCCTCCTCATGCTGGTGCCAGGTACAGAATCTCTCATGGGTCCCTGTACGGCCTCCCATTGCTGCTGTCTCCATCGCCACACTCTGCCATGTGCCACTTTCAGGTCTCCTCACACTGCTGGTGCTGTCCATTTTGTTATAGGGTGCTGGCAGATTACGGGCCTCCCATTGCTGCTGCCAGGCCCGTAATCTGCCATGGGCCCCTGTACCGCCTCCTCATGCTGCTGCCAGGTCCAGAGTCTCTCATGGGTCCCTGTACGGCCTCCCATTGCTGCTGTCTCCATCGCCACACTCTGCCATGTGCCACTTTCAGGTCTCCTCACACTGCTGGTGTGTTCCATTTTGTCATAGGGTGCTGGCAGATTACGAGCTTCCCATTGCTGCTGCCAGGCCTGTAATCTGCCATGGGCCCCTGTACCGCCTCCTCATGCTGGTGCCAGGTCCAGAATCTCTCATGGGTCCCTGTACGGCCTCCCATTGCTGCTGTCTCCATCGCCACACTCTGCCATGTGCCACTTTCAGGTCTCCTCACACTGCTGGTGCTGTCCATTTTGTCATAGGGTGCTGGCAGATTACGGGCCTCCCATTGCTGCTGCCAGGCCCGTAATCTGCCATGGGCCCCTTTACCGCCTCCTCATGCTACTGCCAGGTCCAGAGTCTCTCATGGGTCCCTGTACGGCCTCCCATTGCTGCTGTCTCCATCGCCACACTCTGCCATGTGCCACTTTCAGGTCTGCTCACACTGCTGGTGTGTTCCATTTTGTCATAGGGTGCTGGCAGATTACGGGCTTCCCATTGCTGCTGCCAGGCCCGTAATCTGCCATGGGCCCCTGTACCGCCTCCTCATGCTGCTGCCAGGTCCAGAATCTCTCATGGGTCCCTGTACGGCCTCCCATTGCTGCTGTCTCCATCGCCACACTCTGCCATGTGCCACTTTCAGGTCTCCTCACACTGCTGGTGTGTTCCATTTTGTCATAGGGTGCTGGCAGATTACGGGCCTCCCATTGCTGCTGCCAGACCCGTAATCTGCCATGGGCCCCTGTTCCGCCTCCTCATGCTGCTGCCAGGTCCACAGTGTCTCATGGGTCCCTGTACGGCCTCCCATTGCTGCTGTCTCCATCGCCACACTCTGCCATGTGCCACTTTCAGGTATCCTCACACTGCTGGTGTGTTCCATTTTGTCATAGGGTGCTGGCAGATTACGGGCCTCCCATTGCTGCTGCCAGGCCTGTAATCTGCCATGGGCCCCTGTACCGCCTCCTCATGCTGCTGCCAGGTCCAGAGTGTCTCATGGGTCCCTGTACGGCCTCCCATTGCTGCTGTCTCCATCGCCACACTCTGCCATGTGCCACTTTCAGGTCTCCTCACACTGCTGGTGCTGTCCATTTTGTCATAGGGTGCTGGCAGATTACGGGCCTCCCATTGCTGCTGCCAGGCCCGTAATCTGCCATGGGCCCCTGTACCGCCTCCTCATGCTGCTGCCAGGTCCAGAGTCTCTCATGGGTCCCTGTACGGCCTCCCATTGCTGCTGTCTCCATCGCCACACTCTGCCATGTGCCACTTTCAGGTCTCCTCACACTGCTGGTGTGTTCCATTTTGTCATAGGGTGCTGGCAGATTACGGGCCTCCCATTGCTGCTGCCAGGCCCGCAATCTGCCATGGGCCCCTGTACCGCCTCCTCATGCTGGTGCCAGGTACAGAATCTCTCATGGGTCCCTGTACGGCCTCCCATTGCTGCTGTCTCCATCGCCACACTCTGCCATGTGCCACTTTCAGGTCTCCTCACACTGCTGGTGCTGTCCATTTTGTTATAGGGTGCTGGCAGATTACGGGCCTCCCATTGCTGCTGCCAGGCCCGTAATCTGCCATGGGCCCCTGTACCGCCTCCTCATGCTGCTGCCAGGTCCAGAGTCTCTCATGGGTCCCAGTACGGCCTCCCATTGCTGCTGTCTCCATCGCCACACTCTGCCATGTGCCACTTTCAGGTCTCCT
Source organism: Staurois parvus (assembly GCF_062004578.1). Classification (NCBI taxonomy): domain Eukaryota; kingdom Metazoa; phylum Chordata; class Amphibia; order Anura; family Ranidae; genus Staurois; species Staurois parvus. The sequence goes on from NW_028317862.1 coordinate 1,142,122, forward strand.
CACACTGCTGGTGTGTTCCATTTTGTCATAGGGTGCTGGCAGATTACGAGCTTCCCATTGCTGCTGCCAGGCCTGTAATCTGCCATGGGCCCCTGTACCACCTCCTCATGCTGCTGCCAGGTCCAGAATCTCTCATGGGTCCCTGTACGGCCTCCCATTGCTGCTGTCTCCATCGCCACACTCTGCCATGTGCCACTTTCAGGTCTCCTCACACTGCTGGTGCTGTCCATTTTGTCATAGGGTGCTGGCAGATTACGGGCCTCCCATTGCTGCTGCCAGGCCCGTAATCTGCCATGGGCCCCTTTACCGCCTCCTCATGCTACTGCCAGGTCCAGAGTCTCTCATGGGTCCCTGTACGGCCTCCCATTGCTGCTGTCTCCATCGCCACACTCTGCCATGTGCCACTTTCAGGTCTCCTCACACTGCTGGTGTGTTCCATTTTGTCATAGGGTGCTGGCAGATTACGGGCTTCCCATTGCTGCTGCCAGGCCCGTAATCTGCCATGGGCCCCTGTACCGCCTCCTCATGCTGCTGCCAGGTCCAGAATCTCTCATGGGTCCCTGTACGGCCTCCCATTGCTGCTGTCTCCATCGCCACACTCTGCCATGTGCCACTTTCAGGTCTCCTCACACTGCTGGTGTGTTCCATTTTGTCATAGGGTGCTGGCAGATTACGGGCCTCCCATTGCTGCTGCCAGGCCCGTAATCTGCCATGGGCCCCTTTACCGCCTCCTCATGCTGCTGCCAGGTCCAGAATCTCTCATGGGTCCCAGTACGGCCTCCCATTGCTGCTGTCTCCATCGCCACACTCTGCCATGTGCCACTTTCAGGTATCCTCACACTGCTGGTGTGTTCCATTTTGTCATAGGGTGCTGGCAGATTACGGGCCTCCCATTGCTGCTGCCAGGCCCATAATCTGCAATGGGCCCCTGTACCGCCTCCTCATGCTGCTGCCAGGTCCAGAGTCTCTCATGGGTCCCTGTACGGCCTCCCATTGCTGCTGTCTCCATCGCCACACTCTGCCATGTGCCAGTTTCAGGTCTCCTCACACTGCTGGTGTGTTCCATTTTGTCATAGGGTGCTGGCAGATTACGGGCTTTCCATTGCTGCTGCCAGGCCCGTAATCTGCCATGGGCCCCTGTACCGCCTCCTCATGCTGCTGCCAGGTCCAGAATCTCTCATGGGTCCCTGTACGGCCTCCCATTGCTGCTGTCTCCATCGCCACACTCTGCCATGTGCCACTTTCAGGTCTCCTCACACTGCTGGTGCTGTCCATTTTGTCATAGGGTGCTGGCAGATTACGGGCCTCCCATTGCTGCTGCCAGGCCCGTAATCTGCCATGGGCCCCTGTACCGCCTCCTCATGCTGCTGCCAGGTCCAGAGTCTCTCATGGGTCCCTGTACGGCCTCCCATTGCTGCTGTCTCCATCGCCACACTCTGCCATGTGCCAGTTTCAGGTCTGCTCACACTGCTGGTGTGTTCCATTTTGTCATAGGGTGCTGGTAGATTACGGGCTTCCCATTGCTGCTGCCAGGCCCGTAATCTGCCATGGGCCCCTGTACCGCCTCCTCATGCTGCTGCCAGGTCCAGAATCTCTCATGGGTCCCTGTACGGCCTCCCATTGCTGCTGTCTTCATCGCCACACTCTGCCATGTGCCACTTTCAGGTCTCCTCACACTGCTGGTGTGTTCCATTTTGTCATAGGGTGCTGGCAGATTACGGGCCTCCCATTGCTGCTGCCAGGCCCGTAATCTGCCATGGGCCCCTGTACCGCCTCCTCATGCTGCTGCCAGGTCCAGAATCTCTCATGGGTCCCTGTACGGCCTCCCATTGCTGCTGTCTCCATCGCCACACTCTGCCATGTGCCACTTTCAGGTCTCCTCACACTGCTGGTGTGTTCCATTTTGTCATAGGGTGCTGGCAGATTACGGGCCTCCCATTGCTGATGCCAGGCCCGTAATCTGCCATGGGCCCCTGTACCGCCTCCTCATGCTGCTGCCAGGTCCAGAATCTCTCATGGGTCCCTGTACGGCCTCCCATTGCTGCTGTCTCCATCGCCACACTCTGCCATGTGCCACTTTCAGGTCTCCTCACACTGCTGGTGTGTTCCATTTTGTCATAGGGTGCTGGCAGATTACGGGCCTCCCATTGCTGCTGCCAGGCCTGTAATCTGCCATGGGCCCCTGTTCCGCCTCCTCATGCTGCTGCCAGGTCCACAGTGTCTCATGGGTCCCTGTACGGCCTCCCATTGCTGCTGTCTCCATCGCCACACTCTGCCATGTGCCACTTTCAGGTCTCCTCACACTGCTGGTGTGTTCCATTTTGTCATAGGGTGCTGGCAGATTACGGGCCTCCCATTGCTGCTGCCAGGCCTGTAATCTGCCATGGGCCCCTGTACCGCCTCCTCATGCTGCTGCCAGGTCCAGAGTGTCTCATGGGTCCCTGTATGGCCTCCCATTGCTGCTGTCTCCATCGCCACACTCTGCCATGTGCCACTTTCAGGTCTCCTCACACTGCTGGTGTGTTCCATTTTGTCATAGGGTGCTGGCAGATTACGGGCCTCCCATTGCTGCTGCCAGGCCCGTAATCTGCCATGGGCCCCTGTACCGCCTCCTCATGCTGGTGCCAGGTCCAGAATCTCTTATGGGTCCCTGTACGGCCTCCCATTGCTGCTGTCTCCATCGCCACACTCTGCCATGTGCCACTTTCAGGTCTCCTCACACTGCTGGTGCTGTCCATTTTGTTATAGGGTGCTGGCAGATTACGGGCCTCCCATTGCTGCTGCCAGGCCCGTAATCTGCCATGGGCCCCTGTACCGCCTCCTCATGCTGCTGCCAGGTCCAGAGTCTCTCATGGGTCCCTGTACGGCCTCCCATTGCTGCTGTCTCCATCGCCACACTCTGCCATGTGCCACTTTCAGGTCTCCTCACACTGCTGGTGTGTTCCATTTTGTCATAGGGTGCTGGCAGATTACGGGCCTCCCATTGCTGCTGCCAGGCCTGTAATCTGCCATGGGCCCCTGTACCGCCTTCTCATGCTGCTGCCAGGTCCAGAGTGTCTCATGGGTCCCTGTACGGCCTCCCATTGCTGCTGTCTCCATCGCCACACTCTGCCATGTGCCACTTTCAGGTCTCCTCACACTGCTGGTGCTGTCCATTTTGTCATAGGGTGCTGGCAGATTACGGGCCTCCCATTGCTGCTGCCAGGCCCGTAATCTGCCATGGGCCCCTGTACCGCCTCCTCATGCTGGTGCCAGGTCCAGAATCTCTCATGGGTCCCTGTACGGCCTCCCATTGCTGCTGTCTCCATCGCCACACTCTGCCATGTGCCACTTTCAGGTCTCCTCACACTGCTGGTGCTGTCCATTTTGTTATAGGGTGCTGGCAGATTACGGGCCTCCCATTGCTGCTGCCAGGCCCGTAATCTGCCATGGGCCCCTGTACCGCCTCCTCATGCTGCTGCCAGGTCCAGAGTCTCTCATGGGTCCCTGTACGGCCTCCCATTGCTGCTGTCTCCATCGCCACACTCTGCCATGTGCCACTTTCAGGTCTCCTCACACTGCTGGTGTGTTCCATTTTGTCATAGGGTGCTGGCAGATTACGAGCTTCCCATTGCTGCTGCCAGGCCTGTAATCTGCCATGGGCCCCTGTACCGCCTCCTCATGCTGCTGCCAGGTCCAGAATCTCTCATGGGTCCCTGTACGGCCTCCCATTGCTGCTGTCTCCATCGCCACACTCTGCCATGTGCCACTTTCAGGTCTCCTCACACTGCTGGTGCTGTCCATTTTGTCATAGGGTGCTGGCAGATTACGGGCCTCCCATTGCTGCTGCCAGGCCCGTAATCTGCCATGGGCCCCTGTACCACCTCCTCATGCTGCTGCCAGGTCCAGAGTCTCTCATGGGTCCCTGTACGGCCTCCCATTGCTGCTGTCTCCATCGCCACACTCTGCCATGTGCCACTTTCAGGTCTCCTCACACTGCTGGTGTGTTCCATTTTGTCATAGGGTGCTGGCAGATTACGGGCCTCCCATTGCTGCTGCCAGGCCCGTAATCTGCCATGGGCCCCCGTACCGACTCCTCATGCTGTGACGTTGCAACAAGGTGGAATTCAACCCTACATATGTTAACCACCTTTACGAACAGCGAAAGGCCATCACCGATTACCTGATGTTACAAGCGGATAAAGGTACACCCCTGTGTAACTTAGATGTCAGCCATTGGCAGCTCATGCGTGACACCTGCCGCTTGCTCAGGCCCTTTGAGGAGGCCACGCTATTCGTGAGTCGGCAGGACTATGGGATGAACGACGTCATTCCTCTGTTGCACGTCCTGGAACAAATGCTGTTAACAATGGCTGGTCAGGGTGCGGTAGACGTGGTGCACAGATCTCAACGCCACATGACCCCTGTGGGGGCAGGACAGGAAGAAGAGGAGGAGGTAGAGGAGGACATTGGTGCTCAGGAATTATTGAGTGAAATGGGTGGTTTTTCCACTCAGCGGACAGGAGTGGAGGAGCAGGAGCATCTGGTAGAGGAGGAGGAGGAGGAGACAGAGGACCCAGATGCACCGTGGCAGTATGCTGTGGAGATGGAGGCAGGGAGTCCCTCGCATTCCTTGGCACAAATGGCCCATAGCATGCTCGGTTGCTTGCGTAGCGACAGCCGAATAATAACCATCAGACAGAGGGATGACTTTTGGCTGTCCACCTTGTTGGACCCTCGTACCGTTCAAACATGGTGGCCTTTTTCACACCTGCTGAGAGGGAGCCCAAAATAACGTACTATAAAAACCACCTATGTAGTCAGCTGGTCTCTGCCTTTCTGCGCCAACGTCCATCCTCAGACACTGTGGGCCCTGTGCGCTCGCGTTCCGCTGCCATGGCAGCAGGGGAGGGGTGGGGTGGTAGGAGCAGTGGCAGCTCCACCAGCAGCAGCTGCCTCAGTCTGCAGTCGATGATGAGTAGCTTTCTTCACCAGCGCAGTGAGGAAACTACTAACCAGCCGCAGCAGCAGCAGCAGCAGCATCAGGTGGACCTGGAGCAGGACCTCAAACAACAGGCTCGGGCCTACTTGGACAGCACCCTGCCAACCGAGGTAGACAATCCCCTTGACTACTGGGCAACGAAACTTGACCTTTGGCCCCAACTAGCTGAATTTGCCCTTGAAAGGCTGTCATGCCCGGCCAGTAGCGTGGCATCGGAGCACGTGTTTAGTGCGGCAGGAGGTATTGTAACTCCGCGGAGGACACGACTGTCCACCCAAAGTGTGGAGAGACTCACGTTTGTGAAAATGAATCAGGCGTGGATTAGTCTGGATTTCAAACCACCAGTTCCTGACACAACTGACTAAATCCGCCATGAATCATGCCCCAAACATGTTATTATTTTTAACATAGGCCTCTGTATGGCCTTCAATTTATGCTGCTTACGCTTCGCCACTCTGCCATGGGCCCCTGTACCGCCTCCTCTTGCTGCTGCCAGGTCCAGAGTGTGTCATGGGTCCCTGTACGGCCTCCCATTGCTGCTGACTTCATCGCCAGACTCTGCCATGTGCCACTTTCAGGTCTCCTTACACTGTTGGTGGGTTCCATTTTGTCATAGGGTGCTGGCAGATTACGGGCCTCCCATTGCTGCTGCCAGGCCCGTAATCTGCCATGGGCCCCCGTACCGCCTCCTCATGCTGCTGCCAGGTCCAGAGTGTGTCATGGGTCCCTGTACGGCCTCCCATTGCTGCTGTCTCCATCGCCACACTCTGCCATGTGCCACTTTCAGGTCTCCTCACACTGCTGGTGGGTTCCATTTTGTCATAGGGTGCTGGCAGATTATGGGCCTCCCATTGCTGCTGCCAGGCCCGTAATCTGCCATGGGCCCCCGTACCGCCTCCTCATGCTGCTGCCAGGTCCAGAGTGTCTCATGGGTCCCTGTACGGCCTCCCATTGCTGCTGTCTCCATCGCCACACTCTGCCATGTGCCACTTTCAGGTCTCCTCACACTGCTGGTGGGTTCCATTTTTGTCATAGGGTGCTGTATGGCCTCCCATTGCTGCTGCCTCCACCGCCACACTGTGGCTCCACACTCTGGTTTTGGCCCCGTGACTGCCCAAATGAGTGAAGTGTGCGGTGATTCTAAGATCGACGGCACTCATCTGCATGTCATACTGACTGACAGTATTATTTCTCTTCCCCAGCAGACTCCAAGGGCATTTAAATTAAAGGTACAGTGTTCTGCACTAATATAAAGGTTCTCTGAAGCCTAGAAACCCTTTTTATAAGTTAAATTCGCAGCGAATATATTCGCATCGAATCGAATTTATTCCTCGAATTCGCCGAATCAGCTGAATCGAATTTTTTAATACTTCGCTCATCTCTAGTAAAAATGTATTAGAGCTGCGTGGACTTTATAGGCACTTAAACATAATTTTTGTATAAAATCTCCATACTCTTTATTGACAAGTCACATAGTCACAACAATTAACAATAATTTCTAAAATATGATACTAAATAAGTACCACAATTAACAACAAATTGCACCTCAAAGTTGAGATCCTACTGCTCCCAAATGACCATATAACCTAATTGGTACCAAACGTGGATCACCGATGGTAAAGATGATCATGTAATTGAAAGAACGCGGTGTATTGTCATAGTACGGAGCTAATACAACCTCAGCTAAACATGGGCTCTACATGTTTCCTGACTCTCAGTCGCTTCTTCAGGAGCAATGAAAAGGTGCATCTATAGTAAAGCAAAATTTGGTTGTTAATATAAACAATCCACAGTGCAAAAACAATATGTAAATGTGTAAAAAGTCCAAAAAAAAGTTCCAAAAGTGCTCCAATCCCAAAAATAGTGCTCAACAAAATCTTCAACCACAATGTGCTCACACCATCCGTGATTAATGATCCAATCCCCACTCAACGGATGGAATGAACTAAGAGGGGGAACCAAGCACGCTAAAAAGAAAACGTTCATGTACACCCGTCGGCTATGCACTGCGGCCCCCATGGCTGCATGTCTAGACATAGGACCCACCTCCAGCTCATTCGTTCTCCCCAATCGATAATCCAATGAAACCTTGGGAGTAGTTTGTTGTCTATATAAACTGCATGCGATTTTATCTCCTATAGAAGGAGTTTTTCTGAAGACTATCTCTGGTTGATTTTTAGATTATTTGGTCAATACTGGGTCCTCAAGAAGTAGATGCCAGTGTTGCTGGAGGAGTGAACATAAGTGTAGATGCTGAGCTGAATATTTAGTGATAAATGTTACTGTCGGGGAAAGAGATTGGAGGGGTCAAGACTGAAAAAGTAAAGAAGTGCGTGTTTTGCCCAGGGCTGGATTATAGGCCCTGCGCAGAATTGATTTACTGTAACCACGCATAAGAATCCAGGCAAATTTTATAAGAAGACGCTTCCACAGTTGCTTTACCTGCCATTTGAAATCCTCCAACTGTGTGCAGTTTTGTCTTAGCTGGATATACTGTGGATATGGTATACTCCAAACAAGAGTTGAAGGATGAGCACTTGCGGCATGTAAAATTATGTTTCCGGCCGTGGCCATCCGATAGAGTTTGGTACCCAAGTTTCTACTGGCATTCTTGGATATAGCCACATCCAAAAATGAAATAGAATCCATATGGTAATTAATGGTAAAATGGAGATTATAATTGTTACAGTTCAATTTAGCCATGCATTCATGAAGCAACTGGACTGACCCAGTCCAAATCATCAGAATGTTGTCAATGTATCTTAGCCAGCATAATGCATGGCCAAGATACATGACGAATGACTCATCTGAAAAAAATTCATGTTCCCCTAGGTCAGCGGTTCTCAACCTGGGGGTCGCGACCCCTTTGGGGGTCGAACGACCATTTCCCAGGGGTCGCCTAAAACCATCGGAAAACACATATTTCCGATGGTCTTAGGAACCGAGACACCGCTGCTCTGTCTCGCGATCTGTGGGCGGGATGATATGCTGCCCCTGTAACCTGGCCACACCTCCGGGATCACTCAACAGCTCCGCCTCCTCGCCGCTGATTGGCCACCGGAACTGTAGCTCAGGAGAGGCACACAGGCGGCCAATCACCGGCGAGGAGGTGGAGCTTGGAGAGGAGGAGCCGAGCGGCAGAGCGCGCAGATCGAAGAAGATCGAGGGAGCTGCAGGACCGAGTGAAGAGGAGAGAGGCCAGAGAAGGAAGACAGCTGACAGGTAAGTGCAAATTTTGCTTCTGCAGGCTGTAGATGGGAGAGGGAGAGAGCGAGCCCAGAGAGGTAAGTGGGAGGAATAGTGCCCCATCATTTGTGTCACTAATACCAACGATGGGGCACTATTCCTCCCCCCACTGACACCAACGATGGGGCACTATTCCTCCCCCCACTGACACCAATGATAGGCACTATTCCTCCCCCCACTGACACCAACGATGGGGCACTATTCCTCCCACTGACACCAACGATGGGGCACTATTCCTCCCACTGACACCAACGATGGGGCACTATTCCTCCCACTGACACCAACGATGGGGCACTATTCCTCCCACTGACACCAATGATGGGGCATTATTCCTCCCCCCACTGACACCAACGATGGGGCACTATTCCTCCCCCCACTGACACCAACGATGGGGCACTATTCCTCCCCCCACTGACACCAACGATGGGGCACTATTCCTCCCCCCACTGACACCAACGATGGGGCACTATTCCTCCCCCCACTGACACCAACGATGGGGCACTATTCCTCCCCCCACTGACACCAACAATGGGGCACTATTCCTCCCCCCACTGACACCAATGATAGGCACTATTCCTCCCCCCACTGACACCAACGATGCGGCACTATTCCTCCCACTGACACCAACGATGGGGCACTATTCCTCCCACTGGCACCAACGATGGAGCACTATTCCTCCCCCCACTGACACCAATGATAGGCACTATTCCTCCCCCCACTGACACCAACGATAGGCACTATTCTTCCCCCCACTGACACCAACGATGGGGCACTATTCCTCCCCCCACTGACACCAACGATGGGGCACTATTCCTCCCACTGACACCAATGATGGGGCACTATTCCTCCCACTGACACCAATGATGGGGCACTATTCCTCCCACTGACACCAATGATGGGACACTATTCCTCCCACTGATACCAATGATGGGGCACTATTCCTCCCACTGACACCAATGATGGGACACTATTCCTCCCACTGACACCAATGATGGAGCACTATTCCCCCCACTGACACCAATGATGGGGCACTATTCCTCCCACTGACACCAATGATGGGGCACTATTCCTCCCACTGATACCAATGATGGGGCACTATTCCTCCCACTGACACCAAGGATGGGGCACTATTCCTCCCACTGATACCAACGATGGGACACTATTCCTCCCACTGACATCAGTGATGGGGCGCTAGTCCTCCCACTGATACCAATGATGGGGCACTATTCCTCCCACTGATACCAATGATGGGGCACTATTCCTCCCACTGACACCAATGGCGGGACACTATTCCTCCCACTGATACCAACGATGGGACACTATTCCTCCCACTGACATCAGTGATGGGGCACTATTCCTCCCACTGATACCAACGATGGGACACTATTCCTCCCACTGATACCAATGATGGGGCACTATTCCTCCCACTGCAAAATTACAGTTCTGAAGTAGCAACGAAAATAATTTTATGGTTGGGGGTCACCACAACATGAGGAACTGTATTAAGGGGTCGCGGCGTTAGAAAGGTTGAGAACCACTGCCCTAGGTACAGATTAGCGTAGGATGGGGCACAATACGTTCCCATGGCCATGCCCTGCACCTTGCGGTAGTGGGAACCCAAAAACATAAGCCAATTGTGCGTAAGAATAAAGTGTAAAAGTTGCAAAATGAACTCATTAAATGGCCAATGTGTTCTATGCTGTTCCATAAAAAATGTACATACCACCCTGACACCTTGCTCTTGAGGAATGCTAGATTCATAACAATGGTATCTAGCAGTCCGTCTGGGGGAATGGTAACATCCTCTATTTCTCTGAGTAGGTCCATAGTGTTACGAACATAAGAAAGGAGTCTGGTAACATGAGGCATTAGAAAAAAATTGACTATCCTGCTGGCATTCTCCGTAATAGATCCTATCTTAGATACAATAGGTTGACCTGGTGGTCAACCTATTGTATCTATTGTAGGCTTTTATGTATTTTGGGAATAGAATAAAATATAGGTTCCTGAGGGTGTTTAATGTTTAAATAGTCGTATGTTTCTTGATCTATTATGCCTTCCATAAAGGCTAAGGCAATGAGTTGTTTAAATTCATTGTTGAACCTGGTTGCTACATTAGGGGATATAGGCCTATACCATTGTTGGTTCTTAAGAATGTCGTAGCACATTGTTTCATACTGTGTATTAGTCATTGGAACTATATTTCCACCCTGATCAGCTGGCTTAATAATTGTATTGGGACGATTTTGAAGTCGAACAAACACCTGTCTCAGTGTGGGACTCATATTAGACTCAAAATTGATTATCTTCATACGTTTGACCTCACTTACTACTGTTGTAAGGAAGGCCCACACATTGGGATTACTTGTTAAGTCAAGACATTTTTTGGACTTGTTGTTAAACAATTTCATCGAAGGTATATTACCTATGTGATCCTGTGCCCTTCTGGGTGAGGGGTCCACTTGGTGTTCCCCACTTTCCTCCAAAAGTAGCATGAGGTCCTGTAAGGCTCTAAAATCTTGCATTGTAAAATGCTTCATTTAGTCAGCTAGTTCCCTTTCTTCCCTTATACGAACTCTATCAGGGTCAAACATATATTTGTAGGTAAGATTCCTTGCAAACAGATATAAGTCCTTGATGGTATCATATATATCAATACTTGCAGTAGGGCAGAAACTTGTCCCCAATTTGAGGAATGATAATTCATTAGATGTTAGTGGATCTGGAGTCAATTTGATCACACTCAGTTCGTGATCTGAACTGGATTGGGAGTTACTGCTGGTGTCATTGGGTGTAGATTTTGTTGAGTTACATAGGCATCCAATGTCTCTTGTCTGTTTGGTTCCGAGTGTTGGGTAATTGGTACAAAAAATATTATTATTGGGCAAATTCTGAGATGTCTGTGAGTGAATTAAATGTCTATAAGGTAAAGGCCCTAATTGAGAAGATTGAGATGTGTTGGAAATAGAAGATTGGGACGAATTAGGAATTTGTTGAGTGTTTAAAAATTGGAATGCTTGTGCGGCTGTAGGTCCTCCATAATTGCAGGGAGTGTTGCCAGGTGCACTGAAGTTGCTTTCACATGATCTGGTACCAGCACCAGCTTGTTGTAATACCAAGGGAGTGAAATTGGTAAAGTGCTCCAGACGCCTTTTAGGAATATTGGGGGTTTGTATAGTCCCACCACTATAACCCCGTTTACGTGGTCCAACATAGGTAAACATGTTGGATGCATTTCAATTTCCTCGAGGGGCCTGTACCGAGATGGATGAAGTTAAAGAATCAGACTCTGATTCTTCCTCAGATACAGCATTAGATTGGAAATTGGAATTTGGCCTATTTTTGATCGTAAATCCTTTCCCTAAAGGTGGATTTTGCCACCAATATGCATATCCCCTCTGAAAATGCTAAGCTATCCTTAGTAAGTTTGTCTTCTTTCTTGCCAATGATGTCTTTATTTAACCTGGCTATATATTCTTTAAATTTCTGCCATCTACTGTTATAGTGGGAATTAGTCTTGACCTTCGTATTGTGTATTAAGAGCAATCAATTCTTTGTCTAACTGGTTAATGTCTGTTTGGTAATGAGAAACCAGCAAATTTATCAATTCCATGCTACATTTCATAAGCACTTGTTTCCAAGCATTCTTAAACTCTTGAGAAATATTTTTGATGGTGGGGTATATTTGTACCCGTAGTCCTAACGGGCTAATGTTTTCCTGAATATACTGCTGAAAAATTTTTATGTGCCAGTATAAATTCAACTTTTGTTTGAGTAGACGTTTCAGTTTCACAAAATATTGATTTAAGAAGTCATCATCTTTGTTGGCACCAGTACATGCGGTATGTATATCTGTCAGAAAACCTGTCCATGCCCTACCTATGAAGTCCATGGTTCACTATAAAAATTGCCTGGATTGGTTGAAAAATAATGATATATAGTGATGAAAATTCAAAATAATCTATTCACCACCAACTAGAGTTACCAAAGAGGTGCTTCCACCTATTTTAGTGGTTATAGATTAGAGGTATATCTATAGGGTGGTACTATGGATAAAAACTCATGCATTCTGCCACATCCTGGAAAAACTATCAAAAATGTATTCGAGCTGAATGGACTTTATAAGCACTTAAACATAATTTTTTTTAATAAAATCTCCATACTCGTTATTGACAAATCACATAGTTACAACAATTAATAATGATTTCTAAAATATGATACAAAATAAGTACCACAATTAACAACAACAACAAATTGCATCTCAAAGTTGAGATCCTACCGCTCCTAAATGACCAAATGATCTTTTGACACTTTTACAAACTGCAAATGTCAATTAACCGCTTGCCTACTGGGCACTTGTACCCCCTTCCTGCCCAGGTCAATTTTCAGCTTTCAGCACTGTCGCATTTTGAATAACAATTGCGCGGTCATGCAACACTGTACCCATATGAAATTTTGATCATTTTTTCAAACAAAGAGAGCTTTCTTTTGGTGGTATTTAATCACCACTGGGTGTTTTATTTTTTGCACTATAAACAAAAAAAGAGCAAAAAATTTGAAAACAAAAAGTTTTTCTTTGTTTCTATTATAAAATTTAACAAACAGGTAATTTTTCTCCTTCACTGATGTGCATTGATGAGGCTGCACTGATGAGCACTGATAGGTGGCACGGATAGGCAGCACTGATAGGTAGCACTGATGAGCTGGCACTGATGTTACTGTTCTGATATGCAGCAATGATGGGCACTGATAGGCGGCACTGATGAGCAGCACTGATGGGCACTGATGGGTGGCACTGACTGGCGGGAATAATGGGCACTGACAGGAAGCACTGCTGGGCACAGGTGGGTGGCACTGCTTGGCACTTGTAGGGTGGCACTGCTGGGCACAGGTGGGTGGCACTGATCATTGATTTATGTGACTTAGTAAGTATATATACATTTTTTGGTTTTTTTCTTCCTTTTTTCCCTTTAGGATGTTTGATTCAGATCCCACATTGCGAATGCTTGGTATACATAGTAGACCAATGCCCATAGATTATTGGCATGGTAGACATTCAGCCAATTAACATAATTTTGGTTCATAATATTAGCTTATAAACCTGCTCTGTTTTCAACAGACTGTAATGTCATTACATGATGTTGTCCCTGCTTCCCTGATGTGCCTCCATGTCTGAATACCCATTCTGACACAATTTGTTTCCTCCAATGACTAACTACAAAAAACATACATTTTCATGGCAATAATTGTAAGTGGATATTTGTCCAATTTACGTTTTTGGATGTAGAGAAATTTTAAATTTGTTTTCTTTTTGATTTTGTTGTTTTGGATTATCTACAGGTCAACAACCAAATTTTGCTTTATTATAGATGCACCTTTTCAAAGCTCCTGAAAAAGCGACTGAGAGTCGGGAAACATGTAGAGACCATGTTCAGCTAAGGTTGTACTAGCTCCGTACTATGACAATACACCCACGTTCTTTCAATTACATGATCATCTTTACCATCGGTGATCCACATTTGGTACCAATTAGGTTATATGGTCATTTAGGAGCAGTATAATCTCAACTTCGAGGTGCAATTTGTTGTTATTTAGTATCATATTTTAGAAATCATTGTTAATTGTTGTAACTATGTGATTTGTCAATAAAAAGTATTGAGATTTTATACAAAAATGATGTTTAAGTGCCTATAAAGTCCATTCAACTAATACATTTTTGATAGTCTTACCAGGATGTGGCACAATGCATGGGTTTTTATCCATAGTGCCACCCTATGGATATACCTCTAATCTAAAACCATTACTTGACATGTGCATCCACTATTAAGTGTATGTTATCAGTCTTCTCATTGCTGATCATGAATCAGCAGTGTTTAATGCAGCATTTTTATATATCTCTGCTATATCAGCAAAAATTAAGTGGAAATACCTAAAACTTTCAGGATATGATCATGACCAACATAAGGTCTCATGAAACAATTATTTTCTCTTCATAACTTGGGTGATGGTTGCACAATTGCTCAATAATTTGTATCAGTATCATCCCCACTTTAAATAAATATAAATGTTCTAGGAACCATGAAGGTCAGAAAGATATATGTGCATATATTGGCTATGAAATGCATGTGTGTTTACGTGTACAGCAAAAAAGGTAATGTAATATTGAATACATGACAAAAAGGGTCAGAATAAGTATTATCATTTCATGAACAAAGCCCATGTGTTTCTATGATCTAAGTAGGTCAAGCAAAACGAGAGAGGAAAACAAAATACTTTGACACTAGATTACTGGCAACCATGAGAAACTGTAGCAGAAACCCGCTGATGGTCTTCCCAATGTGTGTCATTACAGGAAAATATATATATATATATAGTGATGATTTGGGGTATTGTTCAGATATACTGCATTGTCCAATGAGCTCAGACCCCACCAGAAATACTATTCAGGGCTTGTTGGCCCACTTTTATTTATCAAGAAAAGAAAGGTTTGAAATAAATGGTTGCTCTCGCAGGGGTTTCCACCACCATTTCAAAGTACAAATGAAAAATGTCTTGCTTTCACAGTGCCACAGCTCAGGCCCTAGGCTTAGGCCTCTGATATGGTCCCTAAGACCATCTCACAGCACCCCGTACTTATAAGCAATCACTGTGCCTCTTGCAGCTCTCATTGCACACACTCTGTACACTCAGGCCCTCAGCCTTAGAGCTTCCATCTGTTCCTTTGCACACTACACCTGGACTGTGCCAACATGCACAGCGCTGCCCACTTGAAGCCTCACTCTGGGGAGGATGGAGCCCTAAACTACTCTCAGGTCATCTTAGATTATATAGGCTGTGACCACCTGCTAACACACCCTGCTGATGTCCGGCAAGACCTTACCACAGGATTACGGGTTTCATCCCTCCCAAATCACGTCAAAGCCTCTGGATTGCTTACCCTGATCTGGGAATTTATTAACTAAAAAAAACCCAAAATACTGTAAAAAACAACTTTATCTGCTCAGAACCAATAATCTGAAGCCCTTCACTATGCATTTGTGGGAACCCTGTGTACTCTTTACTTTCATTTACACTCTGGCAGAGCCTAGCACTAAGGTTGTCACCTCATCCCTTTAAAACCGAACACATATTAATTGCAAAGGTTCTGAGGCTATTTTAAGGAAGATAAGGCACTAAGTGAGTTTAATTACCACCTTAATTAGCCACAGAAACTGTGTAAGTAATGTGTGTTCGGTTTTAAAGAGATGAGGTGGCAACCCTACTTAGCAATGTCACTATATATATATATATATATATATATATATATATACAGCAAGTAAAATAAGAATTGATCACGTCACCATTTTTCTAGGTAAATATATTGCTAAAGGTGCTATTGATATGAAATTTTCCCCATCTGTCGGTAACAACCCATGCAATTCATACATACAAAGAAACCAAAAAAAATACGTTCAAAACTTGCGTTGTGTGTAATAAAATGGAATGACACAGGGAAAAAGTATTGAACACTTAAGGAAAGGGAGGTACAAAAAGGCATGGAAAGCCAAGACACCAGCAGAAATCTATCAGTAATTAGAAAGCAATCATGCCCCTTTTCAGTGTAAATTAATATCAGTTGGTTCAGTCTCAACTAATGGCCTATAAAAAGGTGTCTCTTTACCAAGGTGTCACAGAAGATTTGTAAACTTTTGAATGTTCCATTGAGCACTGTTGGGGCTATAATCCGGAAGTGGAAAGAACATAATTTCACCATAAACCGGCCACGACCAAGTGCTCCTCGCAAGATTTCTGACAGAGGAGTGAAAAGAACTATCAGAAAAGTTGTCCAAGAGCCAAGAACCACTTGTGGAGAGTTTCAGAAAGACCTGGAATTAGCAGGTACAATTGTTTCAAAGAAAACAATAAGTAATGCACTCAGCCGTCATGGCCTGTATACACACTCACCATGCAAGACTCCATTGCTGACGAAAAAGCATGTTGAAGCT